>NW_006285258.1:1687570-1694171 GCF_000327345.1 Myotis davidii
TTTTGTGCACCGGCCTCTAATATATATATAAAAGCCTAAGTGACTAGTTAACTGGTCACTATGATGACGCACTGACCACCAGGGGGCAGACACTCAGCGCACAAGTTGGACCCTGATGGTCAGTGTGCTCCTACTGCCAATCTCCTGCAGCTGGCCAACCTCCTGTGGTCCCTCCCCCTGATCAGGCTGGCTGACCAACCTCCCACAGTCCCTTTCCCTGGCTGGCCGGTAGTCAGTGCACTCTCACAGCCAACCTGAGGCCGGCCAACCTCCTGCAGTTTCTCCCCCCAGCTGTCTGGCTACAATCGACCCCAATCACAGGTCAGGCTGAGGGACCCCACCCATGCACAAATTCATGCACCAGGCCTCTAGTTTTTTAATATTACTGGGTAATTTTTTATAGAAGAAAGGCTCAACTTATTTCTTAATGTTTTCCAGGTAAGTTTTTAAAAACTTATTGTGGAAAATTTCAGATTTCTATTTCCTAGAAATTGGCAGTTAAGATTTCAGAGGCTTTTATCAGATGTTTTGGCGGAAATATTTCATAGGTGTTGTCCATCAGGGGACTTGTGAAGTTAGCTTGTTTTGCTTTTTGTGGTATTAACCGCCATCAATGATCACTGCCTAGATGAAAAAAATATATATTTATTGGGTTTGTTTTGTTGGTTTTTTCTTTGTTTGTTTTTTTTGTTTTGTTTTGGTTTTTTTAGAGAGAGAGACGGGGGGAAGGGAAGAGGGGAAAGAGGGAGAAGGAGAGAGAGAGAGAGAGAAACATCGATTTGTTTTTCCTCTTATTTGAGCACTCATTGGTTGCTTCATGTATGTGCCCTGACCAGAGATTGAACCTGCAAGCGGGGTGTATAGGGACAACGCTCTAAACAACTGAGCCACCCCACCGGGGCTGGCTTTTTTCCTTTTTATTTCATTAGTGGTTGTAAAATGATGATGTTCTAATAATGTGGTTTTATCCTTCTTTTATGAGCTAGAATACTTGTCTAGAGTACAGTCTCCCTTAGCAACTGTTTGATTACTCTGAAGTCCAGTAGTATGTATAGTGATGGGAACATAAATGTTTGATTCTTTTTATCAGTTTTCAAAATAGTAGCTTGGTTCCCTAGCATTTTACGAAGTTGACCGATTAGATTTTATATTTTTAAAAGTTATTTTTGAACTCACAGATTTAGATAGACTTGTGTTTTAATCCATTGCAGCTTGTTATTAATGTTTAGTTTATTCATCTATAATCAATGCAAGCCTTTTCAAATTTTGAATCTTTTTGATATTATTCCTTAATAGTTTGTTTGCTTTCTAGTTTGGCAAGATATTTCAGGCTCATTTTGTGTATTTCCTGCCCTAAACATGTAAATGACCATTTCTCCAAAGAATTCTGGTTCCTTTCAGTGTGAAATTATATGGAGAGACCACAGCCTGGGCACAGGTGTTCTCATTGCTATTGGTTTGGTCATAATTTCTAGGCCATTTCAATGAATGGAGTTAGGAATTTATTTTCCCTAAGAATTCATGAGTTCATACTGAAATTTCAAGTTGAAATATGGATTATAGTGTTTTTTCTCTTTGGATTTAAAATTTGTGTTCTATAATGAAAAGCTTGGATTCTCATGGCATTAATATAATTATCTGCTACTTAATATGCATGTTATAGTTTCAGAATGATGATGTAAATATTTTTCATAATAACATTACTGAGAGCAGTTAAAACTTTTTCTTTTTTTTGTCCATTTTTTTTTGTTTTTATGATATGTACTACTAAGGATGTATAGTTAAATTACTTGTTTTAAAGTCACCTTATAGTTCCTCTCAGTGTGGTTGATGCTACCAACTTGATACCCAAAATCATTTCTCTAGTTTTTTTTGTGTGTGAATTTTTTAAAAAATTGATTTTCATTTAATGTTATATAAAACGAGGGCCCAGTGCATGAATTCATGCACCTTGAAACAAACTGTGGGTTGCAAGGCTGCAGTGGGCTCAGAGGCGGGTCTCGGCCCATCCTCTGTGCCCCCACCTGGCCCCTCCCACCACAGCCCCCGGTCCCCTGTCTGCCAGCATCTCTACTCCCACCACTGTCGCTCCCACATGCTGACAGTGCCGACCCCGCTCGCATGGCTGGCCCTTTGCACCCGCTGACGGCATGGAGCAATTGGGGCCAGCGCCAGCAGCAGGTGTGAGCGGGACTGGCACCATCAGTGGATGCAAGAGGCTGCTGCCAGCCCTGATCACCCCTCAGGAGCAGGGGGAGATGGAGAAGCCCCGAGGGGCGATCGGGGCCAGTGCTGGGTGCCAGCAGCAGGTGCGAGTGGGGCCAGCGCCAGCAGTGGGTGCGAATGCTGGGTGGGACTGCGGCGTGTGGGAGCAAAGAATTTTCAGTAACCACCAGAGGCTCTCCCCAGTGACAGTGACTGGCGCCCCACCTTGGTCTGGCGCCCCTGCTCACCTGCTCACCATCCCGCCACAGCCATCGCCCGCCATGTTCTGTGCTCTGCCACCTTCTACTGAGGCCGGCCATGTTTTGCGCTCACCCCTTGGTGGTCAGCGCACGTCATAGTGACCGGTTGTTCAGTTGTTCTGCCATTTGGTCTATTTGCATATTAGCCTTTTATTTTATAAGATATTGACATCATTTTAAAATAAAATATATAAAACCAAGGTATTTTTAGAGAAATCTATCTTCTTCTTTCCTGACCTCTCTACCCTGTTCTTCCCTCCCTTTTAGGGAAGCAATTAAGCAATTTTGTGTGTGTGTTTTCCTTCCATTTAAAAAATATAAGTGCTGCATGCATGTGTGTGTGTTCATATGGCCTCTCTACTTTCTCAGATAAAAGGTAGTTTATAATATGTTGCTTTTTGTACCTTCATTTATATAGTATATCCTGGACATAACTCCATAGCAACACATAGGGAAATTCTTTTAGTTTCAGTCGTGAAATTTTATTGATTATGTGGATGTACCATAGTTTAACTTATCCTGGGTTAATATTTATTTTGAGGAAATGCTGATATATTTTATTATTTTTAACATAAATACAAATTAATGTAGTACCTTGTGATTGTATCTGCTTGATTTCTATAGTTATCATCAAATCTTGTAATCCAGTGGTGTTTAGTTTCTACAACTACCTTCGAACTCATCCTTTGCTAATTCGAAGAAATCTTGCCTCCCCTGAAGGAACTTTGGCAACTGTAGGCCTCAAAACTGAGAAAAACTTTGTTGATAAAATTAACCTCATAGAAAGAAAATTATTTTTTACCACTGCAAATGCTCATTTTAAAGTTGGATGTCCTGTTTTAGCCTTGGAGGTACTCTCCAAAATTCCCAAAGTTACCAAAATACCTGCTTTACCTACAAAAAAAGATCCACCTGATTTTATTTCTAAGAAAATGGTTGATATACCTTCAGAATCAAAAACTCTGAGTGATGGCAAAAGCAGTTCTGGCATTGATTGGTCAAATGTGACTTCATCACAATTTGATTGGAGTCAACCAGTAGTAAAAATTGGTGAGGAACCCCTTACTCTAGATTGGGGTGAAGATCATGACAGCGCCTTAGAAGAAGAAGATGCAGTTGGTTTAGTAATGAAAAGTACAGATGTCAAGGGAAAAGATAGACAAGAAGATCAGAAAGCGTCAGACCCTAATATGTTACTGACTCCTCAGGAAGAGGATACTGAAGGTGATACTGAAGTTGATGTGATTGCTGAACAACTAAAATTCAGAGCTTGTTTAAAGATTCTTATGACTGAACTGAGAACACTGGCTACAGGTTATGAAGTAGATGGAGGAAAACTCAGATTTCAACTCTATAACTGGCTTGAAAAGGAAATTGCTGCCTTGCATGAGATATGTAATCATGAAACAGTTATTAAAGAATATGCCAGTAGAATATATTCTAAAGTAGAAAGTGATCTCCTGGATCAGGAAGAGATGGTAGACAAACCAGATATTGATCCCTATGAGCGTCACCAAATAGAAAGACGAAGATTGCAGGCCAAACGAGAGCATGCTGAGAGACGAAAATTGTGGTTGCAGAAAAACCAAGATCTCCTGAGAGTGTTTCTTAGTTACTGTAGCCTCCATGGGGCCCAAGGTGGTGGTCTGGCCTCAGTAAGGATGGAACTCAAATTTTTGCTACAAGAATCACAGCAGGTATGAACTTCATTTTGTTTTCAATCTTGGTCATTTTAACAATTTCAGTAGTTCTTCCAGTTATAGCTATAAAGCTCCTTTTTCTAGTTAATCTACTAGCTAATCTAGAGGAACATGCTCACTTCCTTTATAGGAGGCAGATATTTATTATCTACATGGTTCTTTTTAGACTAGAGTTTTGGGAATTAGGAGTAGGCTTAAAAGGAGACAACATCTATGTCATACTCATCTTTATCTTCTATATCTAACATAGTACCTGGTATATAATGTGTGCTCAATAAATTTTTGTAGGTGGGGCAATAGGTACATGCTTATACTTCTTTTTTTTTTAATATATTTTATTGATTTTTTATAGAGAGGAAGGGAGAGAGATAGTTAGAAACATCGATGAGAGAGAAACATCGATTAGCTGCCTCCTGCACATCTCCCACTGGGGATGTGCCCGCAACCCAGGCACTTGCCCTTGACCGGAACCGAACCTGGGACCCCCCAGTCCGCAGGCTGACGCTCTATCCACTGAGCCAAACCGGTTTTGGCAGATGCTTATACTTCTTATATTCTAATATCAATCACTAGTATTTTTATCAGGTAGCTATAAATTGCTTTTTTCTCCTCTAACTACTTTGAAAAAATAATCTATTACCCACAGGAAACTACAGTGAAGCAGCTCCAGTCTCCACTACCATTACCTACCACCCTACCTCTGCTTTCAGCAAGTATTGCATCAACAAAAACAGTCATAGCTAATCCTGTATTGTACTTAAATAATCACATCCATGATATACTTTATACTATTGCTCAGATGAAAACTCCACCTCATCCCAGTATTGGAGATATGAAGGTAATGTAAATTTTATGATCATTTGATATTGTACACACTGAGAAGGTAAATATGTTATACTTGTCTTACAATTTGAACTTAGAGGAAATATTTTAAACTGCTCTTATGTGCTACCTATTTACTCCTGATCAGTTCAAGAGACAATAGGGTGGCGAAGGCCTGTGATGGGGGGTGGAGCCAGTGGGGTCAATGGGGGAAAAAGGGAGACATACGTAATATTTTCAACAATAAAGACTAAAAAAACGACTATTTGTCCAGTGAATGTAATTTAAAATTAAGTCTTCTTACTTCTGGAGAAGGCGACTTCCTTTAAGACAGGCAAGTACTCTTTTGGTAATAAAATTAATTCCCTAGATAGTATTCTTGCCACTTAACATTCCTTTAGATCCTCCATTCCCCTTAAATGAACCAGTAAGTTAGAAATGTAGGACTTATTTGCCTTCATACCAACATATTGTGAAAATGCAAGTTCAAAGAGGTATTTTGAGAGAACCAAGATTGATCAGAAATAGTCCAAGAGAAAGTACTCTTGTAACTATTTCCCTGATGATTTTAGGGATAATCAGAGTTTGGGCAGAGTTATTACCCAAAATTAGACCCATCCCTTGTTTTTAAAAACTTAAAAAATGTATATAGATTTTAAAAAACCCTAGGGAACTTGGGAGGCTCTGGAGAGTTGTCAGACTTCCACTGTGCGAGTCTACACGTATCTGTGTTGTGATTTCTCCAGTTCCAGTAGCCAGTGCCACTTCAGGTCCCCAACATTTTTATTTTTAATTTCTTTTGTTTGAAAGGTGTGTTTGATCTCTGGTTGAACATTCTTCTGAAGGACCCAAGATTTTACTGGTCACATCAACCTATTAGAGACTTCTAATCCATAGCATAAATGAATCCATGTCACTATTCTAGCAGAGATTACTTAAATTATTTCTTAGGTTAATATGGACACGTAGAAATGCATGAATGCATATAAATTCTAATTAAACATTTCCAACTTCTAGAAATTTAGATGAGGCTTTCTAAGATTATGAAACTATTTCTGAAGACCCTTCAAAATTTTAAGATTTTATGAGTCTGAAGATGTTATTTCAACATGGCATTTTAGAATGTGGTTTTTATATTATGTTGATAATTTTTAAACTTTCTAAATTAAAAATTCTAAGACTACTCACTACTCATAAGTACTTAGTACATTAGTTGCTTCTGGAGAATCAGCCCTTTCACAGAGTGATTGATATATTTTCTAAACATTTAATTCATTCTTATTGATAAGAACAAGTCTTTATTTTCATCAAGGGGAATTTCATAAGGCAAGCTTAAATAAAAGCTCTGAAAAGCCTATACTTGCTTTGATTCTGCTTTTTTTGTATATTACATTTTAAACTACCGTATTTGCCGGCGTATAAGACGATTTTTTGGCCCTGAAAAATATGCCTCCAAGTGGGGGGTCGTCTTATACGCCAGGTACACTTCAGATAGACTGCCCATAGTGCTTGCCCCGTGCCATAGTGGCCTCCCGATGCCCGCCCACTTCATTCCACATACCGTTCAGGCATCAGCAGCGCTGCTGGGTGTATGCTCGGCTGTTATGCGATTTT
>NW_006285258.1:1694501-1702435 GCF_000327345.1 Myotis davidii
ATCTTTCTTCTATCATTGACAGTCCCTCTAGGTTGTGGGCTGCTTGCCTGTGTTCCTGAGAAGCATCTACGGTACCAGTCTATAGAGTGTGTTTTCTTTAGTGAATTACCGGTATGTTTACCGGTAATAAACTTGCACTGTTTTATGTATATGTTTGATTACATACAGCCTTGTGACAGTTTTCCTGCATGTCATAAGCATTTGAATATAAATTAAAATGTTAAAATCAAATCTGATATTGTTTTACCTTTTATTTGGTGTGTGGAAGGTGTGCGGAAGAGGGGGTAGTCTTATACGGCGAGTATATAACAAACTCTGTATTTTGAGTGGAAATGTTAGGGGGTCATCTTATACGCCCAGTCGTCTTATACGCCGGCAAATACGGTAATTGTTAGCAAGCTGAATTAGCTTTGTTGTGGGCATGCATATAAAGTTGGGTGAGTCTTATTATAGAAGTTTTAAAGTACAGTTAGTAGTCTCATATAGGAGGATCTAGTCTTATGATATTGCTAGTTTCCTGGGTATTTTCTGATTTTTTAAGATACTACTATTGTGTAGAAATGTTAGTACAAAATGTAATTTTGGCTGTTTTGGTTTTAGGTGCATACACTTCATTCATTAGCAGCATCACTTTCTGCATCAATTTACCAAGCATTATGTGACAGTCATAGCTACAGGTAAAAAAATAAAAATTAAAAAAAAATCGCTGAAAATAGTATTAATACAGCAAAAATATTAAACTGTTCCAGAATTATATTAAGGTTCTATTTTCTAGGGACTGAAAAATCCTCAAATATGACTGCCATGTTTACTCCCATAAATGAGAGAGAATGAAAAAAAAACACACAAATATTTGTTTAGCTATCATTTAGTAACAACAGAGACATATAGAAAATGACAAATAGTAAATAGAAATTATCATCATCACTATCTTTTTGTTTCAAGAAGAGAGGTGTTTACTGTCCAAAATAATTTATAAAATTAGTTTTCTAATTTTTTTCTTTAGGAAATATTTCTTTTAACATTGGATTAACTTCTATTAATGTAGTTGGTTTTAACCAGAAAGAGGAAGTACTTTTGAAATATGAAAGGCACATTCCTAACATTGAATTGTTAAAATTAATTTTATTTGCTAATTTACATATAATATGAAAGTCTTTGGAAGTGACATCCATTAGAAATTCTATAATGGTTTGAATTTTTTAAAATGTTAAGTTGCCTTCATCAGTGTGTACTTTGCATTTTAATGACTAGGGCTGTATAGGTAGTAAGAAATTGAATCACTTGGAAAGGTGACCCAAATATAAATGAATTATATTAATAAATGAAAGCTTATACTCTACATAGGATTACATTAAATTCATGTTAAACATATATCTAAATTTTTTTTTCTTGTAAATTCAGCAGCCTTTTGTGGAAAGATTTGATTTGCATTAAGAATTACTCTCTCAAAATGGCCTGTTTGATTTTAGCCTTAGGAGGCCTAAGTATTCCACTGACTTAAAAATGTAAATAAGAAAAAAAACCCATTTATTTAGTTGATTATGGTCATTTTAATGCTTAAAGACAATTTGCTTGTTATGAATCTCTGGTTAAAATGCCACCAAATGAAAATTCATATAAATTTTTTTTAAATGTGCGTTTTCTAGTCCTTAAGCTATAATTAACTCTCAAGGGTGTCAGCTTTACTTTTGCTTTTCTATTTTCTTCAACTCTACAAAGATGAGGGAAGTAAATATTTAAGCACATTTTGGCTTTAGAATTAGCTATTTCTAAAATAAGATTCTCCAGATTTTAGTTCATATTTTAATTCAGGGTTAAGCTATCACAACTTTGCAGAGCTAAGAAATACACCACAATAGTACCCTGAAACTTTCTAATATATCCTACTACCAACAGCAGTCTCCTTACCTCAAACTTTTATAAAAAATAAAAATGAATAGTAGAGAAAATATATTAAAGTATTAAGGGACATCTGGAAAAGATTAAATGTCATTTGCCCAATGTAGTAAAATTTAGTATTTTGTTAAAAAAAATCAATAAACATTGGTAACTAATTTCAAGAGCTTTCTAAAATAAATTCTTACTAGAACAGTGAATGGAGTTTAAGAATTTTTTAATTATAATTATCTAAAATATATATATATAAAGTGAAATTGCTTGTTACCTCTATTATGATGATAAATAACTGGACGCTTACTTTTACTTTGGCAGTCAAACGGAAGGAAATCAGTTTACAGGAATGGCATATCAAGGACTTCTGTTAAGTGATCGTCGAAGACTAAGGACAGAAAGCATTGAAGAGCATGCAACACCAAATTCTTCCCCGGCTCAGTGGCCTGGTGAGAAATTCAGTGTTTTCTTTCTTTTAAAAAAAAAATCTATTTGGCAATTCTTTTTAAAAAGCTACCAACTGGTTTCCTGAATGTTGTGCTTTTTGTGGATTTGGTGGTTTTTTGTTTTTGATGATGTTTTTTGCCATGGAGTAAATACTTAGTACTGTAATGTTGTCTGAAGACTCCAGAAGTTGAGACTTCAAAAGCAGCACTGTTGACCAGCATAAAAAAGCAAGTTTAACATCTTTCGTAAGGGTGAGCACATTATCTTCCATATCCTTGGAAATTCTGAATTAGAGGTATAGAGGGCAACAATCACAGAGGTGTTCTCACAGATATATTAGAGAGAATATAATTGTTCTCAAGTATACATTTATATTTTAGGACAGGAGTGCTCATTTTATAGCACATATGCCATGCTATCTGCCAGTCCTTCTTTTTCTCCAGTTTGCTCTCATTCTCTACATTTCAAACCTTCCCCACTTTCTTTCTTTTTTTTTCCCCCCCACTTTCTTAATAGCCTTTTCTGGTTTACCATTGTCATTTAATTTTTACTCTATTTGCTTTATAACTCTGAGTTTACATGTTAATGATCATTGTGAAGAGTGGCAGGAGAAAGAGGTGACAAACTCAAAGTGTGTATTTAAAATTCATTTTTACATAAGTTTATAGAAACACTGTTGTCATTGTAGCTTTATATTGAAATAATTTCAGATTTTATAAAAAATTGCAAAAATAGTATAAAGGATTTCTCTCTAACCTTCATATAGAATTCCCTAAATGTTAACATTGTATTATACTGCTTTATCATTCATTCCTTCTCTTTTTCTCACTCACTTTGTGTGTGTGTGTGTGTATACATGAAATTCATGCACAGTGTATGTGGGTGGGGGGGGTTCCTAAGCCTGGCCTGCACCCTCTCCAATCTGGGACCCCTTGGGGGTTGTCGGACATCCCTCTCACAATCTGGGACTGCTGGCTCCTAACCACTCACCTGCCTGCCTGCCTGCCTGATTGTCCCTTACCGTTTCTGCCCACCAGCCTAACCGCTCCCCTGCCGGCCTGATTGACACCTAACTGCTCCCAAGCCAGCCCGATCGCTCCCAACTGCCCTCCCCTGCCGGCCTGATCACCCACAACTGCCCTCCTCTCCTGGCCTGTTCGCCCTCAACCGCCCTCCCCTGCAGGTCTGGTTGCACCCAACTGCCCTCCCTCCCCTGCAGGCCTGGTTGCCCCCAACTTCCCTCCCCTGCTGGCCAGTTTGCCCACAACTGCCTTCCCCTGCCAGCCTGATCACCCACAACTGCCCTCCCCTGCTGGCCATCTTGTGGCGGCCATCTTGTGATGACATCGCATGAGGGCATGACGCCACCTAGGCTTTTATTATATAGGATATGTGTTTTTTTTCTGAAATATTTGTAAGTTGCAAATATAGTGCCCTTTTAAATCTAAATTTATCAGTCTTTCCTAAAAACAGACATTGTCTTGCCGGTGAAACGACAAGACCTCAGTTCTTGTTTTCTTGAAGGAAAGATTTCAATCAAGAGACAAAGTGCAGCAAAGCAAGCAAGAATTTATTGGCTGAAGCAAAAACAGATTTAGGACAGTGAAACAAGGAAGGGCATAGAAGAAGCAACATGAGAGCCTAGGCTGTGCTGCTTTGGCTCACTGGGAAGTCCGAGAAAAGGGGGATTTGGAGACAGGTTCAGGGGGTTAGCCTGGGACGAGCTGCCACTGCCCATTGCTCCCCTAGTTGCAAGTCTCATGGGGACTTAGAAGGAAGAAGGGAAAAGGGAGAGTGCTCCCCGTGGGGAGAGTGTGCACTGGGTCCTTTATCCCAAGGGCATTTATCTCTCTTGCTGGTGGAAATCTTAGGGGAGGTCTCACGGTAGGGTCGTAATAGAATAATCATCAGCTTTTCCGGGTGTGCTCTTTCAGGGTCATGGTCTCCACTGGTGCCAGGGCAGGGGTCATTAGTTAATGTAGCTGGTTCTGAGGCAGCCATGGCTTTACTTGTGTGATTTTGTGCTTTTCTAGGCCTGGAGTTGAAATACGACTAGATGTTATCTTTAGGGAGGAAAAGGTCAAGGGCTTCAAACCACATGACCAGTAATATGAAAGATGGGGGGTCCAAACCTCATGACCAGTGATATACTAGGGGAGCAGAGGTCACCCTGGGGGTGAGGTTCTTGTTTTCCCAGTTGTGCCCCTTGCTAGACACCCCGGGCTTTCTGCCCTGGTGAGTTTCTGTACCTGGCTCCTCATCCTTGCTCTGCTCATGTCTGTCTAACTGCCTATAACATTTGCACAGTTATAATTCAGCATCTTAACATTGATGCAATACTGTAACCTATAGATTTTTTTCACATTTCACTTTTTGTCCCACTAAATGTCCATGTAACATTTTAGTTGTAATTTCTCATGAGCTTCCTTTAATATGGAGTAGTTCCTCGTTTTTTCTTTATATGGTGTAGGTCCTCATTTTTTCTTTGGCACTTTTGAAGAGAACTAGTCAATTATCTTTTTAGAATGCTCCTCAATTTTTTTTTGATATTTTCTTAATATTAGATTCACATTATGTAATTTTGGCAGGGATACCAAAAAAGAGATATTGTGCCTTTCTCAGTGTAAAATATCAAGGAGTACACAATGCCAGTAGGTCCCATTCCTGGGATTACTGCCCTTGATCTCTTGGTGAGGTGGCTTCTTTTAGATTTCTCCTTTGTTAAGTTACTTTTTTCCCCCTTTGCAGTGATAATTATCTTTTGAAGAGACAGTTTGAGACTGTAAAATATACTTTTACCCACAAATTCTAGCCTTTTGTGATGATTTTTGGCTGAATCAGATATTGCTGTGGGGTTACAAGATGGTGATTTTATAATTCTGTCATTCCTTCTACTTGAAATTGTACTGAAATTGTTTGGTAAGGAAGAGCTTTCCCTTCTACCCTTTTAAGTTATTTATTTACTCATTTCTTATACCAGTATATAATATTGGAATCTTATTTTGTTTTATAGGTTATAAGCCATTCCTATCATTATTTTGTCACTCAAATTATGGAAATATGTACTTCATATAGTATAGTTACATAATTATAGTTAAATTGCAAATTTAGAATTTTTTCCTTCTTGAGCTTTATGCTGATATACTTTTTATGGTATTATATATCCTTACAGGTGTGAGCTCACTTGTTAATCTCTTGAGTTCAGCACAAGATGAAGACCAGCCAAAACTGAACATTCTGTTATGTGAAGCTGTTGTTGCTGTTTACTTAAGTTTATTGATACATGCTCTTGCCACAAATTCCTCCAATGAATTGTTTCGACTTGCAGCCCACCCGTTAAATAATCGAATGTGGGCTGCTGTTTTTGGAGGGGGTGTAAGACTTATTGTGAAGCCTCGAAGACAATCAGAAAGTATTTCAGGTAAGATTAATGTATGTAAATGTAAATAATTACCATTGTTAAAGATTTTTAACACTTTAAGAATTTCTATTTTGAAAATTAGTGATTGTTGAAGTGTAATCACTGTTATTATGGTAGTAAATAACTAAACTCATGTTAGAATAAGAAATATACAATGAACAATTTTGTATACCAGGACAAAAAAAGAAGTCGAGGAAAGGTAAAAGTACGTTAGGAGACAATGTTAAGGAATGAAGCCATGGAAAAAAGATAGTTTTTAATTAGAGAAAGGATATTTAGAATTTTAAAATTTTTTTCACCCTGTCCAGTGTTGTTAAGTGGTTAGAGCATCAGCCCTCCCACCAAAGGGTCTTGGGTTTGATTCCTGGTCAAGGTCACATACTTGGGTTATGAGTTTCACTCATTCACCTGGTTTTTTTTATTCTCTCTGTGTGTGTATGTGTGTGTTTTCCCTCATGGACTTGAATATATTTTTATCTCACTTTTTAAAATGATAGGATATGGTGAGATGTAGACTAATGGCATAGGAAAGGTTTCCATCTTGGTGCTGAAACATAGAAAACATCTTGATTCATTTGTAGAAATGGTCATATTACAGATGAGCAATCAGTGGCAGTTTAAATGGCACAGGTTCTAGCCTGTGTCCTTAGTGCCCAAGGTAGATTTAAGAAAATAGGTTGCTGTGTAAGTCAAGATAAGAGAGGAGATCTCACCCACTCCTATTGCTTCTACTCCCATTATATAAAGGTGACTCTTTATCTTTCTACCTAGTTGTAGTCCACCTTAAACTTAAAGTTTTCCCCCAAAATAGTTTCTCTTCCTGAATTTTCTGTTATTTTTTATGGTAATTCATTCACACCAAGTTATCTACACTTTAAACCTCTGACTATGCGTTCATATTTACATTCACTTAACACCTACTATCTGCCAGGCAGTGTTCAAGATTCTGGAGGTATGGAGTGAACAAAACAGACATATTCTTTACCTTCATGAAGCTTACATCTAGTGGAGGTAAAATTAACTAATAAATAATATCTCAGGTCTGATAAGAACTCTGATAATAATAAAGCAGAGTAAGTGGAGAGTGATGAGGGGGCGGTGATGAGGACAGTTTAGTTAGGGTAGTTAGAAGGCACATTTCTGATTAGGTAGCATTTGAGCTGTCTTATGGAGAAGTTCCTCTAAGTATGTATTCGTATTTAGGGAAGTCAGTGATCACACCATGCTGAGCATTCTAGGCAGATGGAGCAGTGAGGGCAAAGTTCATGAGATAGGACTAAATTTGGCCTTTTCTAGGAACTACAAAGAAAGCCAGAATGGTTGTCATGGGGTGAGGGTGGAGGAGTGTTTAGAGATGAAGTAAGGTCAGTAGCTGGGGGCAAGGTCATTTAGGGTTTCATGGATCATTGCATGGACTTTAGTTGTTTTTTTAAAGAAAGATAGGAAACTACTAGAGGTTTTTAGTATAGGAGTGACATAATCTATTTCGGGTTTTCAAAAGATCCATTCTAGGTGCTGTGTGAGTAGACTATGCTACAAGAATAAAAGTAGGGAGACTGGGTGGGAGGCTATTTTTAGGCTACTTAAAAGATAATAGTGGCCCTGACTGGTGTTGCTAAGTGGTGAGAGCATTTGGCCCTTGCACTCTATTCCCAGTCAAGGGCACATACCTGGGTTGCAGGTTTGATCTCTAGCCCCAGTCAAGGCATGTGCAGGAGGCAACCAATTGACAGTCCCCCACTCCCACCCTTCCTCCTTCCTTCTCTCACTTCCTTCCTCTCTTTAAAAATCAATGGAAAAAATATCCTTGGGTGAGGATTAAAAAACCCCAAAAAACAGGTAATAATGAGTTACCATCAAGAATGAATGGATTTTATCATTTCACAATATATGTAAATCAGACAGACTATCATGCTGTACACCTTAAACTTACACAGTGATGCATGCCAATTATTTCTCAGTAAAACTGAAAAAAAGACTGGCAATACAAGTGTTGGCAAGGATGTTTAGCAACTGGAACTTCAATATGTTATTTGTGGGAATGTAAATATGCAAGCACTTTAGAAAACAGTCTGAGAGTTTTTATAAATTTATCATGTGACTCACCCTATGTCCCAACAATTCCCCTGTTAATTATTTACATAGAAGAAATGAAACCATAATTCACTTTTTT
>NW_006285258.1:1702675-1722206 GCF_000327345.1 Myotis davidii
GCTTAAACTTACACAGTGATGCATGCCAATTATTTCTCAGTAAAACTGAAAAAAAGACTGGCAATACAAGTGTTGGCAAGGATGTTTAGCAACTGGAACTTCAATATGTTATTTGTGGGAATGTAAATATGCAAGCACTTTAGAAAACAGTCTGAGAGTTTTTATAAATTTATCATGTGACTCACCCTATGTCCCAACAATTCCCCTGTTAATTATTTACATAGAAGAAATGAAACCATAATTCACACAAAGTCTTATAAATAAATCTTTATGCAGCTTTATTCATAATAGCTCCAAACTGGAATTAAGCCAAATGTCAGTCATCTAGTGAGTGGGTTAAAAAAAAAAAAAAAGATGGGCTATGGTATACACATATCATGGATTGTTACTCAGCATAGAAAGGAATGAAGTGCGAATATGAATATATGCTATATCCAGCATGAACCTCAAAAACATGCTAAGTGGAAGAAGCCAGACACAGACGTCACACATTATATGATTCCTTTTATATGAAATATCCAGAATAGGTAATCCATAGAGACAGAAGGAGGTTAGTGGTTGCCATGGGCTAGAGAGAGGGAGGAATGGAGAGAGATTGCTTAATGGGTTTGGGGTTTTCATTTGGGGTGATGAGAATACTTTGGAATGAGATAGAGGTGGTGGTTGCATAACAGTGTGAAAGTACTAAATGCCACTGAATTGTACATATTTAAATGGTTACTTTTATGTAAATTCCACCTCATGTAGAAAAAAGTTAAAGGGGGGTTAGCATAGGTCATATTCTGGGTATAATGTGGAGTTACTGCTGATAGTTGATGAATTGTGTGCGGTGTGGGAGAAGGAGGAGTCGACATAGAATTGTCGTTTTCTTTGATGGGGAGATTTCGGAGTGGAGTGGGTTGATTTCTACTTTCTGGTTCTCCTATATCCAATGACTTCCTGAATCCTCTTGATATTTCATTTATGTATTCCTTGTATCTAATACTTGTTCTCAGTGTTTACCACCTACAGTATCAATTCAGGCCCTTCTTATGTCATCTTGGCACATATTCCTTTCTAATTGATCAAAGAAACCACATCTCATCGTATGACTAGCTCGAGACGTTTTTTGTGAGAATGCCCATAGGATAAGCTTCCAGGTTCTTATCCACAAGCTAGTCCTGGCCTGACTTTAGACCAGTGGTTCTCAACCTTCTGGCCCTTGAAATACAGTTCCTCATGTGACCCAACCATAAAATTATTTTCGTTGCTACTTCATAACTGTAATGTTGCTACTGTTATGAATCGTAATGTCAATATCTGATATGCAGGATGGTCTTAAGCGACACCTGTGAAAGGGTTGTTCGACTGCCAAAGGGGTCACAATCCACAGGTTGAGAACCACTGTTCTAGACTGTTGCCCTCCCTGATGCTTGTCTGGCAAAAGTAGTTTACTCAGACCTGTCATTTGTTTCTTTCATCTCTTTTTTCCCACTGAGCCTCCGCCCTTTTAAGGCATGCTTTACATCCTACACATTCAGTGACTCTTTCTTGGTCAGCATAGCCAGAAATGACCACTCAAGCACTTTCCTTATGACTATTGAATATACCATTTATTTAGTACATTGTACCTAGAATTATTTTAGTCCTTATTCTATACTGCAAAAAGACTGTTCCGTTGCAAGATATTCTTTATGCTCTGTCCTCATCTCTGCCATGATGGCTGTAACACTGATAGAGTAACTGGAAGACTTTAGAAGCACTAAACTCTTTAGATGCAAGTAGGTAATTTAGTCTGAACTAAAAGATGGCAAAAGTGGTATGAAAAGTAAGGTTAATTTACTGGGTTAATAATGGAAAATAAATGCTTTTTTCCCCCTCTTTTTTATTCAGCACCTTCTCTCCCTTCTGAAGACATAGATAAACACCGGAGGAGATTTAACATGCGAATGCTGGTCCCTGGAAGGCCTGTAAAAGATGCTACTCCACCACCAGTGCCTGCAGAAAGACCATCATACAAAGAAAAATTTGTTCCTCCTGAACTTAGTATGTGGGATTATTTTGTTGCGAAGGTAAGGGACGTGAGGAATGCAGGTTTGGAGTGTGTCTGTTTTATGAACTCTTGTCAATGCATCACATAGGACTGAGGGGCAGTTTCTGGACTGAACCACGAAAGCTTAGACCAGTGATGGCGAACCTTTTGAGCTCGGCATGTCAGCATTTTGAAAAACCCTAACTTAACTCTGGTGCCGTGTCACATATAGAAATATTTTGATATTTGTAACCATAGTAAAAGAATGATTTATATTTTTGATATTTATTTTATATATTTAAATGCCATTTAACAAAGAAAAATCAACCAAAAAAATGAGTTCACGTGTCACCTCTGACACGTGTGTCATAGGTTTGCCATCACTGTCTTAGACGTTTAATCTCTCACATCCAGAAATTGGGTATTCATTCAGTGAGCATCAGATTCATGAGAATGATTAGATACCTGATATGGATGAGACAGACTGTATGGGACTTAGGTATAAACCAGAAGTCAGTTTATTAACATGTAGTCAGCATCATCATGTGCCTGGAATACTTGTAGGTTCCCTTCATCTGATTATCATCGTTTCCCTGGTCAGCATAGAACTAGAGCAGGAGATATTTAGGGGTTTTATTGTTACCAGTCCAAAGAGGATACTCAAAATGTCAGAGTTTAGAGTAAGGAAAGGTTTATTGATCAAGAAGGTGCCAATCCAAATGATAAAATATTTTATACAAAATAAAAATAAAAAGCAATGTAACCAAGTTTATAGAATACAAATAAAGCAGTGGTTACAGGGAAATTTATAGTTTTGAATTTTTATATTAGGAAAAAAAGATTAAAATCAGGTATCAAAAGACTTACCATAAGAAGCTAGAAATGTTAAAGAAAAACTAAAATAAAAGGTAGAAAATATTAAAGATAAAAACAAATAAAACAATAGAAAACAATAATTTATCATGACAGAAAGGAGATTGGTGGTTTCCTGAAGCTGAGGTTGAGTTGGAAAATTGAGAAGGAGCAATAGGAATCTTTGAGGATGAAGAAAATATTCTATATTTTGACTTGGGAAGTGGTTACATAAGTGTATGTATTTGTTAAAAAATCAATTAATTGTATGTGTAAAATAGATAATTTTTATTCTATATAAGCTATAATAAAGTTGATTTTTAAAAGTATTTTAGGAAATTGAACAGTGATAATATTTGAATAAGAGTTATGATTTATGTAAGATAAGATTATGATTATTTTAAAAATAAAAAAATCCTTATTCAGTAGAAAAAAAAAAGGTGCCAATCCTCAAATCCTTCTTAAGAAAATACAGAGTTCAAGTTTCTTTTATGTCAAGGGAAGGGAAAATGGGAGGGGCTATTTTTGTAAAATCTCAAGCCTCAAGCAGAATTTCTCTAATGATTAGCTTGTCTAAAGTAGGAGCTATTAGCCCAAGGGCTCTGGGGATAGCAGGCTCAAACAGGATGGAGACAGAGACTGCGCATTTCACCTGTTACATTAGCAGGCCATGGTGTGGCCCCTGACACATCTCTGGTTCTCCAAGCAGAGGAAATGTCTTGGGGACCAGAATCCTTATGGGGACTAGATCCATTATAGTCCCGTTAGTATCATGTTGGGTACATCACTTGCTCTTTGGCACTTTGCTTTTACAAGCTCATCACCCTCTATTAATATTTTCCTCTTTATATGTGTTAACACTATGGTCACCTTACAGTAAGTGCGCAAGAGGGAATACATCCCCCATCATGCCTCCTCCCAATGTTAAGTTAGGACAAAGATAACCCAATTATATATTTTAAAATAACTTTACCTTTTATTTCAGCCATTTCTCCCTTTGTCTGATAGTGGTGTTATATATGATTCTGATGAAAGTATTCATAGTGAAGAAGAAGAAGAAGATGATGATGAATTTTTTTCAGGTTCACGAATACAGGAGCACCAAGACCCAAATTCCTATAGGTAAATTGCCTTTTCTTTTATAGAAAATCCTTATAATACTAATTTTAAGTAACATTATCATGAACTTATACAAGAACTGATTTTTGTTTTTAGATAAAGAATTCTGTACCTTTGAAGTAAATTTCCAGACAGTACAATATTTCTTTCACATCCACTTTTAAATAGTAGCTTATATACAGAGCACAAACACAAACATTTTTAGTGAGGGAAAAGTACGTAACTTATTGATGTGCTACTAGATTGATGTGACTGCGGTAATTTCCAGATATTGCAAGTGTAACATAAGGATAATACAGTTGAGGATAATTTTCTTTTGTCCCCCTTGAACAGCTGGGTTCTTCTGCATTTGGCAATGGTTAAGCTAATACTTCACAATGTCAAGAATTTTTTTCCCTTTGCTGGATTGGAATTCTCTGGTAAGTCTGGAATTTGAAAATTAATGTTATTAATGTTGATAAATATAATAAATTACCATCTTTAGAAATCCATATGAAAGGGCATTTGGTGCTAAAAAAAATACTACATTGGAGCTTTAAGAGAGGTCTTGTTTATTTTACGTTCTAGTCTATGGTTTTAAATACATAGCAAGATTGCTATCTTCCTAGAAGGTTGCAATATAAACCAAAAAACTAGACTGGAGAAACTAGACCAGCCGTGGGCAAACTACAGTCCACGGGCCGGCTCCGGCCCGTTTGAAATGGATAAAACTAAAAAAAAAAAAAGACCGTACCCTTTTATGTAATGATGTTTATTTTGAATTTATATTAGTTCATACAAACACTCCATCCATGCTTTTGTTCCGGCCCTTCGGTCCAGTTTAAGAACCCATTGTGGCCCTCGAGTCAAAAAGTTTGCCCACCCCTGAACTAGACATTTCCTCGGTTCATTTTAGAGAGCTGGCTTTTGCTTTGTTGAAAGCATTAAGAATCCAAATCATACCCTGGCCAGTGTGGCTCAGTTGGTTGAGCATCAGTCATCCTGTGCACTGGTTCGATTTTGGGTCAGGGCACATACCCAGGTTGTGGACTTGATCCCTGGTAAGAGGTGTGCAGGAGGCAATCGATTGATGTTTCGCTCTCACATTGAAGTTTCTCTCTCTCTCCCTCTCCCTTCCTCTCTCTCAAAAAAGAAAAAAAATCTTTAAAAAAACCTAAATGGTATTAGATTAACATTTTTAAAGTTATTTGTCCTAGTATATTCAAAAGTTTTGCCTGTAAATTCAGGTTTGATAAATACGTGGATGATGATCAACATTTTTTATCAAATGAAATGACATATTTTATCACTTTGTAGAGTTGCCTGTAACATCACCATTAGGTATTGCTGTGATTAAAAACTTGGAGAATTGGGAACACATCTTGCAAGAGAAAATGGATCAATTTGAAGGTCCACCCCCTAACTACATCAACACATATCCAACTGACCTATCAGCAGGAGCTGGACCAGCTATTCTTCGAAATAAAGCAATGCTAGATCCTGAAAATACTCCGTTCAAGTAAGAGTGCTTTTTAAATGTCTTCCTGGTAGACAGCTTGGCAATATATATGCCAATAACCTCAAAACATTCATAACTTTGAACCTGCAATTCTATTTCTAGCAATATACACTAAGGAAAGATAAGAAATCTTGTTAGAAGATTATTTTTCCCAGGATTACCTATAATTCAGTAGGCATTACTTTTATATTCAGGGGAAAACCTTTATTATTATTTTTGTTATTTTAAGAACTCTTACAGAAATTCTTTGAGGTAATCTACATATGCAAACACGATGCTACTGTACTGACCTTTTGTCAGTAATTTAATAGTAAACACATTGTTCTTCATAGATGCTGTGATCAGTGAAATGTTCTTCTGGGTCCCTATCCTAAGTGGCATGCTCTTCCTCTTGAAGCAGCTGGCCCTGATTAAGAAAGAGCATTGCTCATAAGCTTAAAGAGCAGGGCTTTTTAGCTTGTTAGGAGGTTAGAAATGAAATTTATGACTATCTTCATTAGTGATATGCTTTTAACCAACAGAACCAACCTAATGTATAATTTTAAAAGACTGGGAGATTCATTTGACTCTCAGCTCAATCTGTTCATTCAGAAAACCTGTAATTAGATAATTAATTGCTAGATTTTTAGAAAAACTAAAAATTAAAAGTGAAATTACAAAATTTTGTTAAGTTTAATGCTGTAACTTCTTTGCTATGGATAATGGAAGTTTTTAAAAAAGTACCTGTAAATGTGAAACACATTTTCTGTAGACTGAAAGAGTGATATGTTGATTGTTTTACTAGATCCCGGGATTCCTCTGCACTTCCAGTCAAACGACTTTGGCATTTCCTTGTTAAACAAGAAGTCCTTCAGGAGACATTTATTAGATATATTTTCACTAAGAAAAGAAAGCAGAGTGAGGTATTTTGAAAAAAATTTTTTCTGTTGTAATTTTTGTTTAGTTTTCTTTAATATATCTAACAGAGTCAGTGCTTGATTTATTTTGAGATTTATTTTTTGGTTGGAACTTACTATCTTTCATACATCATGGGTAATAATTTACCAAACTACAATAAATTATTTTAAGGTTAAAAACTTAGAATTTTCATTTCGTAGCAATGAAACAACATAGGTCCCTTGATAAATTGTATACTCAAGTGAAATTTGGTACTTCTTTTATAGTGTTTGCCATAGGGCTTTTCCATTTGATAAACATTTTGATGGATGGTTTAGGGAATTTAATATATAAATGAGTGTGCTCTGTATTATTATTCTCTGAATATCTTTAATTGAAAATACAACATAGCCCTTTAAAAGCATTTTATTAGCATTTTAAAATAAACAAGATAAATTTTAGAAGCAACAAATTCAGATAGTAAACTACAGAAATAACAAATTCAAAATAAAGGAATATGGCTTTTAACCATGTTGGACATTACATGGTTAAGCTAAATGTAAATTAGTAATGTGATACCAATCAGGATTTAAGGAGACTCGGGAATTTGGGAGACTGGCACTGTGAAACTTAAAATGATCTCTTCCTTATACAGTGAGGGTCCATAATATCTCTTAGACGAGCATTTCACTTTATTTGGCCATTTAATGAAGTAATGGGCAGTTTGGATTGTGTTCTCAGGATAGAGTGTCAGATGTGATTAAAGATTTGGCAAACAGAATTTATAAGAAAAGAAGATGAATTATATTTCACTTAGGAAAGTGAAAACCGAGAGGGACAGTCCACACAATTTAGTTTTCCAACGTAAATTAGAAAATTGCTTCTCAGTTTTCCCCTTACCTAGGGCAGCAGAACCTACCAAGCTTGTCTCCCACTTACCTAGATGGTAATGGTGGTCAGCCCTTGTGATGTCTTTTATTTTCTCTCTGGATTTAAAACTTATGTACTTAAATAGGAATTGGGGGATTGAACTATAGAGATTCTTTTAAGTTTTTTTTGATAATAAACAATAAGCCCTGATGGCATTAAAATTATTGATGTAGGATTTGTTAGGGCAATCGGAGCCAAATTCATTTCCTCTTTCATTTAACCCACTGTTTACACCATGTTCAAAAGTGATGCTGAGTCCAAATGCCATAAAATAAGATACAGAAATCTAAGAAATAGATTTAAAAAAATAGATACTTGTTTAATTAAAGGTCTCTTATTCACAGAAAACTAGTTCATTGAAGGATCCGTTTTCTTTGTATTTAGTTCTTCAAATTACTAAACATAATGACTTATTGAAAATATGCTTTAATTAGTCATAAGGTTTGTAGCAGTTTGATTGGGTTGGATTGTCAGAGCCTCAGATTACTGTGGGAATCTGGGGATTGAGGTTGTTTGGACCCTCAGACTCTTGTCTTGCCCTTGCCGCTCAGGTTCTGTTCTTTCCCCCTTCCTTAAGCCTCCCCATCCTTTATACCCCCTCAGTCTCTGTGCTCTTGGGATCAGCAGCCAAATGTGTGTTACCTGCTATTTTTGTACCAGCCTAGGGTCTTCATGGGCAGGGAGGTAGGACAGAGATAAATAGAACATTTCTTAAAATGCTATGTAAGCATTGGTTGGCTCTACGGCAGTGGTTCTCAACCTGTGGGTCGCGACCCCTTTGGGGGTCAACTGACACTTTCACAGGGGTCGCCTAAGACCATTGGAAAACACATATATAATTACATATTGTTTTTGTGATTAATCACTATGCTTTAATTATGTTCCATTTGTAACAATGAAAATACATCCTGCATAGTAGATATTTACATTACGATTCATAACAGTAGCAAAATTACAGTTATGAAGTAGCAATGAAAATAATTTTATGATTGGGGGTCACCACAACATGAGGAACTATATTAAAGGGTCGCGGCATTAGGAAGGTTGAGAACCACTGCTCTACGAAGAGGAAGTACACAGCTGGGAGTTTGGATGGGAGGAAGAATTTTTATCATGTACCCTTTTGTACCTTTTTGTTTGTTTTATTGTTGTTAATCCTCATCAGAAGTTATTTTTTCCACCAATTTTCAGAGAGAGTAGAAGGGAGCGAGAGAAACACATTGATTGGTTGCCACTCACATGCTCCCTGACGGGCTGGGGATTAAACCTGCAACAGAGTACTGTGGGACCCTCAACCCAGGTACCCACCTTTGACCGGGAATCGGGCCTGCAACCCTTCGATGTGCGAGCTGGTGTTCTAACCATTGAACATACAGGCAGTGCCTCTTTTGTAACTTGAATTTTAAATTGTTGAATGAAATTCTATGCAATGCTGTCAAATTAGAATTTTCTGACAATGGAAATTTGTTTCTTCTGTACTAGTACTCACTAGCCACAAATGGTTATTGAGCAGCTGGAATGTGGTTGGTGCTCAGACTGAGGGACTGAAATTTTAATTGCATTTAATTCAAATTTAAGTAGCCACATATGTTTAGTGGCCACTGTATGGTATCTCATAGATCTGCTGAAAAGTTGTTTTCGTTAGGGAAAAATGTTAAAGCTGTTAAGACAAAATAGAAACTGGTCACTAAGTTCAGAAATGAGCAACATTATTAAAACTACCTACCTACTCGCCCTGGCCGGTGTGGCTCCATTGGTTGGAGTGTCCCATGCACTGAAAGGTTGTGGGTTCTATCCTGAGTCAGGTTGAGGCCAGTAGTGATGGCAGTGGAGAGAGAGAGGGAGTGATGGATGTTCTCGCTCACGTCCATGTTTCTCTCTCTAAAAAATCAATGAAAATATGTGCTCAGGTGAGGATTAAAAAACAAACTACCAATCTACTAAGAGAGTTTTATCTTTTTAAATCATTAAATAGGATTTTGGTAATCAATAAATTTGGTAAATTTAGTGGATTAGTAAAATTGGCAAACTAATCCTAAAAGTGCTAACATGCTGGCTAATTAAAAAAAGACTTAATAATAAAATTCTTCTAAGAAATGTCTAAATTTTAAATGAATTCACCTGGAAGTTTTACTCATTGGCTATATTAAGAATATTCCACAAAACAGGTGCTAGTGAAACTGATCGATGTGACAGACTCGGCTGTGTGATGCAGGCAAATAGGCTGCTCTGCAGTTTGGCCCGGGACACTTTCCCCCTCACTGCCAGGTGCAGCATCCCCAGAGCTCCTGAGCCGCTGCTGACAGCAGGCAGAGAATGTGGTCCTTTTGGCTTTAAGTAAAACAGCCACTTCAGGAGAGTATTGCTCTGATCAAACCTTCAGAGGTTTCCACAACAGAGCAGAAGTATTACTTCTAATGTAGATTACCGTTTAAGTTAGAACTTTAAGTTATATAACTGATATACAAATAACTAGTTTTTATTTTGAAAGTTTTTATATATGTAACAGTTACATTAACTTTAATTTTGCCTGGTTTGCTTTGTGTTGTGTTTATATGATAACATCACATTTTACTCAGTTTAATTTCTTTCATGACTTTTTTCTTTTAAAAGGAAACCTTGCACATTCATTTTACCATCTTTAAGTGATGGAATGACCATTGCAGTTTGAAATTTTTCATTCTCTTTATAATTTTGTTTCATGCATGGCTTTGTGTTTGTGACGGTGTGGTGTTACTTAGTTTGTAGAAGAACATGTGGAGCATGTCAAACAAAACTCCGTAGCAGAAGATTGCCACAGCAAGGTAGTATTCCAAGCTCTTGTATTTAGCTCATTCTTTCAAGTGCAAGGAACTAATGCCTGATCTCTAATACTAACCATTTCCTGCCCAGTTAGCCAGAGTACTCATTGCACCCATACACCTCAGTGACACACGGCAGGAAAAGCTGCGCTAGGTCTGGCTCTCTCTGCCACTGGTTCTTCTCTTGCCTGCTTTCTGTTCCATCTCTACTTAGGTCACTTTTTCAGTCTGTTCTTAAACATGATTATCTATCTTCTCTTTATAAGTTATTGACTTCAGAGAGAGGGAGAGGGAGAGGGAGATAGAAATATCAATGATGAGAGAGAACCATTGATTGGCTGCCTCCTGCACGTCCCTGCTGGGGTTCGAGCCCACAACCCAGGCATGTGTCCTGAGTGGGAAACGAACCATGACCTCCTGGTTCTTGGGTCAACCCTCAACCACTGGGCCACACCAGCTGGGCTCTATCTTTCTTCTTGATTCTGCCTCTTCTTTCCTTCCTGTCACCTTTGACCCTAAGCCACTGCACCTTCCTGTCATCAATTTCCTTCATTCCTTTCTATTTTCTTTCCAACTTCTCCTTAGTCCTGTCTCATCACCTTAACATTTTATTTCTTATGCGACTCCTTTGTCTTTCTATGTCTTTTTTCCTTTACTCATGCCTCTTATGTATACACATTCTTATTACAGTATCTCTGACTGTTTTGGAAGAGGTAAGAGAGACATATTACTGCTGTGAATACTAGTGAAGACTATGCTAGCTATCTTTTATGGCAGTTAATCAGTATCCTATAATCAGAATGGAAATATTTATAATTGAATCATTACAGGGCACCAGCAAATTTAAGTTAATTCCAAAGCTAATTTTCAATACAGTAAAATTACTACTCCCTTTTTACTTGGTGCTGCTGCTGCATTTTCTCCTTACCCTTTTTTTAATGTTGTGGGGAGTGCAGATCTCTACACAGAGCTGTGCTGCAACAACTGTAATTGCCGACAAATGTTTTGCAGGTTGAAGCTGATCTGGGTTATCCAGGTGGAAAGGCAAAAATAATTCATAAGGAATCAGACATGATTATGGCATTTTCTATTAACAAGGTAAAAGCTTTAGTCATTATAAAGAATATTGTTCTTCTTAGTGAAATTGACTGAATTATTGACTCTGCCTTTGCTTTACAGGCAAACTATAATGAAATCGTTTTGGCTTCAACACATGATGTACAAGAACTCGATGTTACTTCTCTGCTGGCCTGTCAGTCATACATGTGGATTGGAGAAGAATATGACAGAGAGTCCAAAAGGTTGGATTGTGTTACGTAGTCAATTTCAAATGCAGTTTTCTTCAAAATGTTAAATGTTTTTGCACATGATTTGAATTATCTTGGAAAGTATATTTTTATCTACCTTCATTTGGGTAGGAGACAGACATAAGCAAATTACTCACACTTGTTCCCTTAGACCCTGAACCACTTACTCATTGAGTCAGAATAATCTCCAACACCAAAGTCTAATGTTGACAGTTGCCACTTTGACCTTTAACCACAAAGAAATGCCAGGAATTACACAATATTCAGTAAATTCAGCTGATCTGGATAATTAAAGCAAAAGGCCATATACACAAATGTATTCATTAGACTGACAAAGCATGTTTACTGAGTAATTTCCAGTGTTTCTTCTTATCTCCTTATAGGCCTACCTTTTTTACAGATAAAAATGTGGACACTGTACCAAACATTTTGTAACACTTTCCTTTTTTGGGGTTTCCCCTCCACATTCGCCCTCCCTCTTGCTTTTTTCTGGACTCTCGAAAATTTTATGTGCTTGGGAATGGTGCCATGATAACCTTTCTCCTGTTCTGTTTTCTACTTTGTCAGTATATAATATAACTAGATTTCAGTATCACACTTCAGGGTAGATATAACCATCATAAAAATTACTTTAACATTTTTATGTGATAATTAATATCTTACTCTAAAAAAATCTTTAAATTCAAATTTCTTTAAAATGTATGAATTTGATACATAGGATTACTCTACTTGAAGAGAACATATACTCTTTTTCTAAAAAGAAAATCTGTATTAAATATTCCAAAACAAACATTTGTTCCAACTTGTGTAATAATAAATTTATCACTGAACAACATTTGACTAAATTTATATTTGGCTAATGGAAAAAGTTAACCAGAAAGAAAATTGGTTATGATTAGGACATATACTTAAGTTTTCCTCAAGGATATTTCTTAATTTTTACATAAACACTGTCCTGTGTGTACATAAGTTCTGTAATTGGAATGTGTTCAGAGAGAAAGGAATTTTCACAATAACACGTAAATGTTTTTCACAGTTCAGATGATATTGATTACCGTGGTTCCACTACCACTCTTCATCAACCCAGTACCTCAGCCTACTCAGCAAATCCGGCCCATCCACTTTCCTCTCTGCCCTGGCTGGGCAGTGGACAGACTAGCACTGGAGCCAGCGTGGTATGTCACTTAATATTAGGTGTCCTTTCTGGATATGGACTCTCTCACAATAAGTTGAAATCACTTTGACCTAGGAGTGATCCAGGAGGTTAGGGCAGTGGCCAGTTAGTAGATCATATAATAGTAAATTCCAACATACTGTGAGTTTCCGTGTCAGATGCCTGCTTTTTCTCACAACAACCCTAGGTGCGAGGTGCTGTTATTACCCCCCATTGTCATTTTATAGGTGAGCAAACTGAGAGGCACAGAGTGAAAAAGTAGAGTCAACAAGGAATTCATGTCTAAGTGTGTGAAAGGCATCAGTAGCATTGCTAGTCGCTGTAGTTGAAGCGGTCCCCTTCGCATGTTCTGTGAAGACCCTGGAGATGCTCCTCATTGTCTTCAGGGAGGGGCACTTTGAGGATAGTTCCCTTTATCACTAGATGAAGTGCCTGGTGTCCTCACCGTGCACACAGGCCGGGGCTCTGCCAGCATGTGACTTGCTTCCACAGGCTGTTCAGACAAGTGTCATACATTAAGTGGTTCAGAAAATCCACAACAGGATTTATTTCAGTAATTAGCCAGTTGTGAAAGAATAAATGTTATCAGAATTAGAGGTGGCATGAATCCTATCCCTTCTCACCTCTTCTGGTATGCACAAAATAAATTCATTTTTATTATCTTCTTTTAAAGCTTATGAAAAGGAATCTACATAATGTTAAGAGAATGACCTCACACCCTGTCCATCAATACTGTAAGTTATTTATGGTCCAAAGATTGTATCATTTTGAAATTGTTTTATAGAATGGAAAATATTGGAACTTTCTTCGGCTTTTTGTTTCTTCTCTTTTGCCTTTCCTCTCGCATTTCAGATCTTACAGGTGCTCAGGATGGCAGTGTGCGCATGTTTGAATGGACACGGCCTCAGCAACTTGTCTGTTTCCGCCAAGCCGGCAATGCAAGAGTAACCAGACTGTATTTTAATTCTCAAGGCAACAAGGTTAGTTCTTGGGGATTACTGCTAAACTCGTCGGAAAATAATTGTGGCTGTTCATGAGGAAATGGTTAGTAAAACTACATCTAAAAGCAAATTCAGTGACCCTGTGTTTAAGCCAAGCAAGTAGTTTGTTGGTGTCTCTTTACCCCCTCATCTCCCCAAAACAGCATAAATTCACAAAATTTTGTGTGGATTAATTAATTATCCTCTTAAAGATCCTAAGTATTCTGAGAGGGTGAGAACTCTGTTGAGTGTGCTGGTGGTGCCTATGAGCACATTCAAGCACCTGAGAGAAACCTTCCAGTTTCTTACTGAATTTTACCACAGAATACTGGAGAACAGTAACATAGGTGTGGGAAAGTATTTAAAAGTGCTGGCAGCAGGCCATGGCTGGGTGGCTCAGTTGTTTGGAGCGTGTCCCCACACCAGAAGGTGGCAGGTTCGATTCCTGGTCAGGGCACATGCTTAAGATTGTGGGTTTGATCCTCAGTTGGGATGCGTACGGGAAGCAACCAATAGATTTCTCTCTCTCTCTCAAATCAATAAACATATCCTCAAGTGAGGATTTTTTTAAAAAAGGTGGCAGGGTATTTATAGTATTTGGACCTTCTTGGGACCTACAGCAACAGAAACATGTGTAGACAGAATATTAGTTAAGAGCAGGCGAAGGGCCTCTGGTTTCATAAATGCTCGTACCTGTGAGATGGATGCTCAGAAGCTGTGTTTGATTCTCACGCCTTTCCCACAGTGTGGTGTTGCAGATGGAGAAGGTTTTCTGAGTATCTGGCAAGTAAACCAAACTGCAGCGAATCCTAAACCTTACATGGTGAGTATCCCTCAGCATTCCCGGAGCGTGTAGAGGCCACTTGCTTATGAAGTGTCTATTTCAGACAGTGAATCTCATTGGTGGATCTGGTTAGAAAGAGACAGTCTGTCCAGCAGCCACAGCCCAGAACCCATCATTGCCCTGGTTTAAGATTGAAATGACCTGAATAAAAACAAAAAACCCTGCTTTTCACAGCTGAAGGGCAACCATTAGATTTGGAAATTTTCACAAGATTTTCATTCGCAAAGTCCTACATAGGATACATTTTCATTATACTTTTATCCATTTTGAAAATCCTATTTTTATTGATAGAATTTTGTAGTGATGCCTGTGTTAAGAATCAAACAGGTTGCAGGTACAATCATCCATTGGTATCTGTGGGAGCTGGAATTCCTTATGTAAAATGGCTTTAGTCTTTGCATATAACCTACAGACATCCTCCTGTATATTTTAAATTACTTATAATACCTAATACAATATAAGTTTTATGTAAATAGTTCTATTATACCATACTGTTTAGGGAATAATCACAAGAAAAAAGTCTGTACGTGTTCAGTACTGATGTAGCCATCTCTGGCCTACCTAACTACAGATATACACCAGCAGCAGTGTAACTTTTAAAAAATATATATTTTTGACCTGAAGATATGGAGGGCCAACTGTATTCCAGTTTTCCCCAGAATTTTGTTTAGTAGATTATAAAATAACCAATCCCAATAGGCTGCTTTATTCATGAATCCAAATCATACTACAACACGTGGTGATACAGACAAGCATATTTTCACTGGGTGGGTGAGGCAGGAAGAGAGGTGGAAAATCGTGCTATTCTATGCAGAACTTCCACTTCATATGTTTTGATTTTATAGTGTCTTGAACCATAGTGTCTTAAACTTCCAGGGTTTGGATAGATTCCAAAACACTTTAAAAAAAATTTTAGACTATACACATATTTCATATACATAACATTTCTCTTAAATTGGTACACTACAGACTGTATATAATAAAGTCTTTACAGAAATGGAAGTGATCTTGACTATCATTCACCTTCAGTCAGATCTGTCCCATAATAATTTAAAATAGAAAAATATGTTTTATTTTAAAATACCCTGACATCCTTCTTCTGGGTCCTCACTTCCAAACTTCTACTCATCCAGCTAATCCAACAAGAAAAGTTCTGCCTGACTCCGTAAATGGTTTCCATGGTGCTGAATAGCCGTAGGAGTGGTTTGGGACAGCCTTACACCTCTGGGTTATTTGTTGAATCACTCACTTTTGATCTTGTTTTTATAAGAACTAAACTTCACCAGGAAGTGTGGGTAGGGAGCCAGGGAGGTGGTTAGGAAGGTGGATGGTTACAAAGGTAAGGTGACTTAAGTCCTTCCTGTTGTGGTCTAATACAAGAGGGTATGTAAGAGTTTTTCTCCCTGGGTGGTTGTTTATTATGATTTATATTTTTAGAGTTTATTAAGTATATTTGAGATTAGTACTAAAATTGTTTGATTGGGCCCTTAACCAAGCCATTTAATTATATGAAGTTCATGTGCTTGGTACCTTTGCTATGTATTCTAAAAAATATAACCTTTAATTCCCTGTTTTTTTCATCCCTTTCCAGTTTTATTAGCCAAATAATATGCAAATGACTGCTAATTCTCTTACTATACTTATTCTTTATTCTAGACTTTTAAAAAACTGTTCTTAGCTCATGAGTATAGTATATTATTCGCAGAACTGTGTTTTTACTGTACCAAATTTTATTGGATGTTTAGATAACATCCACTGCACTTTGTTTTCCATAGACTTGGCAGTGCCACAGTAAAGCCACAAGTGACTTTGCATTTATTACCTCTTCAAGTCTAGTTGCCACATCTGGACAATCCAATGACAACAGGTAGGTTGACAGAAAAGCAAAAGAAGAAATTAGTGGGGTTTTTTTTGGCAGACAGGTGTTCTTGGAGGCTTTTTCCACCCCAGGAATACAAAAACTTTCTTTGGTTAGTTTTCCTTACCAAAGAGAAAAACAAAAATTATTCCTAATTTAGTCTATCAATAAGCATGTATAATTATTATGTTAAAGCTACCCAGTATTTCTTTGCACTGCTGTTAGTACTGTCATGTTCTTGAGGATTAAAAATCACTTGACACTCTGTAGCCATCATTCTTATCATCTTTGACCTCACACAGTTTTCATTGATAATGCATGCCTATGAATAACTTTATATCCCAACAGCTGTTCCCCCTGCGGGTATAGGAACATCCCTTCTACTCAGGACATCATGTCTCAGTTTCCTGGTAGCGGTCCTGGAAAAGGGTGGGGCTGGGGGATGAGACGGGGCAGAGGCAGGAGGACCATGGACAGAACTGTGCATGTGAAAAAGATAAAATCTTAGAAGAGATATAGCCCAGTCCCAGCTGCTATCCTCATTCTAGTTAAGAATCATTACATTTAACAAAAAAGATAAGACTCAATAAGATATTTGACTTGAAGACAGTTTGCCCCTAGTGATGACTTAGAACAATTATTCATGATGTAATTTTGTTATTCTTTGTTTCTTTATAAGAAATGTATGCCTCTGGGACACTTTGATACCACCCGGAAACAGCCTCATTCATGGTGAGTTAAGGCCTATGGCTTTTAATACACTCTGAAGGAAAGCTTTCCTGGTTTTATTTTACCAGGGGATCTAGTCAGTGTTTTATTACATGGGTTATGATGGAGAAATATTTAGAAGTTAACTAGAATATCTGGCTACGTTGCTGAGGTAAAGATGTGGGGGCATAGAAATCCAGCTAGTCTAGAGTAGCCTTGAGTTGTATTCTCATCAGAAAATGTGGCGTGGAGGGCAGTGTTACTAACAAGGCTGTGTAAGGAATTAGTTGCAAAGTGTTCATAGAGCTCAACAGAAATGAGATCTTATTTTAAAGAATTAAACATAACATAAACGTCAACCTTACAGTAGGAGCTGGAAATAGGAGCAATACCATTTAAATATTACTTTAAGACAATATTTTCCAAATTGGTATTCTAATGCTCTCTCTTCCTCATGACGCTGTTGAAAGAATGCTCCATCTAATAAGTCTGGTTAAAGCTGGGTGAATTTTTATATTATTTTTTTATTTTTATTGATTTCAGAGAGGAAGGAAGAGGGAGAGAGATAGACACATCAGTGATGAGAGAGAATCATTGATTGGCTACCTCCTGCATGCTCCCTACTGGGGATTGAGCCCGCAACCCAGGCATGTTCCCTTGACCGGAATCGAACCTAGGACCTTTTGATCCACAGGCTGACTCTAATCAGCTAGGGCTGTATTTTTTTTTTTTAACTGAAATGACTTTATTAGCTCTATTACCTTGTTCTTCACTTAACTCTGTGTTTCCTTTTCTTTATTTTTAACAGAAAGATTTTTCAGTCTTTTACTATGCTTTTGTGGATTTTGAAAAGTGTAGTTGTTTCCCAATTTTTATTTAACATCTTTTTAAGATTTGCCACTTAGTGGTTTGTGTCTTTAACCTTTAAAATGCAGAGAATCCTGGGAGACTAACTCCCTAATGTGTAGCTGGTCATTTTCACATTGTGGTACTTGAGTTTCAGCTACTTACTTGAGAAGAATTTTTACCAGGTGTCTGTCTGGGCAGGAGCTGGGAGAGGATAAATACTTGTCAGTGGTGGCTCTCAGTGAGATGGCAAGTGCATCCTGAGAAGCTTGGTCTCCTCCGCACTTTTGCTTCTACATCCTTCCCATGAGGCAGTATAACTTAGTTCATTTGGGCTTAAGGTTTAACCCCTTCCCCAACAATTTTTTTGTTAAAAACGTTTCTTTTTCAGACTAATTTTTTTATTTTGGTTCTATATAGTATTTTTGATGCTGGTTATGAAAACAGTTTGTAACTTGTCTTCCTATAAACCATATTTTTTTACCATATTTTCTTAGTATACTCGTCGACGACTGAAAAAGAACATTTTGTGAAAACGAGTATACACGTTTCTGCCGGGGAAGGGGTTTTAAACTTCTGGGGTGTGTGCTTTCACATTGAGATCACTGATAAGAGTTTTTTTTCTGCCATTGCTTGGCATTGTTTTTAACGCTTTGATCATATGATCATATTAGAGGCCTGGTGCACGAAATTGATGCACTCGGGGGGTCCCTCAGCCCAGCTTGCGCCTTCTCACAGTCTGGGAGCCCTCAGAGGATGTCTGACTGATGGCTTAGGCCAGTGATGGCAAACCTATGACATGTGTGCCAGAGGTGACACGCGAACTCATTTTTTTGGTTGATTTTTCTTTGTTAAATGGCATTTAAATATATAAAATATCAGAAATATGTCTTTGTTTTACTATGGTTGCAAATATAAAAAAATTTCTATATGTGACATGGCACCAGAGTTAAGTTAGGGTTTTTCAAAATGCTGGCACGCCGAGCTCAAAAGGTTCGCCATCACTGGCTTAGGCCCACTTCCTATGGGGAGCAGGCCTAAGCTGGCAGTCAGACATTGTTAGCACTGCTGCGGAGGACAGGCTCCTGCCACCGCGCTTGCCAGGTGTGAGCCCAGCTTCTGGCTGAACGGCGCTCCCCCTGTGGGAGCACACTGACCACCAGGGGGCAGCTCCTGCATTGAGCATCTGCCCCCTGGTGGTCATTCCACTGTTCAGTCGATTTACATATTAGCCTTTTATTATATAGGATAGAGGCCCATGTACGGGTGGGGACTGGTTGGCCTGCCCTGACGGGGGCCCCCGATTGGGGTAGGGGTCCTCACTGGGGGTCGGGGCTGGCAGGGGCAAGGGGCTGCAGTCATTCTGGCCTTCAAGGTCATTCTGCCATTTCGGTCACTGGGCTTTTATTATATAGGATGATTACAGAAATTAGAATGAAAGTGTGTCTAATCTCTATATTAATTTCTATATTATTTAAATGCATTTTTACATATCAGAATTGCCAAGATAGAATTTAAGAACAGGCTCTTGTTTTTCTTCAGGTTTCACATGCCATGAGCACGGTGCCACTGTACTTCAATATGCGCCGAAACATCAGCTCCTGATATCTGGAGGTAGGAAGGGCTGCATCTGCCTTTTTGACATCAGGCAGAGACAGCTCATCCACACATTCCAGGCCCACGACTCGGCCATTAAGGCACTGGCTCTGGATCCTTGTGAGGAATAT
>NW_006285258.1:1722244-1727043 GCF_000327345.1 Myotis davidii
GGTAACATAAAGGTGAGTTGGTAGCACAGGTTGGAATGTTCTGTTGCGTGTTGCCTTTATCTGCTGTCAGGGCTGCTTGGGAAGACACCCTCAAACCCCCACATGTTCTTGCAAACGAGGGCATAAAGGAAGGCTTTGTGGAGACACTGTCTCCTGACACCCTTCCTTCCTTCTAGGTGGTTCTTCCTACACTGTTGTGGTTGGGAAAACCAGATAGCTAAAACAGAGTTCTCTAAGGCATTTTGAGTCAAGTGCAGGAGTTTAATGAGGGCCTGGATTTTTCGGTGACATTAGTTCAGCTCCTCCCCTCCCCCACCTCTGCTCTCAGTTCCTTACTCTGTCTGTGGTTGAGGTGAGGTTTCTGGATAAGGAGATGGTGCTGTTCGTTTATACTGCGAGGGCCAGCTTAGCATTGGGAACATATTTAATCGCGTTAACTTCAATATGTAATTGAATAGAAATGGGGTGTATGTGGTTAGTATGAAATTATAGGAGGATGTGACGAGAAATTTGAAAGAAGGGACAGCAAAGTGTAAGGACAGTAATTAGCTACCTGCAAATAATACCACTCAGATGACTAAGCTGTTAGGAAGAGTCAGTGGGTGGGAAAGCTGGGCCAACAGAACAGAAGTGAAGATCACGTTTTTGCTTTTGGTTCTTTCTCTCCTTTTTTGTGACTTACACTTTTTGTTTTCACTCTCCCTCTTTTAAACCAGGTTTGGAGATTGACAGGCCATGGTCTGATTCATTCCTTTAAAAACGAACATGCTAAACAGTCCATATTCAGAAACCTTGGGGCAGGAGTCATGCATATCGACATCATCCAAGGCAATCGGTTCTTCTCCTGTGGGGCAGATGGCACTCTGAAAACGAGGGTCTTGCCCAATGCTTTTAACATCCCTACCAGGATTCTCGACAGTCTATAGATTAAAGATTGGAGCTTTATTTTTATAAACATTTCAATTAAAAAATACACTGTAGTAGTTATTAGGCATTTCTGCTTTCCAAGCAGTTAACATACTGAAAACAATACAGAGAATCTCTGTAGAAATTGAATCTGATTCAAGCTGAGTGTTGTGCTGAATATCGCCTATACAGGTTGTTAGAATGTGCATGTACCTTTTATCATGCTGACGTTCTTAAAAAAGTCAAACCTAGTATCATATGAAGGGTACTGTTCTTTACAGCATTTATTAAACCTGACTCAGAAAACATTAGTAAGTTATCATAATGAGAAGGACCTTTGTACCAAATTAAGGGAGAAAATGTTGCTGGTTCAGATTTTTCTTCCTATTCTTACCACTGACCGAAGCATGCCTGCAGTCTCCTCTGTTGAATGAAGGACAGTCATGAGGTATTAGAAGCTCTTGATCACCAGAGACACTTTCTGAGCTCAGAGTGTGCAGTGACCAGCCAGGTCGTTCCCATGCTTTCGTGCTGAATACGTTTCCTGTTAGTGTGTAAACTGAGCTACTACTGTAACTTGCAAATGAGTGCAAATTTAAATGCAATGTTTTCCTTACGATTTGCACATTCACATTGGTTGGACTGCTAGTTTTTCTATTTAAACATTTGCCTTCATGTTAGAATGTAATAACGTGAACATGACACATTTGTAATTAACCAAAACATATCAGTGTAGTACTTTTTCTTTTCATGTATTCACGATTGAACACCCACAACATTTTAAGGCTATGTTGAAACTACACCAATAGAACATTCCATATCATACTTAAAATGAATGTTAGGCTTTTTGTGGCCAGTTAATAGTTGATGACATTGGTGATACTATTTATTACCACAGCCTATTGTATAAACTATGCAGAATTAAATATTATTTGCTTGTAAAATATTAGCCAGTGTTGTCATATTTTGCTGTACCTCCTTGGTTATGACCAAAAATATGTTAAGCTATTGAAACCAATGTCTGTGTGTTTAAATGTTTACCAGCAAATTGTCTCATCATTTTAATGAGAATGCTTAATGCCTGTGCGGTAAATAGTAAAATATAATGGCATAAAAGCACTTTTCTCTGAAGGCGATGTGATGTTCAGGCTGTGCAATATGTATGTAAAAGAAAAATAAATGTAATTTGAGTTTTACCTTAGTTTGGTCTGGCATTTTTGGATAATGTTTTAAACTGTTGGGGTCATTTTACATGTGATAAACTGTTTAACTTTTAGAGAACTTTTAAGCTGTTAAGTTCATTCATTCACGAATATTTACTGTGTACCTTCTTCATCAGAAGCCATTCTAGGAAATGGGGTACAGTGGCAACCCAAATAGAGAGGGTAGAGCGCTCAAGGTGGGGATGTATCTGGGTAAGAACTAACCTTCTCATTACTGAACTGCAGGCTTTGGTGCGGACGCTGAGCGGGAATGGTGCTTAAGTGGAGTGTGGAGTAGTGAGGGAAAGGAGACACGCTTGAATACATGGGAACACAAATTTGAAAAAAATTTGAAAACATGTACATACACATACCTCAGTTTAGTATACAAAAACCTGTATATGTTGCATCATCTCCAGCGTTGTATATATTACACTGAAATAGTCCCAGCTAATTCAGTTGGAATCTGTAAGGTAATAGAATTTCCAAACTGAAATTTTAAAACTATTGTTTGCTGCCACTTTCTTTAAGCTATTGCTTTACAGTAATCTACCATGTTACTAATTTGTGTTTGTTTTTTTAATTAAAAATTTAGAAGTTTTAGGTTTATAAAAAAATTGAGCTGCACTAGGCAGTTTGGCTCAGTGGATAAAGTGTCAGCCTGTAGACCAAAGGGTCCATGTTCAGTTCCGGTCAAGGGCACATACCTTAGTTGCAGGCTCCTCCCCGGTCGCGGTCCTGGTTGGGACTCATGCAGGAGGCTACCAATCGATGTGCTTCTGTCACATCGATGTTTCTGTCTGTCTTTCCCTCTCTTTTCCACTCTCCCTAAAAATCAATGGGAAAATATCCTCAGGTGAAGATTAACAACAACAACAATAATAATAAATTGAGCCAATGTCACAAGAGTTTCCATCTACTCCCCTCATCAGTTTCCCTTATTAACATTTTGCATTAGTGTGATACATTTGTTATAACTAATGAACCAGTATTGTTGCATTGTAAAGTCAGTGGATTACATTAAGCTTCATTCACCCTTTACGTTGTACAGTTCTGTTTCGACAAATGCATAATATCACGTATCCAGTATTACAGAATCATACAGAATAGTCTCATTGCCCTTAAACGCCCGAGTTCACCTATTCATTTCTCCCCATTTACCCTAAAGTTTAGCAACCACTGATCTTTTTACTGTCTCCATAATTTGCCTTTACCAGAATGTCATAAAGTTGGAATCATATACTATGCAGCTGCTTTAGATTAGCTTCCTTCACTTAGCAATATGTATTAAGGTTTCTTCATATCAGTAATAATGTTCTATGTACCACAGTTTGCCTTTCACCTTTAGAAGAAACTTGGTTGCTTTTAGTTATTCACAATTATGAGTAAAACTGCTATAAACATTTGTGAACAGGTTTTTGTGTGGACGTAAGTTTTCAACTCATTTGGTGAAATACCTAAGAGTGAGATTGCTGGATTAAGACTGTTCAGCTCTGAGATTGAAATGGAATTATAATTGCATTTTTTCCTAGGGAAATTATGATAATGGTGATCATTTATGTAGTTCTTATTGCATAAAGCCCTGAGTTAAGCAACTCATATAGATTATCTTACTTAACCTACAAAACAACCTATCAGATACTATCTTTTTGTTAGAGATAATATATTTTTAAACCCTATTTTACAGGTGAAAAAGTTAAGACTGAGAAATTGAGTAATATAACTCAGAGGCATAAAGACTCTAGTTTGTCCAGAGTTCACACCCACTTAGCCTATATTATATTGTAAACTTCGTTCTGCAGATGTGTAAATCCTGTTTACAGATCCCCGTGAGCTCCCTGAGAGAAGCTAGGCATGTATTACCAGGTGGATTTTTGTATGTAGGCACAAGGACATAGCACCTGACGCAGACCATCGAACTCTTTCTGATCTGCTTTCTACCCAAAACTCAAATCTCAGTCTAGGTTCTAATGTTGCTCCAAGTAAGGGAAGGTCAGCGTATGCACACTAACAAGAGGACCCAGAGGGAAAAACAACCTGTGAGAAACTTTATGACCCCAGTCCCCACAGCAGAACTGGCCCAAGCACTCCAGCTGGTTTGGCTCCGTGTATACAGCGTTGGCCATGGACTGAAGGGTCCCGGGTTCGATTCCATATACCACTAGTCAAGGGCACATGCCCAGTGTGGGGCATGCAGGAGGCAGCTGATCAGTGGTTCTCTCTCATCATTGATGTTTCTATCCCTCTCCCTTCCTTTCTGAAATCAATATACCAATATATAAAAGAAAACAAAAAAACTGGCCCAAGCTACCCAGCCAGACAGGATACTTTAAGCCTAAAATGCTTTGAGTGAGAGCTTTCAAAAGGATGGAGAGCAGTTCCTTTGTCAGGTAAGAGTAATAAGAGACTCTAGATTTGCCCTCCTGCTTGAAACAAAACAAAAATAAATTATATAAAAATGAGAATCAAGATGGCGGCATAGGTTAACGCCGGAGATTGCTGCTTCGAACAACCAATTCAAATTACGCCTGAAACACGGAACAGATACCATCCAGAACCACAGGAGGGCTGGCTGAGTGGAAATTCTACAACTAGGAGTAAAGAGAATATCATACCCAGACTCGGAGGAGGCGCAGTGCTGAAGTGAAATTCTCAGGTGCAGAGTGCGCGAAGAGCGGGCAGGCGGTGGAG
>NW_006285258.1:1728008-1740574 GCF_000327345.1 Myotis davidii
AATGTCCCTGCAACCAAGATTACTTTATCCAGCAAAGCTATCATTCAGAATAGAAGGTCAGATAAAGAGCTTCACGGATAAGAAAAAGCTAAAGGAGTTCATCACCACCAAACCAGCATTATATGAAATGCTGAAAGGTATTCTTTAAGAAGAGGAAGAAGAAAAAGGAACTCTCACCATTTGCCACAACATGGATGGAACTGGAGAGCAGATAAATACCACACGATTTCACTCATTTGTGGAATATAAGGAACAACATAATCTGATGAACAAGGACTGATCCAGAGACGGAGAGGCATTGATTGGATTGTCGGGCTTTGGAGGGAGGGTAGGGGAGGGGAGGGTAAAGGGGAAAGAGCAACCAAAGGACTTACATGCAGGCATAGAGGCCTGACCAAGGGACACGGACAACGGGGGGGAGGGGGGTGGGGAGGGTGATGTGGGGACAGGGACACATGTAATATCTTAATCAATAAAAAATATATTAAAAAATTATATAAAAATGTGGTCTCAAGGACATCAGGCAGTGAAGGACAGTGATCCCTGAGACACTATTAACATTGTTATTGTCCCAACTTACTACATAGGGAGGGGAGACCAGGCAGGGCCCCTTTGCCTGGCAGCCTCTCTGAGTTGCCAAAGAGAACTGGGAGTCGGGAGTGCACGTTAGCTCGAGTCCACAGGCCAGACAAGTGAGCTGCATAGAGAGAACCGCAGAAGACCTACTTCCAGCTGAATATGAATCAGTGCACATGTGTAAAAAACTAGTGGCCAAAGAACCATCTAAAGGACTAGGGTCTGATCACAGAAAGCTTGAAATAGTTTATATTTTCACCAACAAAACTGGAAAACTTCAACCCATAGGGCATTAGGCAGAGTATTCAGAAGAGTTTTGCTGCGATAATCAGACAAAATGAATCCTTAACAGAACACTGCTCTGGTTCCACCCAAGAATGCTAAAAAAGGAAAGGCCCAAACTATTTTCAAATTGCTAAATTGCATCTCTCAGCAAAGCTCCAGAATAATTATAGGAATACAAAAATATCCGGCACTCAACAAGGTAAAATTCACAATGTCTGACATTCAATTAAAATTACCAGGCATGAAAAGTAGAAGTATATGAGCTATAAACAGAAAAATCAACCTCTCAAAAAATCCATAAATAACAGGTGATGAAATTATTAGAAAGGATATCAAAATAGTTACAACTATATTTTTATGTACAAGAAGCTGGAGAAGAGATTAAACATGTTAACTGGAGATATAAAAGACATTTTAAAAAATCACATGTCTAGCAATAAGAACTACAGTGTCCAATATGAAAAATACAATGGTGGAGAATCACAGATTAGACATTGCAGAAGGAAAGATTAGTGAATATGAAGACATGGCAATAGACACTATACAAAATGAAACAAACACTGGAACAAAATGAGCACAGCATCAGTAAGCTAGGGGATAACTTTAAGCAGCCTAACATAGGTGTCATTGGGGTCACTGGAGGAGAAGAAGAGTAAAAAATATAATTGAAATAAGGTCCAAAACAACTGTGGAACATTTACACCATGGAATACTATGCAGCAGTAAAAAAGAAATACAGTGGGGCCTTGACTTATGAGTGTCCCGACTAACGAGTTTTTTGAGATACCAGCTGTCTCTCAGCCGATTTTTTGCATTGAGTTCATAGAGTAATTTGAGTTAACGAGCTCCTTAATGAGCTCGGTCTCCGAACGAATTAAACTCATAAGTTAAGGCCCCACTGTATGTGTTACCCTTTAAAACTGCATGGAGGGACCTGGAGAGTATTATGATAAGCAAAATAATCCAATCAGAGAAAGACAAGTACCACATGATCTCACTCATATGTGGAATCTAATACACAAAATAAACTGATGAACAAAATAGATTCAGAGACATAGAAGCATGGAACAGACTGTTGCATCTCAGAGGGAAGTCAGAGGATGGGTTGATGAGTGGAAAGAGATCAATCAAAAAACTTGTATGCATATATGCATAACCCACAGTCAGAGTGGTAGAGTGGTAAAGGCCTGGAAAGGAGGGGAGAGCTAGCAGGGAGTTAATGGGGGGTGAGGGGGAGGGACATATGTAATATTTTCAACAATAAAGATTTAAAAAAACAAAAAAGAAATGTCCAGATATTTTCCAGTTTTGATAAAAATGGGGTGGGGAAGAGAGTAACTTGGGAACCTATATGCATACTAGAGTCCCGGTGCATGAAATTTGTGTGTGTGTGGGGGGGGGGCGGGGGGCTTGTCCCTCAGCCCAGCCTGTACCCTCTCCAATCTGGGATCCACAGGGATCAGGCCTACACCTCTCACAATCCAGGACTGCTGGCTCCCAACTCGAGGGCCACAATGGGTTCTTAAACTGGACCGGACGGCCGGAACAAAAGCATGGATGGAGTGTTTGTGTGAACTAATATAAATTCAAAGTAAACATCATTACATAAAAGGATACGGTCTTTTTTTTCAATAGTTTTATTCATTGCCCACGGCTGCTCTAACCACTTCTGCCTGACAGCCTGATAACCCCCTAACTATTCCTCTGCCAGCCTGATCAGCCCCTAACCACTTCCCTGCCGGCTTGATTGACGTCTAACTGCTCCCCTGCTGCCCGATCACCCCCAACTGCCCTCCCCTGCCGGCCTGGTCACCTCCAACTGCCCTCCAGTGCTGGCCTGGTCACCCCATCTGCCCTCCCCTGCTGGCCTGGTCACCCCTAACTGCCCTCCCGTGCTGGCCTGGTCACCCCCAACTGCCCTCCCCTGCTGGCTTGGTCATCCCTAATTGCCCTCCCCTGCTGGCCTGATGACACAAATAAGTGGAAAGATATTCCGTGTTTATGGCTTAAAAGAATTGACACTGTTAAAATATCCATACTACCCAATACAATCCCTATCAAATTCCAGTGGTGAGTTCTGGTTCAAAATGGTGACATAAGAGGATCCTAAACTCAGAGCTTCTCCCTAAGGGGCACATATCAGGCACCCCAACTTTTTTTTATTTTTATTATTATTTTTTTATTATTAGTTATATATGCACCCCTATGTTCATAGCAGCACAATTCACCATAGCTAAGATTTGGAAACAGCCTAAGTGCCCATCAGCAGATGAGTGGATTAGAAAACTGTGGTACATATACACAATGGAATACTATGCCGCGGTAAAAAAAAAGGAACTCTTGCCATTTGGGAACTCTTGCTTTTGCAACAGCAGGCACCCCAACTTTTAAGATATGCATGTGAGAGATAAGACCCCAAAACATCTAGCGTTGAAATCCAATGGAACTCATGTCCACAGACCCACAAAACTAAACAAACTGACACATGGCTCTTAAATGGTTTCCACACTGACCCAGCACAGCCAGCCCATTAACACCCAGACTCTAAGTGAAAGAGGCTTTTTAGCTTAAAACACCAGCTTAGGGGCAGGCCCTTAACGCACATCTAAAGGTCTGATGGGGTCCTCCTCTTCGGGGACAGAGGCTGGTGAGTGCCATCCTGCACTCTCCCTCCGCCTCTTTCCAGCTCACTGGTATCTACCAACAAGGAGTTGTGCCCTCCTATGGAGCTCCAACTTTCACAGCTGTGACCAGGGGACATTCTTTGGGAGCCTTGCTTTAATGGCCAGCAGGGCTTGCATTTCTGGGTCCTATGGGACTAGTAACAAACAGCAGTTCTTGACTGGCTACCACCCTCGAGGCACGGCACAGACGCACTGAAACACACCTCAGTGTTTCTGTGAAAGGCCTGTTTGCTTGTCACGGAGCTTTGGCCTGAGGACAGGCATCTGGTTTTGCACACATCTAGGGGCCTACTTAGGTACATCCCAGTGACGAAGGCTGGTGGACGCCATCATACTGATATCCCTCTGCCTCATTCCAGGTTTCTTGTATCTCCTATAGAGGAGCTTATACACCTGTCTGGTACCCTGACTTTTGCAACTGCTGCCCAGGGGACGCTTCTAAATCACCTCGTTCTGATGGCCTATGGGACATACACTTATGTTCCCACAACACTGTATATACAGGGTGGGGTAAAGTACATTTAAGCTGTTCATATGGAAAATAACAATTAATAAATAATAATCTATATATAAAAAAGGCTAAAATGCAAAGTCCCCTCGGGAGTTGGACCCAGAGAATGGGAGTTCAATCGCTAGCTATGATGTGTGCTGACCACCAGGGGCAGCATGGAACACGGCAGGCAACCAGCTGTGGCGGCAGGGCACTGAGGGAGCGAGGGAAGGAGGTGGGGAGGCAAGGAGGTGGTGGGGGAGGGGGAACTGCAATGGCAGCACGGGTGGTGAGAGAAGGGGAAGGTGAGGAGAGAAGGGGGGGGTGGTGAGAGAAGGGGGGAACCTCGCGGTGGTGGCGCACTGGCGTTGAGGAAAGGAGGAGGCGGGGAGGCGGGAAACCTGATTGGCCATGATTGCTGGCCAGGCCTAGGGATCCTACCTATGCACGAATTTTGTGCACCAGGCCTCTAGTATAAGAATAAACTCTGGGTTTTGCATACTCAAAACTGTAAACCCACTTTAGCCCCATCCTGTATTTGTAAGCTTTAAAAGGTGCTGCCTGAGGGCCTGGCTTCCAAGCAGCCTGAATCTAGGAGCTCCTCTGCTTTGGACACGGACAGGTCTTGGGTCTTGGCACAGCCTCAGTTACTGGGAATCACTAGAAATAACACAGGCTGCATGGAAAATCACGAAGGTTTGCAAGACAACCAAGAACTAGGGAGGGTTGAATAACACATTTCATCTCCTACATGACATTCCTTACAGACTTAGGAAAGATGGCTCTTTTTGTCTAATGGATACAATACAACAGAGAGTTAAGGGAAATGAAAGAAAACAAAGGAGTAGGTTTCAGATGAAAGCAGAATGTAAAACCTCAGGAAATGTCCTTAATGAAACAGAGATAAGTGATTTCCTGGATGAAGAGTGGAAAAGCGCAGATGCTCACTGAGGTCTGGGCAAAATCCAGGATACTGAGTTGTGTGGCTTTAAAGCAGGGCCACCCTATAGCTCCTCTCAAACCTGACCAGCACTGCCCCTCCTGGAAGATCCACTAGCCCCATCCTCCCAACCCACGGTGACCTGCCCTGAGATCAGGCCCCGGACAGAATCTCGGACAGACTGTGCAGCTATAGAATAGGGGCTATTTTTTCTTCACATGCCCAGTGGGTGCAGAGCCCTCCTTTCGTACAGCCACATCCTGGTCTGTTTGGGCCTGATGAACTCTGCTGGCCTCACCCTGATGACCCCCTGAGACCCAGCCCCACCACAAATGTGTGCGAGCACCCAGCTGGTGGCAGCTAGACTTGGTGTACCTGGGATATTTGCTGAGTGGCCTCAGACCCAGCACTGGCACCAAGTTGGAATCTTATCAATCTGGTGTATACCACCCGCCCCTACCTGGTGACTCACTGAGAATCTACCTCATGTAACTTGAGTATTGCTTCAGTGACTGGTCTAGCAGGCAGCTGGCAGGTAGAAGCAGAACTTGGGTTGCCTTAAGACTTTAACTGACCTGCCCCTGGGCCTGGTACTGGTAAAAGCCAGGTTGGCTCTTCCTGTGCACACCCAGGCCCATCAAAGGCAGCCACAAACTGTGGGTCACTTTGTAGCTCTAAGCAGGCTACCCAGGGCCAGTCACAGGCAGCATCTGACATTGGCCCACACTGGAGTCCCACACAAGAGGCCCCCAAACCAACACACCCAGTGGCCCGCTTTAGACATCAGAACAGGTTCCAATAGCTTCACAAGTAGAAAATGCAAAGGAGATTGCAGCAGGCACCAGACCTTCCTGATGTAAATTCCACTACTTGTGGAAGCAGCTTGTACACTGTGGTCAGGGTTAATCCTCACAGTCAGCTAACCTGAGGCTTGACACCATGCACAAATTGACTAATAACAATCAAGACTCAATTACAACAGGAGGGTCCTCATAACCCACACAAATGAGGTTCCTAGAGCACCAAGTTCAGGTGATCAAGGTGACTGCACCACTGGGTCCCTCAGGACACTTTCTATATAAGGCAGCCGTGGGCAAACTACGGCCCATGGGCCGGATCCGGCCCGTATGTAATGAATAAAACTATTGAAAAAAAAAGACCATACCCTTTTATGTAATGATGTTTACTTTGAATTTATATTAGTTCACACAAACACTCCATCCATGCTTTTGTTCCGGCCCTCCGGTCCAGTTTAAGAACCCATTGTGGCCCTTGAGTCAAAAAGTTTGCCCACCCCCGATTCCCATCCTATGAAGACTGGGAATCAGTCTACCTAATACATAGAAACAAACACAAAAAGGCAACCAAAATGGGGAGACAAAGAAATATGCCCCAAGTGAAAGAACAGGAGAAATCAAAAAAAGAAAAAGAAAAAAAAAAAAGAAGAGCTAAATGAAATGGAAGCAAGCAATTAATCAAATATGGAGTTCAAAAAAATGGTTATAAGGATGCTTAAGGAACTTAGAACTAAATAGCATGAAAAAGGACATAGTAATTATAAAAAAGAACCAGTAAAAAATGAATACAATATCTTGAAATGAAGACTACCCTAGAAGGAATAAATAGTAGGTTGGATGAAGTAGTGTATGGAATCAGTGATTTGAAAGACAAGGTAGCAAAAACACCCAATCAGAGCAGCAAAAAGAAAAAAAGAACTTAAAAAAATGACAACAGTTTAAGTGACCTTTAGGGGGTAACATGAATTTAACAATATGTGCATCATAGGGGTACCAGAAAGAGAAGAGAGAGACCAAGGGATTGGAACCTATTTGAATAAATAACGGCCCTAGCTGGTTTGGCTCAGTGGATAGAGCATCGGCCTATGGATCAAAGGGTCCTGGATTCAATTCCAGTCAAGGGCTCCTCCCTGGCCTGGGCCCTGATTGGGGCTTGTGCAGGAAGCAACCAATCAATGTATTTCTTTCACATCGATATTTCCCTCTCTCTTCCCCTCTCTTAAAAATCAATGGGAAAATATCCTCAGGTGAGGATTTAAAAAAAGAAATAATGACTGAAAACTTTCCTAACCTGGTAAAGGAAAAAGACACACAAGTCCATAAAACACAGAGTCCTAAACAAAGAGGCCCACACCAAGACATTGTAATTAAAATGGCAATGGTTAAAGACAAAGAGGGAATCTTAAAAATAGCAAGAGAAAGATAACTAGTTACCTGCAAGGGAGCTTCCATAAAACTGTCACCTGATTTCTCAACAGAAACTTTTCAGGCCAGAGAAATTGGCATGAAATATTCAGTGATGAAAAACAAGGACCTACAACCAGACTACTTTATCCAGGAAGGCTAACATTTAAAACCGAAGAGAAAATAAGAGCTTCCCAGATAAGAAAAAGTTCAAGAAGTTCATTACCACCAAATTAGTAGCAGAAGAAATGTTAAAGGGTGAATAAGAAGGACAAAGATGGGGAGAAGGAAAACAGAGGAACATTAATAAAGACTATTAATAATGATTTCAAATGTAAATGGCTTAAATGCTCCAATCAAAAGACATGGGGTTGCAGAATGGATAAGAAAACAAGACCCATGTATATATGCTGTATACAAGAGACCCATCTCAGAACAAAAGATACACATAGACTAAAAGTAAAGGGGTGGAAAGAGATATTTCATGCAAATGGAGATGAAAAGAAAGCTGGGATAGCAATTCTTATACCTGACACAACAGACTTTAAAATAAAGGCTATAGTAAGAGACAAAGAAGTACACTACATAATAATGAAGGGAGCAACCCAAACAAGAGGCTATAACCCCTGTAAACATCTATGCACCCAACATTGGAGCACCTAAATATATAAACCAAATACTGATGGACATAAAGGAAGAAATTGACAGTAATACAGTCATAGTAGGGGATTTTAACACCACATTAACATCAATGGATAGATCTTCCAGAGAGAAAATCAACAAGAAAACAGTGGCCTTAATGACACACTAGAGCAGATGAATTTAATTTATATCTTCAGAGCATTTCACCCAAAGCAGCAGAATATACACTCTTTGCATGTGCACATGGAACGTTTTCTAGGATAGATTACATATTAAATCACAAAACAAGTTTCCATAAGTTTACGAAGATTGAAATCAGATCAAGTATCTTCTTTGTCCATCAGGGTATGAAACTAGAAATCAATCACCAGAAGAAAACCTGAAAAACCCACAAAGATATGGAGGCTCAATAACATGCTACTAAACAATGAATGGGATACAATGAGATCAAGGAAGAAATAAAAAAACACCTTGAACAAAATGAAAATGAGAACACAACAACCCCAAATCTGCGGGACACAGTGAAAGCAGCCGTAAGAGAAAATTCATAACATTACAGACCTATATCAAGAAACAAAAATAAAGTTAGAAATAAACAATCTAACTTTACACTTAAAGGAACTTGAAAAAGAACAAGAAACAAACCCAATGTGAGTAGAAGGAAAGAAATAGTAAAGATCAGAGCAGAAATAAACAAATGTCTAAAAAAAAAAAAAAAAAAAAACCACTTCAAAAGATCAATGAAACCAAGAGCTGGTTCTTTGAAAAGATAAAATTGATAAACCTTTAGCGGTTCTCAACCTGTGGACCACGACCCCTTTGGTGGTCGAACGACCCTTTCATGGGTCGCCTAAGACCATCCTGCATATCAGATATTTACATTATGATTCATAACAGTAGCAACATTACAGTTATGAAGTAGCAACGAAAATAATTTTATGGTTGGGTCACAGCATGAGGAACTGTATTTAAAGGGCCAGAAGGGTTGAGAACCACTGCTTTAGACAGACTCATCAAGAAAAAAAGAGAGAAGACCCGCATACATAAAACCAGAAGTGAAAGAGGAGAAGTAACAACTGACACCAAATAAATACAAAGGATTGTAAGAAAATGTATGGACAACTATAGGCCAAAAAATTGGGCAATCTGTACAAAATGGATAAATTCCTAGAAACATACAATTTTCCAAAACTGAATCAGGAATAATCAGAGAATCAGAACAGGCAGATTACAACTAATGAAATTGAAGCCATAATAAAAAAAACAACAAACAGAAGTCCTGGACCATATGGCTTCATAGGTGAATTTTACCAAACATTAAAGAAGAACTAACACTTATCCTCAAACTATTCTAAAAAATTCAAAGGAACAGAAGACTCTCAAACTCATTTTATGAGGCCAGAATTATTCTAATTCCAAAACCAGATTAAGACACTACAAAGAAAAAAATTATAGGCCAATATACTTGATGAATATCAATGTTAAAATTATAAACAAAATATTAGCAAACAAGATCCAGCAATATATTAAAAAGAGAACACACCATGATCAAGTAGGATTTATTCTGGGGATACAAGGTTGGTATGACATCCACAAATCAATAAGTGTGATACACCACAAAACCAAAATGAAGCATAAAGTCACATGATCATGCCAATAAATGCAGAAAAAGTATTTGATAAAATCCAGCACCCATTTAAGATAAAAAACTCTCAGCAAAGAGGTAATAGAGCAGTGGTTCTCAACCTTGGCTGCACATTAGAATCACCTGGGAATCTTTTTTAAATCCTGATTTCCGGGCCTCATCCTCTGGAAATTCTGTTTCTTTGTTACTAATGTTGTGGCCCCACCCCATAACAAAGAAACAGAATTTCCGGAGGGTGAGGCCCAGAAATCAGGATTTTAAAAAGATTCCCAGGTGGTTCTAATGTGCAGCCAAGGTTGAGAACCACTGCTCTAGACTATAGCTCCTTGGGGGCAGGGACCAATGTCTATTTGGCTCACCATTATAGGGCACCTGGCTCCTAGAGGGTCTCACTGCATACTTGCTGAATGAATGAGTGAGCGATGAATGAATATGCAGGCTCTGCTTAGCACCTGCTACATGGTCAACAAACGGTGAGTTAGAGATGGCCAGATTCTAACGGGTGGGAATGGGTAGAGAAGACAGTGTCCAGGTGGACGGACTGGTGTGAACAGGAGCCCAGGGAAACGATCTGGGCACCCCTGTGGGGGAGGAAGTACCTGTCCCCACCCCATAACAAAGAAACAGAATTTCCGGAGGATGAGGCCCAGAAATCAGGATTTTAAAAAGATTCCCAGGTGATTCTAATGTGCAGCCAAGGTTGAGAACCACTGTGTTAGAGGAACATACGTCAATGTAATAAAGGCCATATATGACAAACCCACAGCCAACATCATACACAATGGGCAAAAACGAAAAGCATTTCTCTTAAAATTAGCCACAAAGCAGGGATGTCCACTTTCAATATAGTACTGGAAGTACTAGCCATAGGAATCAGATAAGAAGAAATAAAAAGCACCCAAATTGGAAAGAAAGAAGTAAAACGGTCTTTATTTGGTGATGACAATTCTATGAATAGAGATCTCTAAAGATTGTATAAAAAAAACTATTAGAACTGATAAATGAATTCAGTAAAATAGCAAGATACAAAATAAATATTCAGAAATCAGTTGCATTTTTATACACCAACTAGAGGCCCGGTGCACAAAATTTGTGGACTCAGGAAGGGGGAATCCCTCAGCCTGGCCTGAGCGCTCTCATAGTCCGGGAGCCCCGTGATCAATCACCCCAAAGAGGTAGGCTCTGCTCACCTGACTGGGGCTCCTCCATGATTGCCCCAAAGAGGTAGTCTCTGCCCACCCAGCTGGGGCTCTGTGATGGATTGCCCCTGCAGAGGGAGGCCCAGGCTATGCACTGCCGCCAGGTAGCCTGGGCCTCCCTCTTTGGGTGATCGATCATAGGGCTCCACCATCGATCACCCCAAAGAGGGAGGTCCCGCCCCCGCCGCAACCCACTGGTTGGTGGCCTGGTCCTCCCTCTGCAGGGCGATCATGTAATCGATTGTGCCTGCAGAGGGAGGCCCCACCCATCCGCTGCAGTCTGCTGGTCAGTGGCCTGGGGCTCCCTCTTGGGGTGATCATGGAACCCCCCCGATTGATCACCCTGCTGGCCACTGACCTGGGCCTCCCTCTGGAGTGCGATCATGGGGCAATGGCTGGGCCTCCAATCCAATTGCATCACACCTGCCATGGCTGGCCCGGTGCCAGTGGGTGTCATAGCATGGTCGTCCAGATGGTCGTTCTGCTGTTTGGTTGATTTGCATATTACGAGATATATCTCGTAATATGCAAATCATGCCGGGATGCCGTAACAGTCACGACCTGCTCAGGAGGAGGTTGCATGCGCAGATGGGCAGGAGGAGACTGCGTGCACAGTGAGACAAGCCACAGATGGCACAGGCATGGAGACGGGGGCCTGCCCCAGCCGTTGCATCAGCTGGAGTGGGCCAGAGCAGAAACACACACAGGGGGGCCCGCACCAGCCGCCCACGGTGGGGCTGGTGTGGGCCCCCGGCCAGCCGCCAGCATGGGCCCGGAGCAGACACACACACAGGGGGGCCCCTCCTAGCCGCCGGCACAGGCCTGGAGCAGAGACACACACAGGGGAGCCCCCGCCAGCCACAGTGCACCAGCAGTTCCGCCTCTGCGCATGAGCTGCAGATGAAACACCTTTTCTGACCGCTCATTGGCTAAGCTCCCTGTACACCACTCACAGTGTTCTTGGTAACTTGGGTAATAAGAATCCAAGAAGATGATCTAGGGCAACGGTTCTCAGCCTGTGGGTCGCGACCCCCTTGGCAACTGAACGACACTTTCACAGGGGTCGCCTAAGGCCATCCTGCATATCAGATATTTACATTATGACTCATAACAGTAGCAACATTACAGTTATGAAGTAGCAACGAAAATAATTTTATGGTTGGGTCACAACATGAGGAACTGTATTTAAAGGGCCAGAAGGTTGAGAACCACTGCTCTAGGGTTTTTCCACCTCACTCCTGGAGGAAAAAACGAAGGTCCCCTGCTGGAGGAGCTAAGAAATGTCATATCCTGCCCTAGCTGGTTTTGCTCAGTGGATAGAGTCTTGGCCTGCTGACCACAGGGTCTGGGTTCGATTCTGATCAAGGGCATGTACCTAGGTCATAGGCTCCTCTCTGGCTGGGGCCCAGGTCAGAGCTCATGCAGGAGGCAACCAATCGAAGTGTGCCTCTCACATTGATGTTTCTCTCTGTCTTTCCCTCTCTCTTCCATGCTCTCTAAAAATCAATGAAAAAATATCCTCAGGTGAGGATGAAAGAAAGAAAGATCATATCCTATGAAAGACACATCTTGAAAATGCCTAAAGAAAGTTGTCATTTTTTCGTGGTGAAGGGATTGGAGTCCGTGTTGATGAAAAGTCCTTGGCATCTGTGGCGGCTGCAGTGGCAGCAGCAGCGGGGTGATGGGGGTGGCGCCGTCCCCTGATCTGCTGGGAGCCGGTCCATCCTTGCTGTTTCAAGGGACCTGGCACATATGGCATACTGTTCTTAATATGTTTGCTCACCTTCTTGGCACTATGTGTTTTAACCAAGGTCACCTCTCCGAGAAAGGTTGTTTCCCCAGGTAGGGATTTTCCCCTGAAGTTAGGGAGGGAATAAAACCTCTTAACCCCTTCCCCAGCAGAA
>NW_006285258.1:1740668-1742314 GCF_000327345.1 Myotis davidii
TTGCTCTAAGTCACTAATCATCAGAGAAATGCAAATTAAAACCACAATGAGTGTCGGGCAGGGTAGGTGGAGTATTTGGCCTTCATCTTCGGCACCAAGAAAAAATTAACTGTTCATTTTATTTCAAAACTGGAGGCCCGATACACAAAAGTTGGGCAAGAGTAGGCCTTCCTTCCCCTGGCTACCGGCACCGGCTTCCCTCTGGCACCCGGGACCTGGGCTTCCCTCGCAGCCCTGGCTTCATCACTGGTGCCAATCACACACGTGTGATTTGACCTGTCATTGTCAATCGTGAATTTGGTTGACACTTCTTTATAGAGAAAGGGTGAATAGTGATATTAAAATATTTCTTCTAATTAATTTCCTTTCAACATGCATGAATTTGTGCACCGGGCCACTCGTAAATAGATAATACAGAACTGAATGGACATAATGCATTCCGATAAAAATATTATTTACAAAAGCAGGCGGTGCACCAGGCCAGACTTTACTAGTGCCTTAAATACTTTAATTAAAGGCATAGGCAGACTGGGGGGCGGCGTAGGGAGAAGATCCAAATACATGCTGCAAAAGAACTTTAATGACATGGATAGATTCAAAGTAAAAGAACGGGAAAAGATATGCCTTACTCATATGAACTAAAAGAAAGCTGGAGTGTATATGTTCATATTAGCCATTTTAGAGCAGGAAGAGGGGTAGGTTGGAGAGAGAGAGAGAGCAAGGCCCAGCCAGTGTTGCTCAGTGGTTGAGCATTGACCCAGGAACCAAGAGGCCGCCAATTCGATTCCTGGTCAGGGCACATGCCCGGGTTATGGGCTCAGTACCCTGGGGAGGGCGGGGGGTGCAGGAGGCAGCTGATCGATGATGTTTTTCTCTCTCTATCCCTCTCCCTTCCTCTCTAAAAATTCAATAAAAACATATTTTAAAAAAGAGAGAGCAAATAGAAAAATGCCCAAGTAAATCAGTCGCCAGCATTTCATTGCCAGATGGCTAGGAACAAGCAAGACCCAGTCTGACAAGGACAGACAAGGGATAGCTCAACCTCCGGCATGTGGGTGTGACTGTAGCCCTTCCTGCACTGGAAAAGGTCAAAGGAGCCCAAAGAAGGGAGAAATCTTTGGTTTTCTGTCTGAGCGGCAGGAAGGAATGGCTGCCAACAGTGCGGGCTCTGGCGTCAGACTTCCTAAATTTGAATCCTAATTTCGCCATTTACAAGCTCAGGGACAGTGGGTGATTTTCTTAATGGGTTTTAGTTTGGAATATGGGGATGATGAAATTGACACTTTAAGGGCTTCCAGGGAGGATCACATGAGTTCATACATTTGAAGCATTTAATGCAGCTCCTGGCACACAGTAAGCACTTGATAAATGTGAACTATGATGATGGCATTGATGTTGCTCCCACTGTGGTATTCCTTTTCTAGGCTTTGGAGAAAATAAAGTATCTCACCCTATGTGCGCAGCTGTCTTTAAGTTGACTCAGTGACCCCCATCCTCAAGGAGGGGCCAATAAAATGTTCTTAAATATAAGCACCGTGGGAGGTAGCATGAGCTTAACTCAGGTAAGAACAAATTCAGCTTCTCCTTTACCCTCACAATATAGCCACACTCACAGTAACTCTGACACCAGCTGTGTGCAGGTGTTT
>NW_006285258.1:1742363-1758759 GCF_000327345.1 Myotis davidii
TGGGTGACATAATTCATCTCAATCCTGACTGCCGCTCTACCTAGAGACAGCATAAGATCAGATCTCCCAGGTTCAAGGCTCAGTCCCACGAGACTACCCCCACTTCAGATGACAACCACCAGTCCTGGTTATCACCTGTGCTGCTGACCAACCTGCTATAGATCAGAGGTTCCCACAACCTCCTTGTCATTTAGGTTCAATTAATTTGCTAGAGCCGCTCACAGAATGCAGAGAAGCAGGATAGAACCCAGGAACATCCAGGTGGCAGAGATGCACAGGAGGTACCGGGAGAGCGGGGAGCTTTCTGCCTTCTCCCAGGGCACCCCTCTCCCTGCATCTCCACACATTCACCAACCCAGAAGCCCTCTGAACCCTCTCCTACTGGTTTTTATGGACGGGCATTGCACGGGCATAACTGACTAAATCATTGGCCATTGGCAAACTATTCAACCTCCAGCCTCTCTCCCTTTCAGAGATCCAACTCTCCAATCACGTGGTTGGTTCCTAGGGATTTTCCAAAAGCCACCTCATTAACATAAGGGAAGACACCTTTATAACTCTCCTCACAGGAACTCCTTAGGGCTTTAAGAGTTCTGTGCCAGAACTGGGAGGAAGTCCAAAGGTACAGTTCTTATAAATCACTATCACACCACGGCTTGGCCAACGGGCCTATAGGTCAAATTGGGCCCACCACCTGTTTTTGTGCAAGCTAAGAATAGTTTTTACATTTTTATAGTTAAAAAAAATCAAAATAAAAACATTGGGCAACCCATGAAAATTATAAAATTCAAGTTTCAGTGTCTGAAAAGTTTTATTGGAATATGGCCATGCTCACTCGTTTATATATTGTTTCCAGCCACAACAACAGAGTTAAGTAGTTGCAGCAGGGACTGTGTGGCTAAAATATTTATTATCAGGCTTTTTAGAGAAAAATAATTGCCAACAAGCTTGATTTAACCCATCCTTAAATTTCCCCTTTATTTCCAAATGACAGCAAACAACATACAAACTACACCTTGGAAGCAGCCAGTCCAGATATCCCCACCCCAGGCCTCCCCATCTTGTCCAGGTCCTCACCCTGGCTTAGTGACCTTCTTTTGCTGGGCGTTTAACTTTCCTGGAAGCAACTTTAAGTCCGGCGTCTGGTCCTCCCGTTACTGCTGGAGCAGAGAACCTCTTTGTGTGCTGCGAGGGAGGCTAGTAATTAATCACTCTCAGCTTTCTCCTGTGTTTTTCCAGAGGGCCAATCAAGCTTAGGAATAACCACCTGATTCCATTATGCTTTTAGTCCAGTGGTTCTCAACCTTGGCTGCACATTAGAATCACCTGGGAATCTTTTTAAAATCCTGATTTCTGGGCCTCATCCTCCAGAAATTCTGTTTCTTTGTTACTAATGTAGTGGCCTCACCCCATAACAAAGAAACAGAATTTCCGGAGGATGAGGGCCAGAAATCAGGATTTTAAAAAGATTCTCAGGTGATTCTAATGTGCAGCCATGGTTGAGAACCACTGTTTTAGTCCATGAATCTCCGTCACTTGATACATCACATTCACTAATGTATACCATCCCAGATGATCACCAGTGGGAGCTTTAATGTGGGACCACCTCCCTGTCCCAGTGGCTATTTGTGGCCCATCTACTCCCAGTGATGGGTCCTCACTGCAAACAGGGTGGTGAATGGTCCGACCACAAACCCCCATCTTCGGGGCTTCTTTCTGGGACTATACCTGGTTAGGGTTACCAAGTTCAACAAATATAAATACAGGACTCGTGGTTAAAAATGGATTTCAAATATGTAATTTTTAGTAGAAATATTATGGTTGGGACATAATGTTGTTGTTCTTTACCTGAAATTAAAATTTAGCGGGGCAACCCTACAACAGGTTGGGTTCCCCAGGAAGCAAGTCTGAGATGGACTTTAGCCAGCAGGGTGTCACTAAAGGGGGCTTTAGTTCAATACCTACGGACGGAGGCAACAGAAGCAAGATGATGGCGGGAAGACTCAGAGACACACGAGGCTGACGCCATGGGGGCTCTGGCACTACAGTGGCCCGATGGAGTCATTCTGAGTTGGGCTGTGCTTTATACTCATGCACAGAGCAGCCACTGGATGAGGGGACGTGCCCCGGGGAAGTGTTCTCTGCAGCCCAGGCAGTTACGAAGGGGCAGACAGCTGAGATATATATACATATACGCTGACAGCACTCCCAGCACCAGGGGCAAAAGGTCTTTCCTGATGTGGAATCCAGCGGGTGCAACACAGTGCCCACCACATTTGCAGACAGGATGAGAGAATAGATGATATTTCAGGACAGTTCCACTTGCGCATCTATGGTTAAATGAAGTAATATGGACCAAGTGAAGTTGCCTAGGAGAGACATGGCATATAGATGTGAGCACCAAGCAGTGGCTACTTTGGTGTCTCTAGTACTTCGGGAGGGTCATCCAGAGGGGTGGTAGTTTGGGAATAACCCAGGTGCTGGACTTGGGCACGTGCGCCTACCTCCCAGGGTGATGGCTGGCATCACCGTGCTGACAACGTTGCAGGGAGTGTCTCTGCCTGGCTGGGCTGGGTTTGGCTTATTCCTCTAAGTCCGGTTTTTTAAAAAGGGATGTTTTAAAAAAATATTCGAAGTTCACTATTTTCATTTTCTAGTTACAAGGACCAGATCCTTACTCTGGGAGCAGCAGGAGGTGGTGGAAAACATGATCACAAAGTCAGGACACAGTGTCTCCTGTGGACGCATGCTGGTGTTTAAGCGGTGGTGTTACCTTCTCTGGCTTCACGTTCTCAGAGTTAAGGTGAGAGGTTGGTTGGGTGTTCTGTGAAGACCCCTCTGTGTTGGCCTCTTGTAATCCTGTGACTATGCATGTGGCCTCTTGGCAGTGAGTTTGGGACACTGGGCATGCCAGGTGGCTGGACACCAGAACCTAGCGATTTTAGAATTACGTTTTTTATAGATGTTAGAGTCTTAACCACAGAGTCTTAAATAGCTCAGCTTTGGGGCCTGATCATAGCAGATTGCTTGGAGGGAAAATAGTGAGGCAGATGAATTGCATTCTTATTTTATGTCTTGCAGTGAATGTAAGAATGGATATCTTAACATCACATGCAAAGTCTGAAAGAGCAAGACTACTATTTTCTTCGTGGGTTTTCTCTTTTTGCTTTATATTTTAATGACAAAAGTCATCAGCAGTGCATGCCTGGGCCACCCACTAACAGAGACACTTGTAGAGGAGGTTATAAAGAAGCTCTATAGGGCAAAGCAGGGGGTTCTTAAACTTTTTTTTTTTAATTTGGGGGCAGTTTTATTGTAAATTTGTTGTATAACTAAAGGACTTTTTTTTTTTGGTGGTGTGAAGTGTTAACTAATCAAACAGACCAGCAGATAGAGACAGTCGATGCTGTGTACCTAACCAGCCCTTGAATAAAGCCATAAGAAGAACAGGGTTACTCCAGTTTCTCATAGGAATGGATATAAAAGTAACAGCTATAATTTATCAAGGCTTATATTATTTCAGAGCATTTCTTATTTCATATAGAAAAATCAAAGGAGGTTAAGTAATGCTGTTATCAACATTTTACAAAAGAAACGAGGTTCTGAAGATTAAGAGACTTGTCCAAATTCACACAAATCCAGTTTTTAAAATTTGTTTCTTTTTATATTTAGTCCCAACATAAGGCATCTTTTTAGGTGCCTTGCCTATGCCAATAAATGGGCAAATCTCCATTGCATTTCGGCTGTGTATATCTAGTTCTAGTTACGATGTCTTTCTAGAGAGAGAACAGCCCATTTCAGTGAGTTTTCAGTTCAGAGGAGCTAGTAAATTGCAGAAGTTTCGACAGAGGAACAACCCAATAAAATTCCACCACAATAGTGTTTTGGGTTGTTTTTTTCTTTTAAATGTTGCATCTAAATTATCAAGACGTAAAAATAAAATACACTTGTTTCAATGTGTGATTGTGTTCAGCAGTGATTATTTTATTGACTAGGTAGATTAAAGTTAAATAAATTACAACAACAAAAGAGAGACCTTCCCAGTTATTAATTTGTTGTTCAGAATTGTTCAGCATCTGTGGTTACAGATGGGAAATGGTGGCTTTTAATGACGTGCTACCCAAGGTCACAGCAGCTGGGTGAGAGGGGAACCCTATCACACACTCCTTCAGACGCTTCCACACCACACAGCGCCCGAACGTGCCGCTGGAAAAGGACACCTGGCTCCTGAAGAGCTGTGGTCTCTCACTTGACTTTTCGCCTTGCGACCTTGAGGGGATAAGATGGTCAAAATGCCTACGATCAGAACCCCTCATCTTAAAACGTTCACGCCAGACTCTTCCTCTGTCATAACACCTGTGCCACGCGATACGCCGAGACCGTAGCCACCTGCGTGGCTTCACGGGGGCACGGTTATCAGCTGAACAAAAATGCTTTGAAATAGGGTCCAACCTACCTTTGAGGCTGGGATGGGGGTTTTATTTACTTTCCCGGGAGAGGCTATCTACTATAGATTAAAGAGGAACTAGAGAATTATCTGGTTTGATTCTGACATCAGAAGTGCAGCTATTTGGAAAGTGCTTTAAAGCAACTTTGGTAACGAGTGAGAGTGGAAACTGCCAAAATGATATCTTGACTTAAAAGCATTCGGTTGTACATTCTGTTTTAGCAGTGAGCCCACACCTTTTTGTCTTTAATCCAGTGCTGCTTGCAGAAAAGAATGAGTCAAATCTTTATTCTCTTCCCTCTGTAAAAACAAACTTTCAACCATATAAAATTACCCATTAGACCTCGATCAAACTCAGCTGTCCTCATATTACTCTGCCGCAGCAAAATCAAAACACACATCCCAGTACAACCTTCTCTGGTAGTGAATATATAATTCCTTACCCACAATTAAGGGGACCAAGATGGCTCAGATATCAAGCAAGACTGGGGTTTCTAAAACTTTTTCCTAAAAGGAATATATGCTAGTTTAATAACTAACCATTTGGTTGCTACCACACATACGATTAATTACTATTATTACTAACATGGCTGTTACTATGAAATTATATTCATATCCAGGCCCCTGTGTCCAGAAACAGCAACACACGTATTTAAATACATTAAAAGCAGACTGGCATTCATTAGACACATGGATCTTGAACATGAAACTCTACTTTTCTACAAACATGAATCTGAAAAGAGTATATTTAGAAGCCGTGATGACACAACACAACCAATGTAATGTATGTGTGTGTGTGTGTGTGTGTGTGTGTGTGTGTGTGTGTGTGTGTGTAGAAACCCTTATTATGAGAACACAACAAAAAATTCCCTCATAACTGCCTGAGTATTTTCAGGGGTGGAGAGATTTAAAATCCAAATCTGTACCCCCCGCCCCCTGAGTTTGAAAATGCTTCTGTTAGTAACATACAAACCAGGACTCAGGGGCAATGAGGACAGACTTGGCGCCAGTCAAAAAGCTGCAGCAGCTTTCCCCCAAACACACATCTGTATCCGATGAGGGCAAATTGCTGAAAAATCTCTCCGTCACGTTTTCCTGATGTGCCCTCCTGGCTGCAGGACCCCAGGGACTGTCTAGATTCCTCTCTGCTGTCAGTGGCCCCGCCTGGCTGAAGCCTGTTTGAAAAGCTAAGCTGGCAGAAACAGACGTACTTAAGGGCGTTTAGGAGGAAGTTAAGCTGGATTTTCTCCTCTTTCAAGAGGACCAGAGCACATCCTTTAAAACTATATAGGAGAAGGGACCGTTCACTACTGCTTTTTGGAAGGCCACTTAGTTTTATACTGTCCTCACCCTTTCCCTCTATCAAAAACTCAAACCATATACATGACCACTTCTTGCTCTGGAATAAACCAAAACATTACAAACAGCTCTGGTGAATTTGCCCTTCCAAGAATCAGGCTCTCTTATATTCTAAAGCAAGGGAGGGCAAAGGCCAGACGGCCCATGTTTTAGGCTTTGCGGCCACTACTCAACTTTTTTGTAGTGACTCAACTCTGTCATTATAGAGCAAAAGTAGCCACAGACTAATTATAATAATGCATGTAACTAACTGTGTTACAATAAAAGTTTATTTACAAACACAGTTGAGGGGCTGGCTTTGGCCCAAGGGCCAGTTTGCCTGCCCCAGTTTCAGTTAACCACGAATGGTGCCTCTCTTCTGAAAACTGCGGAGGGCTTCCCATAGTTGTAGCAGCTAACGCCTGCACAATATTTAGTGCTCACTCCGACAGCAGAGACACAGCTGCGGTAGGAGCCCGTGAGACCTGAGGATTCAGTCTATGACCCACTGCTGCCAACCAGCAGGATTGGAAACTGATAGGAACCTGGAGGGGCCTATGTCTGTCTTATTGGGGAACCTGCGCATGTAGCTGCACTGCTTTTGCTAAGCTAGGGTCAGCGATCAGGAGCGGAGGATACTGGCCGTTCTGGTGCTGTGGTGGCAGGTGCAGACACAGAGAAAGGTAATAAACTTTGGGTAATGTGCTACCTCAGCAGCCTTAAAGGGCCAGGGCAGCTTCCCGAGGTGCCAAATATAAGTAGGCACTAAGGAATTCACTGCTCAAGCAATTGGGCTGATATATAAAATATATAAAAGTTGTAGAGCAGCAATAGCCAAGAAACACTGAATTCCCTACAGTTAGAGAAAATCTCACCCATCATGTTGCCAGCTCTCTCCTATTACCTATGGAAGGGAGAGGTAACTTGCCCTGCTGGTTTGTGGAGGAATCACCAAATCTTTTGGTTTCCAATCTGTTATTTTCCTCTAAAGAATTTGAATTTAAAGGGCATTCACCAACCATATAAGTACTCATGTCATGAGATTATGACAGCGAAGTCCCTGGCTCCCCTTGAAGACAGTTTTCTGTTGGGATAGAAATGGTGCCTGAGAACATCAGGAGTTTATGGAGGGGAACAGACTGCATTGCGTCACTGGTTCAATGCCCCTGACAAAAACTGCACAGGGTAAAGCATTAAATGGCCATCTTCCCACGAATATAAATGCTGGTCTCTCATATTGTATGATAACATGGCAAGAACAGACTGAGTAGTTCTTAAATTAAAGTTTGCATTGATCTGTTTCCCTGCTAACAAATCAAAGGCAAATGTTATCCTCATGTCTTTGGTGTCTGTGACATAGAGGATCCCTCGGGCAATGAAGGCGTTGCCGGCCTTGGATTTGGGGTACGTGGTATTGATGTGCCGCACCACGGAGAATGTCCTCTCATCCAGCTGGGCTACCAGAATGCTCGAGCCATCCACACTGGAAGCGTAGATAATCCAAAGGCCCTTTTCATCCACAGCTAAATTGAAGTAAGTCTTGGAATTGGCAAAGAGGTATTTTCGATCAAAATACAAGGCATTTTCAAGCTTCAGAGTTTGGGATGTTTCTTTGCCAAATTCAAATCTGAAATGTGCAAAAAAAGTAGATACGAGTCACCACTTTTTCTGACAAGGGGTGGTTTTCTAGGCTCCTCTGTTAAACTGGGGCGGGGCCTGAGACTCTGCATTTCTAGTACATTCCCAGGTTGTTCTGCTGGTCCGTCCCAGTGCTACGAGCAGCGGGGTGTAAAGGATGGTGATGACATCTAAATGTTCACTCCCAGCCCTGTGAGCCCAGGAAAGTCCTTCACCTCAAGAATGCTGTGTTGGCCAGCCTCCTGAAATGCCTTCTCAAAGGTTCCTGGAGCTGCAGGGGGCCTAGTTCAGTCCTTTCGTTTTGCAAGTGAAAAAGGAGAAGTGACAGGCCCAGGATACAAGTAACTCCAAGTTTGGGGGTTCTTCCTCCACCCCACGCTGGAATTTTAAGTAAAAAATTTCAGAGCAGCCCTGCTGGTGTGGCTCAGTGGTTGAGCATCGACCTATGAACCAGGAGGTCAGGGCACATGCCTGGGTTATAGGATTGCTCCCCATTGCGGAGGGGTTGGGGGGGAGGAGGAGGGGGAGGTGGGGAGTGTATGCAGGAGGCAGCTGACCAATGATTCTCTCTCATTATAGATGTTTCCATTTCTCTCCCTTCCTCTCTGAAATCAATAAAAATATATTTTAAAAAATTTTCATAGCAGGCTAAGCTAAGACGAAGATCACCAGCTGGAAGAGATGCAGCGAAGTCATGGCTGGTGGGTGAGTGGACAGACAGAGCTTGTGTGGGATCCCACGCCCTCAGCTCCTGGAGGCTGTCTGATCTGACCAACTCCAAATCTAGACTGAATCATAAAGGGGATTTATGATTCCAGAGGCACCTGCCTGCAGGAATGAAAGTTCAGATACTAAGTTACAAGAAAAGAAAAACACCAGAGGGTGCCATTGAGCAGCAGGAGAAACGTGCAGCCTGTGATCTGGGGATGTGCGCTGAGCCTAACAAACCTGAATCCAATGAAGAAATACTGAAGTTTGGAAAGAACCAGAGAGGAGGGGACTTGAGAGGCCTGGCTGCCCACCTTGGCTTCTTCCGAACGTCTGGAACTCAGGGCTGCCTTGTGGTCCCTGTCCGGGCCTGGCGGGGACCGGCTTCCGGTGTGACACCTTCCTGCCAGAGGGAGCCCTGGGTTCTGGCTGCTTCCTGTCTCAGAGGATGACAAGCTGCCCCTCTGACCACTCCGGTCTCCTCTCTGGCTCCAACCTTACTCTCGGTGTCCAGACCAGCAATGAACGCAGACCAGGCAGGGGCTGGGCCAGGGGCTCATCATCCGTGTCCTGACTGACCTCTGAGCGTGTGCCAGGCCCTGAGGGCACGAAGTGATGGGATTGGGGAATAAAGCACCATAGTAGGTGCTGTCTGGGATGCGTGAGAAGGTGCTGTGGGGCCCACATGACTCACCTCACGATGGTGTTGGAGCCTCCTTTGTGGTAGTAGAGAGAGTTGTTGTAAACGGCATGCCCACAGCCGTGGAAATAATACGGGAGGTGGATGAGCGAGTAACTGCCATTCAGCAGGGAGGGCTGGTCTTTGAACTCCTTCACCCTGATGCCTGCAGGAGAGAAGCCCAGGGAAGGCTGTTACCTGCCCTTTGGCCTGGCAATCACAGCTGGGGAGGAGTCTGGCGGGGGGAGGGGGCGGTAAATGGAGGGAAGTGGAGGGAGATGTCCTGTAAGGAGGGTCCTTGTCCAGCTTGAAGCTCTCAGACCCTTAAACTCACAATGCTATGGTTTCCCTCTGGATGCTTGGCCTAAAATTGGATAAGCTACAGGCGGGGTACCCTGGTCATGTCCCTGTGACCTGACCAAACTCAAAGCCCAGTTCTCTTCTACGGATTCTGATTTGTCTTTTGAACGCAGGCTCCACAGCGTCAGCTTTGCTCCAGAAAAACGGCCAGCCTTCCCCACCCCACTCTCGACTGTTTATGAACTTTTCTATCAGACTGACATAGGCCTAACCCGGGAACCGCTGTTCAGTCCCTCCTGCCTCCTCCTGCCTCCACAGCAGCTACTGCTCATTCACATTACTGCCCTTTCCTGAGCCCAGAATGCTTCTCGGCTGGGCATCTGGGCAGTCGCCGCCAGCTGGACCGTTAGCCTGGATGAAACGAAGCTGCACATCTCAGCTATTGCTCCGACCAGTGAGTGTGGCTACACCCCTTCTGGAGTGAGGCCACTGCTCCCACGACCAGCAGTTCCTGACCGCATCCCGTGAGGCAGCGTGATGAGGGTCACACACAGCAGCAGTGTCCCTGGGAGGCGGCCTTCACCTCCTCCTGGGGGTTCTGTCCAACGGATACCTGAAACCGAGGACCAAAAGTACTCTCCCAGGGCGGAGCCAACTGCAGACAGAGGGACAGGGCAGAAGCCTTCATCTCTGACATCCTTCCCTACTGTGTGTTTGGGCTTTCCGAGGCCGTCAGTCATAACGCTACCTGGTTTCCTTTGGATACTTTGCCTAAAGCTACACTGGGGGTGCCCTGCTCGTGTATGTCCCTGTGGCCTGAACAGCAAGGTTCGCCATCAGTGTCCTCAAAGGAGGAAAGTACTCTGCCCACTCATTTGTGTTTCCTAAAATAAAGAGTCACTGTTACACCAGATAGCAGGGATTTCAGACAGACACAAAGAGGATCAGCCTGCAGGCGGGCAGCAGATGGAAGACACAACAACACAGGTACAGATCACCTGCCAAGTGAAGGTACCTGAGAAGTGTTCAGTCACCCAGACCCGCTCATCACTCTTGTTTGCAGACTCTCGTATCCAAGTCCCAAATGTCTCCTTGACCTTCAGCACTTGTGTTGCGTTTCCAATGGAAATGATCATGGATTCTACCAAAGGAGGAGAGAAAAAAGTTGCTCACCTCCCAATTATGACTTTAAGGCATCCAATTTCTGAATTTCGAAATAGGATGCTTTGTTTCTGTACCCATTTGTGGGGAATGGTGTTCGTTGACTTTCTCATCGGCTTTTCCCACCAAGGTATCGTCATTGGGGACAGCACATGTCTCACCTAAAACAATAACAACAGTAAATCAGGGCAAGCGCAGTCGGCACAGTGAGCATGCACAACTCCCCACCCCAGTCTAGATCTAGGCCCATAGGCATCCCTTACAACAGGCCCACCAAGTGTTCTGGTTGCTTGCTTCTAAGAACCATCAAGTCATACGCTTCCAAATTTCCCCCCTTCATTAGTGAGTTCCCAGCAAGATTTCCATGACCACAGCTGCTAAGATGGAACCATCCCCAGAGATGTCAATAAGAGGGGAAACGGAGGCCTGAGCCAGTGTGGTCCGGCCCTTAGCAATCTGAGGGGAAGAGGCTTAGTGACACTCTCCTGGCCTCCAGGGGCAGAAGGATGACTTATCAAGATTGCAACTTTCTGGGAGGGTTTTCACCCTCGGGCCGATGGAGAGGTGGGAGGCAGCAGCCTCAGGAGGGACTGAACCACCCAGGGCAGGGATCACAGAGGAAGGAGGAGGCAGCCTGGCCCAGACCGTCAGAGCCCCTCACCACCATCTCTCCACTGCCTCTGCTCGAAGGCCTCCCCACTCAGGTCCTGGATGGGCACCTGATTCACACTCGGTCTGAGGCTACGCCTGAGCTAGAATCCATCTCCTCAGTCTGTCACTGTTCCTGCATCAAATGGGCTTAACGCAGACCTTCGGTGGAGAGGTGGCTCAAGGCGGCAGAAGCAGGACAGGAGAAGGGGCGGGACATGGCCACTGTGACAACAGGAGGAAGTGAATTGGCGGTAAGGGCCCTGCTCTGGGGCAGGCTGGGGCAAATGGGACTTTCTGGGAAAGGCCAGGCCATTCTGAGGGGTTCACACCACCCTGTGGCTGCTGGACTCAAAGCAGCAGCTCAGGGCTCAGTGAGGAAGCTCAGACAATCTGGAGCCATTTCCGTAGCAGCCACCAGGGGGCGGGGGCCTCCGTGATCTCCAAGCTCCGTGCCAGCTGGATGAAGTCCCCTTGTCCCGGGTCCCTGTGGACTCCCCCACATGCCGTTTCCCTCAGGAGCCTGGGCTTTGTACAAGAAAGGGACAGGGAGGCCCTCCTGTTCTTCGTCTGGAGAAAAGGCTCCCATTAGTCCCTCAGTACCAACGTGCTTCTGATGCTGTGGGGCCGGGAGGGAGAGAAATGGAACTGGTGCCGGGAGAGGGCCCCGTTCGGGCGCAGGCAGCCTGGCAGCTGAGGACTCAGCTTTAGGGGGTGGAGTGGGAGACGATGGCCTCTCACTGAAACCTTCACAGCTCAGTCTTCACAACTCTGGGGCCTAGCCCTGCCCTCAGCAGCAGGGCCGCGGGAGTGCTTCTCTGGGCACCACTGTAACTGGCTGGCGGAGCCTTGGCAAGTCAGAGTTCCACATGCTCAGGCCAGACCTCCCCTCCTCTCAGATGAAGGTCAAAGGTCCCATTCAGGTCACTCTCCAAGGGAAGCTTAACAAAGGGCTGCTGCTAATGGAGAGGGTGGTACTGAATGCCTGTGATGGAACCAAACTTCCAGGGAGAATTCTAATCAGGATCCATTTATGGGGAGTGGGAGGGTGTCACGTGTGACATCTTTGAAAGCACAGATTTGCCCACTCTGATAGCAGAGTGCCTGGCCCCAAAACACCCTCCAGAAAAAGCAGTTCACCAGAGAGAACTAAGGGCTGCTCAGGAAGGCGGCTGTGCAATCCAGCGAGTGTGACAGACACTGCTGGCAGGGCGTCCTGTCTGCCGCAGAAGCAACAGCAGCAAGTCGAGCCTCCCGGTGGCTAAGTAGGCGGGCAGATCCCGGGTCTCACCTTGGGGAAGAAGTCCTAGCATCGCCCTACCAGTAAGTGTTCTCCATTAGTGTGGATCCTGTTTTTCAGCAGCTGTCCATCCTGTGGCCACACCTATCACAAAATGGCCCCAGATCCAGGCCTCTTGGCCTCCTCGCCCTTGATCGGCTTAGTCTCAAAGTGTGAATTTCCACCTCCGAAGGAAGGTGCTCTGAGAGCCGCGGCCTTACAGTCAGTACAGGATCCAAACCCTACAGGGCTGGGTGTTCTGCCACTCGCGGCGAGTGTTTCAGTTTTGTGTCTGTATGTTGGTGACAATAACAATTCCTATGTCCTAGGATTTCTGTGAGAATGCAATGAACTTAGCAGCTGGCACCGTGCCCGGCACACTCTTAGCACTGAAGGCTTGATGGTGGCAGCGGTAGTGTTGTAGTATCAGCGGGGATTCACCAGTCGGACCTTCCCCATCATCTCCTCTAGCATCAGCCAAGCCCTCAAGCTCCAAGAGTGAGCAGCTTAGCTTTCCAGACCATTCTGGGGAAAGGGGTGGTGCATTTGGCAGAAAGAGAAAGTCCAGTGACAAAGGAAGGGAGAGAGATGAGGAAAGGGGGAGGGAGGCCCAATTCTAAACCTGCCACCAGTCCTCACCCAGGATAGACGGCTCAGGCCTCCCACAATCATGTTACAAGGGGGGAACTCCTCGGATAAAATCTCCTCCCTCTGTTTAAAAAACCTGGACAAAGCCTGTTAATGGAAGAGGCACGTTCCCTGGGGCAAGGTTGGTGACCTGGGCACTGGCCGTTGAACATGTTTGGCTGCCGCGGGCCTTTGGATCTTCTGCTTCCCGGGGATCCTGGGGGACCTGGAGGGCCTGGGGGCCCAGGTGGGCCAGGAGGGCCTGGTGGGCCTGGGTCACCTTTGGCACCTGGAGAGAGAGAGAAAGACGGTGGGGGGAGATTGATTAAGGAGCCATAATCAGAGTTGGGTTTCACACAGAAGATAAAGAGAATGAGTACCTCCCGGGGGCTTGCCACAGGCGACTGCTCGTGCACTTGTCCACGTGGAGCTGGAAGCTCCCATAGCCGGGCTGAGCTGCCACTGTGCGCCAGGAACTGCGCTAGAATTTATAAATCCCCTCATGGCTCCACCCAACCACTCTAAAGCAGACTCTAAACCAGTGATGGCAAACCTATGACATGCGGGTCAGAGGTGACACGCGAACTTGTTTTTTTGGTTGATTTTTCTTTGTTAAATGGCATTTAAATATATAAAATAAATATCAAAAATATAAGTCTTTGTTTTACTATGGTTGCAAATATCAAAAAATTTCTATATGTGTCACGGCACCAGAGTTAAGTTAGGGTTTTTCAAAATACTGACACGCCGAGCTCAAAAGGTTCACCATCACTGCTCTAAAGGACTTCAGTCTCAGGGAAGTCTAGTGCTTTGCCCGGGTCACATGAATAGGCTGGAACTCAGGCCAAGGGGTGTCTCACTTCAAAGCTCATCCTTTTGTCACTGGCCATGTCGGTGGGTCCCAAACCTGACTGCTCATCAGAATCGTGCAAGGCGCTTTAATACAATTCTACGCTTGGGCTCCCTCCCAGACCAATTAGATCAGAACTGTGGGAAGGTGGCTCATCTGTACTTTTTAAAAAATATATTTTAAAATATTTTCAATTACAGTTGACATATTAGTTTCAGATGTAAAACAGAGTATTAGGTAATTATGTCACTTACTAAGTGACCACCCTGGTACATTGAGGACCCATCAGACACCATACACAGTTATTACAATATTATTGACTGTATTCCCTATGCTGTACTTTAAACCCCTGTGACTATTTTTTATTCATCTGTATTTTGTAAAGTTTCCTCCTCTTCAGCCAGCCGTGAGAAGCACTGCTCTGTGTGGTAGAAGTAAGATGCTCCTGTCCAGCTCTGTGACCTTGAGCAGGCAGCTCAACCCTGCTGAGCCGGTGTCATCTCTAACTCAAGCTCCTACTCCCAACCCTGCCTCTTGAGAATGACTGAGGTCACTGGGGCCCCTACACACCTGAAGGCAGCCATTCCTCTAGCCTCGGGTGCCAATGTGGGTGTCGCCCTCTGCAGGGGCTGGTTCTGGAGCTCTCATAAAGGTGCCATCAGGCTGGGCCGCTCAGCCCTTCGGTTCCTCTCACCTGGCCAGTCCCATTCTAAGGTTTTTTTAGCTGTCTCTTCCCAGTCAGTCTCTTTAGAGTGGGCAAGCAGGGGTCACAGAGGTGAGAGGTAGGTTTGTGCCCTGGGCAGGGCAGGCATGATCCAACCCTACTACACCTCCTCTCCTCTCTGACCAGAGGACACACTCAGCTCTGGCCTGGGCTCCTGAATTGGGGTGCACTAGCATGGTTGCTTTTCTGAATGGTGTATCATCACCCTTCACTTGTTCAGCAGTATAGGGACCATGCAGTATTCTGGATGTATAGACTTCCATATAACTGAAGTGTAACATGGTCTTATGTTTTAAAATTATAGTCATGTATATTACCCTGTGAAAACACTTCTTAAATGGTATGCATTTTGCATAGCACCCCCCCCTGTTTATGAAACAAAGCATGCTAAATATAACTTGATCTTTCCTTGATGCTTTGGTCTTAGCACAGTGTCTGGCAAATAGCAGGTGCTCAGTTAATTTCCGAGGGATAGATGGGCAAATGAATGATTAGGGTCATTATTCTGAACATCTATCATCTTAGCTTGAGGACAGATGCCATGTCTTGCTCATTTTCACATTCATAGTCTCAGCTCTTAGCAAAGTGCCCAATTCATAAATACTGCTCTCTGATGTTCAATAGATGTTTACTGAATACCTTAATAGGATAGTTATGTTTTTACGATATAGATGGTCTCCAAAGTCCTGTGCTTTTAAAATTCTCCTGCCTCATCTCCTCCGTGACCATCAACTGTCACCTACTTTTCCCACCAGGTGATTGTCTTTATGTGGCTTCCTGCACCTCCTCCATCTCCCCCATAGACATCAATTATCTGCTTTTAATCTGGGCTGAAAACTGGAAAAAGAAGACCAGCAACCATGGTTGCCCCCGTTTTCTGTGTCAAAAGCTTAGGATAAAGGCGCGAGGATGGCCCTGTCTCTGTTGCAAAGGAAATGTCTGTGCTTCCTGTCAGTTGTTCTCTGAGGAACCGGAAACATGCTAGCTGACATCTATTATTCTGGATTGTGTTGGATTTAACAGATACTTGGAAAAAGGAAGTTTCCTTCATCCTAATTGAATCCAGCCACGATGTTTAGACCTGAGGTATTTAGCCTACTTCTGCTTAGGTCCCAGATTTGGTCTTGCCTACAGTGGGGTAACATGCACAGTCTTCTCCTTTTTGAAAGCATAGAACAGATGGCCTCAGAACGTGGATGAGGAGAGAAGACCCAGAGCAGCCCTTGCATTGAAATCAGACAGGTCTCAGGCCTATTTCCCCGGGAGGGGGCCCCAGCGCAGCCTCTCACCTGCAAGGAGCACATCATTGGACACGTCCCCCTTGTCCCCTTTTTCACCCTTCTGCCCTGCTGGGCCCTCATTTCCAGTCAAGCCCAGTTCACCAGGGTCTCCCTTTTCCCCTGGAATTCCTGTGGCTCCAGGTAGCCCTGAGGGGAAAAAAAAGATATTTTAGCCTGTTGTACAAGAAATTCTGACCACTGCTTTGTGATATTATACTGTGCACTTTAAAGGTGAAGCCGCTTCTAACACCAAATACCTGACACACACAACCACTTTAGGACAGCCGCGTGGCCATCACTGAAGAATAGTATTTGCAGGTGGCTCTGATGGGATATTTTTAGAGATGTCTGATTGGAACAACAGGCTGAACAGAGGACTGAACCACAAGAGGGATAGTCACAGGAAGAGGAGAAAGAAGGTGAGGCCTGACCAGAAGTCTGATCGATCCACACAGGTTGGATGGAACACTGTGAGGGGCTGACTTGGTGCTGTAACAATGGAGATGTCATCTGCATTATTTGCTTGATTCCTCACAACATATTGGAGTGGAGGCTAGGCACTCATCCTTACTCTCACTTTTAGAAATTGGAACTAAGGATACAGTGGTTATAACTGACTAGGGGCCCGGTGCATGAAATTCGTGCACTGGAGGGGGGGTGAGTGTCCCTCAGCCCAGCCTGCCACTTCTCACATACTGGGAGCCCTCAGGCATTGAC
>NW_006285258.1:1759476-1771369 GCF_000327345.1 Myotis davidii
GGGCTTCTTCCTGCTTTCCCTTTCGCCTCCCTGCATTGTGCCTACATATGCAAATTAACCGCCATCTTGTTGGCAGTTAACTGCCAATCTTAGATGGCAGTTAATTTGCATATAGCCCTGATTAGCCAATGAAAAGGGTAGTGTCGTATGCCAATTACCATTTTTCTCTTTTATTAGTGTAGATGCTGCTAAGTGAGTAGCAGAGAGAGATCCAATTCTACCACCATGGCCCTCTCTGTGGCATTCCAATGCAAAATGCTTTTACTCAAAATAGCAAAACAAGTAGAGCTGCTTTAGGACAGGCGTTAAGACGGGTGGGTACAGTGTGAACAAACTGCCGTGGGTGAAACGTCTGCCTCCACTCTCCAGGAGCCATCACTCCAGGAACTGCAGCCCCACCACACACAGCAACTGTTGAGATGTGTGCCATGACCTCTCAGCACTACTCTACAGGCAGCACAGGATTCTGACCTCTGAGAGAAAGGAAGCAAATAGGTTCATACGGTTGTTACAGTTCACTGCTGGTGGGTAGTTTCCACACAGCAGCAAGGGAGGGGAACCCAAATAGAGCCTGGCAATGTTGCTATAGTGAAGAAACAAAAACAAGAATTTTTGGACCTAGAGGTGGCTAGAACTTGTGAGGTAGAATATGAGAGAGGAGGTCGTTGTGTAGAAAGAGCTGAAGAACTTCAGAACTTGGAGTCTTTGGCTGAGAAATGATCTGTGCAGGATGCTAGGCAGGGAAAGAACGGACAGAAAGCACTTCACTACACAACTCTCAGAGCCTGCACAGGGAAAGTTCTCATTCCCACCAATCAAGGCGGAGAGAGCTCAGAAAATCGCAGGATATTGGGTAGAGTTCTTGGAAAAGTCTTGTCTTAGTAGTGGGGCTAAATAAGCCCGAGAGACAAGGCTGCCATGGGTCCATCATAACAATGCTTAAAAATAAGCTTTGAAAGGATTACACTAATCTGCAAATAGTTTAACTGCATGCCCGAATAGACCCAAAATTTGAATTATTCAGTCAAGGTGATGCAGCAACTTAACAATTTACGAAAAAAATCATATGATCATCTCAGAGGATGCAGAAAAGGAATTTCATAAAATTCAACACCTATTCTCAATAAAAATTCTCATCAAAATAGGAATAGAGGAAACTTTCTCAATATGGAAAAGGGCATCTATGAAACACCTACAGCTGCCATCATCCTTAATGGTGGAAGACTAAATGCTTTCCCCTCAGATAAGGAATAAGACAAGGTATCTATGCTCATCACTTTTATTTCATACTCTACTGGAGGTTCTAGCTAGTGAAAAAAAAAAGCAAGCAAAAAGGGATAAAAGGCAAGCAGATTGGAAAGGATGAATTAAAAAAAATTTTAAATTCAGAGGACATGATTGTTTACTAGTATGTAGACATTTTCATGAAATCTATAAAAGATCTACTCGACCTCATGAGCACCCAGGGACACTGGGTTCCTGAGAGGGGAAGGGATTGCCTAATATTGTGCAAAGGTATTGCCAGGTATGGATCAATTTACATGATCTACTATTGCAGGGAACCCCCTGTTCATTTTGATGACAGCCTCCTAGATGTATTGCTCAGCAGAGGTATTATTCCGAGTGGTAGAGATTTCAGGCAACAGGAAAGACCTGGAGGCATGTCTTACAACAGGAAAAACTTTGATTCCTCTCAAAGTCAATAACCAACAGGGCTTAGGATCTTTTCTAACTACCCTGTCAGTCTCGATTCCCGTTTTTATACGCTCTGGCCAAGTGACTGCCCGTTCACCCCTCTCCTATGCCCCATAAACTGGGACAATCCCCACTCTCTAATGGTTATCCTCTGGCGTTACAATTATCCTCTCTCCAGATGAAAAATCAAATCCGGATTGACCCCACCCTCACTGCCTGCTAGCACCACAGGATTCAACATAACTGTCCCAAGGGAATCATAGAATTCCAGATTGGAAGGTACCTAAAATGTCAATTAGATTAACCTCCAAAATCCCAAAAGCCTCTCTCTTCACATCTTTTCAGCAATGGGGAGATAACTGCATTCACATCGCATCACATCACATATCATACCCCAATACTCTGCACAGCCATGGGAGGCAGTTATTCTCTAAAGCATATATCTGAATCTCTTAACACCTTTCCTTTATGCTGGAGGAGTAATACATATTCAAAATGGTTTCTGCTCTTCGATACTCAAGGAACCCTACGAACCATGCCAAAGAAGACAGTATGTGAAAGAACCTTAAGATGTTGATCACTATTAGTAAATGTAGTGAACAAAGAAACATTTGCTACATTTCAGCCAACCTTAAAAACAAACAAACACCTCAGTAAAAAACTAGGAAATTCAGCTGTAGCTGGGAGTCAGAGGCCTCAGGCTCCCTCCAGCAGTGATCCCAGGCAGGTGCCATGCACTGAAGGGGGAGCTGTTACACAATGGAGGGGAGTGAAGAAGAGCAGAAGCCCCCCACCTTACCCCACCCCATTGTCGGAATTTGCTCTGCTATGGATTCAGTATGAAGCAAATCATGCCTCCTGGGTGGTTCATGGCTCATGATGCATCTCTCACAACAGCATTGGAAATCCATCAGTCTGGGTCATCCCTGCCCAGGTCATCAGGACATCTTGCTGGAAAGTGGTTTGCTCACTTAAAGGAGCCTTTAATCGGGAACCTCTGCATGAGGAGGCTTTCTTTTGTCAGTGTTTTAAATAGGCAATTTGGCACATTATCTGCAGGACACAAAAGATGAGCCCGTTGCCATAGAGTCCAGTCAGCACAATGCACCAAGTATAACTGATACCGTTTAAAGGTTTCACATGCCCAGATTTAGCAAAGCTCAGAGAAATGGTATCTTCTTGTTACCTGAGAGTTTTCTTTTTCAGGCATTTATTCTAGTCACAAAAAGCCTTTCTGCATCATCATCCTATTTTCCCTTCTTTTCTTTTCTTTTTTCCTCATATGCCTTTTATTTTCTTTCTCAAAAAGGTCATGTGTGAAACAGGAAAATATTCATGCTGTAATGCAGCTGTTGTAAGGCAGCCCCTACAGGGGCAGGTGTTTAAAACTAAAGATATTAAAGACCTTTGCTTAAAGGTGTATTTTGATACTTATCTGGATGTGCATAATCTGTTGTTGTTGTTGTTGTTGTTAATCCTCACCTGAGGATATTTTTTTCCATTGTTTTTTTAGAGAGAGTGGGAGGGAGAGGAGAGAGAGGGAGAGAGAAAGAAAAAGAGAAAGAGATACATTGATTGGTTGCCTCCCACACTCACCCCAATCAGGGCCAGGGATTGAACCTGCAATCCAGGTATGTGCCCTTGGCCAGGAATTCAGCCTGTGATGATGTGCACAGGCCAGCGCTCTAAACACTGAACAACACTGGCCAGGGCATGCATGATCATTTTTGAGCATTTGTTAAGAAAGGGTGGGGTCACAGAGGACATTCCTGGAGCACCCAGCTCAGGTGATTAAGAAGACTGCACCACTGGGTCTCCACAGGACACCAACTACATAAGGTTGCCCTACCAAGACCAGAAGTCATAGCAGATCCACCTAATACATAGAAACAAAGATAAAGAAGTAGCAAAAATAGGGAGACAAAGAGATATACCCCAAATAGAAGAACAGGGAAATCTCCAGAAAAAAAAAAGCTAACTGAAATGGAGGCAAACAATTTACTAGATATAGAGTTCAAAAAATGGTTATAAGGATGCTCAAGGAACTTAGTAAAAACTTCAATAAAGAGTTATAAAGCATTCAAAGGACATAGAAACAATAAAAAAACAACAAATCAGAAATGAAGAATACAATACCTGAAATGAAGACTACACTAGAAAGAATAAATAGTAGATTAGATAAAGCAGAGATATACGCCTGCCTTTATAGTCAACTAGAGGCCCAGTGCAAAAAATCCATGCACCTGAGGGGAGAGGGTGTCCCTCAGCCCGACCTGCACTCTTGGGGGATGTCCAATTGCCAATTTAGGCCCGATCCCTATTTTATTGTAGTGTTGTTTACAGTAGACAAGATTTGGGAGCAGCCCAAGTGCCCCTCAATAGGTGAGTGGATAAAACATTTACACAATGGAATATAACTCGACCGTAAAGAAGTAAACCTTACCTTTATGACAGCATGGATGGACCTGTAGAGTATCATGCTAAGTGAAATAAGCCAGTTAGAGAAAGACAAGTACCATATAATTTCACTTATATGTGGAATCTAATGGAAAAAAAAATAAACTAACAAAATAGAAACAGACTCATAGATACAGAAAACAGACTGACAATTGTTAGAGGGGAGGCGGGTAAGGAGCTGTGTGAAAAAGGTGAAGGAATCAAGCAAAAAACACACAGACACACACAAAAAAACCCCACCCCCAAACCGTCATAGCCACAGACAGCAGTATAGTGATTTCCAAAGGGAAAGGGGGTTGGGAGAGGATGAAGAAGGTAAAGGCTGGATAAGTGGTGATGGAAGGAGAGGACTTTGGGTGGTGAACACACAATACAATCTACAGGTGATGTATTATAGATTGTACACCTGAAACCTATATATTTTATTTAACCAATGTCACCCCAAAACATTCAATAAAAATGAAAAAGAAAGTGTCATGGACATTTTGTCAACATACAAAATGTTTTCTCTTTGCCCTCTTATGACTATTGCCTGTGACAAAGTTTCCCTTTGTCTGTAGATAGAATCTCCTTGTCCTCACACTGGCCATGCGCTGGTGTCAGAAGTACCCTGCTATCTAATCACAGGCACCATCAGAAGACCCGTGGGGGGTGCTCTGCCCCGCCCCACTCAGCTGAACTCAGTGATACTATCACTGTGTCGCCTGGGCTCTGGCCAGCTTTGAGTCAGCACATTCTGCCAGGGAAGAAAGGTCAGGTTCTGTGCTACAAGGGGCTCTCTGCTATTTTTCTTCCTCCGTGGCACCCACTCAAAACAAACCATCTCACTAGCGTTAGAGTTGGGGGTTGTGCGATGCTGCAGGGGTCAACTCCAGCATCTTCTCAGCAGGGGGTGAGGGAGGATGGCTTATTTTTGGCTGGACCATCTGTCACAGACTGAGGGTGGGGGGAAGGGGACTGGAGGGTGTCCACAATACCCAGTCCCAAGACGGGGATGGGTAAGGAGGAGGGTGTTTATTTCTGTTTTCATGAGGATTTGATTTTTAGAGAAGACACTGCAGCATTAACTCTTAAGTGAGACAGTAAGACAGATGGAGAGAGAAAGTAAATGTTTGGTTTTGAGGCAACAGAATGTCAAACTTCATAGAAGATGCTAGTTGCAAAATGACAACATTTAAGTCTCTTTTAGTTCTTCTTTCCAAATCTAAGTCAGTATTTCAAATGAATACAGGTATTTCCACTAAGACTTCCTTTAGGTATAAAACCAAGTTTCTCTTCCCATTTTTGCTAACAACAGCTAACACTAATATAAATAGCTTATATATATTCACTCGCTCTTCCCAACAGTGCTATGGGGTTGATGCTATTATTGTCCCCTTTATACAGATGAGGAATCCATGGCACAGAGTGATTAAATAACTTGCCCCAGGGCACACAGCTACCAAGTGGAGGAGCCAGGATTCCACCTGAGCTCTGGCTCCGGCTCCACGCTAGTCCTCCATCGTGCTTAGCATTCCTCAGGTCAGAAACGGAGGGTTATCTTCGATGCTTTAATCTCTTGGAAACAACGGTTAGGCTAGAGCTCTGAAATTCTGATTTAATCAGACCAGTGTATCTCAGAGCGCCCTGTTCTTTCCTTCAAATATGTATGTAATGTGGTTACCAATGTACTAGACTTCTGACTATGAACAATCAGATGGAAAGGGGTCCAGAGTGGGAGCTGTGTCTGCTTTGTTTCCCCAGCAGTATTCTCAATCTGTCCAATAAATATTTGCTGACAAACTCCCACCTGCTTCTGCTGTGCTCAGCCTCTGGGTCGGCTCACCTGGAGGCTCACTTCTATGTGGTCACTAGATGCTACTGCTCCTCAGGGCTCCACCCAGGCTCTCCCACAGCCATGCCCACATGCCCGTGGTCTCTGATACTCTGCCATGTAGACCTCTAGTCCGCTGGTCTCCTCTGACCGCAGACCTGCATCCCCAGGGCACACCCCCACCCCCCACATGTCCTCCCCTGGTGTCTCAATCTCAGCACATCCCATGCTGAGCTCCTGACAGTCTCCCTGAACCCAAGTCAGTGCAAGGCTCCCACCTGGGGGCAGAGCAGTCAGGCAGTGCAGAGGCCTGGAGTCTGCCTGAAGGCCTCCCTCCTCTACCTCTGTTATCCACCTGTCATCACAGACTGCAGATTTCACCCCCAAATACCCACTCCATTTGTCTCTCCATGCCCATCTCCGCCATCCCCCCCGCCTGCTCTTTGAGAAACTTCTGAACGTATCCCTCCTCCGTCCTCACTTGTCTCCTGTGCTTATTTCAATGTGTTCCAGGCACATTGGTTCTTATAAAGGCAGATCTGATCCCGTCCCTCTCTCCTGCTGGAGCCCCTCCATGGCTTCTCCTGCTCTCAGGATAAAGACATCTTCCCTCCGTGGCTCTGCCGTCCCTGGTGCCCCTGGAGAGAGTTGGTTGCTGGGTGGTATGGGCATGCGTTCCAGGCTCAGGTCAGGAGCAGGAGGGAAAGCTCGGCCGGGGCCTTAGCAGGGTGACTGCGGACAGCACAGCCCTTGCTCTGGGGTCTGAGCTGGCCCAGGGCTGAGCAAAGCTTTCAACAACCCCTTTCCACAGAGACAGGCTCTTCCAATGGCCATTGTCTCTATACATTAGAAGCGAGGCTAGTCTCCGCTTCCCCTGGCCCAGGGCGAGGACCCCCTGTTGGGCCCTTGGTGACTCCAGTTCTAACCTCAACCTTAGTGGAAACTTCTTGTTCTAAGGTCTAAAGTTGCTGACCCCGGAGGCCTCCCTCACTGGGAAGGCCCGTGTCTTTGCTACCCTTCCCATGGGATCTCCAGGAAATGAGGACTTGGTCCACCTCCAGAGAAACAGAATCCAGCACCTTCTCAACCAGCCACTGCCACCCCTCTCCAAGCCTCCTCCCTTCTGCCCTGTGGCCTCCCCGACACAGCCACCAGGGCGGTGGGTTCCCCAGTGGGGCAGGGCAGGTCTCTGCTCTGCTGTAAATCCTGCCCATCTCGCTCTAAGCACAAACCACAGTTCTTCAAATGCCCAGGCCAACCTGATTTGTCCTCTTTCCTTTCTGGTCTTAACTTGACCCCAGTTACTTCTCATTCTCTGTCCAGCCACCCTGGCTTCCCTGTGGCTTCTCAGACTCATGGGGGCAAGCTGCACTCCCCGGTTCTGCTGGAACCCTCTCCCCAGGCCCCCGCTCTCACCTCCTCCGGGTGTTTGCTCAAAGCTCCCTTCCCAGGGGTCTTACATGGTTTCCCACTCCACAGTCACCCCCGCACTCCCCATTCCCTCTCCTGGCTCTATATTTCTCCTTTACCACCGTGTAACAATCTACTCTACTTGTCGATCTTGTCGACTGTTCATTCTCCCAGCTTAGAATTTAAGCTTTATGAAGGCAGGGATGTTGTGAGCGTTTTCACTTCTGGATCTCCAGCACCTACAACAGTACCTGCCACATAAATATGCGGTACCTGAGTGGACGGCCCTTTTCTTTGCCATCACTGGGTTGTGGGCTGCATGCTGAGCACACTGCAAAGCCAGAGCCCTTCTGGAAACCACCCCTTTCCCCCCTGCCCACGCCCATGCCAGCACAGTGCTGCCTCCCCTCAGCTGCCCCTCATACACTCGTTGCTGAATCCTTAGAGCTGGGTCACATTTCTGGGGGCTTCTCAGGATAAACCAAATGTCTGTACACTGCTGGTCATCATTATTCAATGCTGATGTTCATTTATAATTATTATCCAACACGGAACAATCCATTACTGCTCTGTAGCATGGGCTGTAATTACTGGCCTTCTGGGGACGGAGCTGACTGGCTGTGCTGCCCATTGTCATAGGGGCTGCCCCCTGGGAACGTGAGCATGCAGGTTTGGCCAAGTGGCAAAGCCCCTCCACAACTCTCCCTCTCCACGGGCGATAAGAGCAGAGTGCTGGGAGGGGGACTGTGCTGTCTGGAAGAATCTTCCAGTAGCTCTTCTAGCCCAGAGCCTGTTCAAGTGAGCGGGAGTAGCAGAGCCACAAAGTTGGAAATAAGCTAGAGGGTGTGATGGAGGCTCCACCTGCCAGAGGCTGAGAGCCAGGCCTCCTAGAGGCCTCCTGAGCTGCCCTACCCCTGCACTTGAGCTTTCACATGCCACATGCCAGCTTTCTTCAGTGAGTCTGCCCAACAGGCCTTTCCCCGGCCGCCCAGGATTGGTACTCAGAGCCCCTTAGAACTTGCCCGCCCGCCTGCTCTCTGCCTCCTGCCACACCCCGCAGGAGCCCCTGCCTCTCACTGACCCCTGGACATACCTGACACCTCGGGGCTTTGGGGCCTTGGCTCGGGTGATGGCAACACTGCTGCTCACAGAGGCACAGGAAGTCTCTCGGAGATGCCCCACATCTCTGTAACCACCCTGTGGCCCCCGGACGGGAGGCCCTGACAGCTGGGACCCCACAACCCGAGTGCAGGCCTCAGGGAGGCCTGGATGCCACCAGTCCATTCAAATCATTCCAGCTATTCCTCTACTAGGAAAACTCAGGGGCCAACATCACACAACTGATTTTCAATTAAACATAACGTTTCTGGGCAGATGAAGGCAGTGAGAGGGCAAGGCAGAAACTGAGCCTGGAAAGACGGGGCGTGACACATGCAGCCAGCACACAGCCCACACGTGCCCACCCTGGGCTCTGGCTCCCGCCCCTTCCATCTGTCAGTCTGCATCAGAGCAAGCAATTCCCAGGGAGACAAACCATTGTCAGTACCAAAAAGAATGCCCTTGGCCCCCAAAACACGGCAACTTCCAGGCAAGAGTCGAACCAGCCTTGCCTGCAAAGATATAGCACTTTCTAGCCACTGCACACACATTAGCCCATTCAAAATGCAGAACCAGAAACGAGCAGCAAGGAAAATAACGAAAGAGTTGCCAAAATACCAATTTTTCCTCTCTTTCCATTTGCTCCTTTTTCGCCCTTTGGGCCCTGGGGACCAGGCTGTCCATCCGACCCGTTGTGTCCTGGTAGCCCACCAACTCCTGGCGGTCCTGCATCAAACACGGGAAACGAACATTAAAAACATCTCTTCACTGAAGTTGAGGTCATTCCCTGTAGCCAGTGAAGGTGGGCAGCACTGACACCTTTCCCAGATCCTTCCCGTTTCCTCCCTTCCTTCGCCTCCTTTGCTACCCTGGCCTGGAACAGTGACAAGTGGAGGATGGCGAAGGCAGGCTCTCAAGTGGGAGGGGCAGGAGAGTTCAAGATTGGGGGAGAGAGCAGGGGGAACACAGCGACAGTCGGGGTTGGTGCTAAACTCTTCCCCCTTCCCCACCTTAGTCCCTTCTGAGTGATCCTGGGGAGTTAGCCACCCATATTCCCCGCTATGAACTAGGAAAAGCCATGGGCTCTTACCTGGTGGGCCAGGTGGTCCTAGAATAGAAAAAGAAATTTAAATGGTGAACTATAGGTGGAAGAAAGCAAAGCAGCTCCACACCCCAGAATTATTTCCCCCCTCTTAGAATGTACTGGCGAGGAGCCACCCCATGCCTTTTACTTAGAATTCAGTATATTTACCCGAAAGATTCTTAAAATCAAGTCAGCACAGACACATTCGCCAACCAAAACCACTCCTGTTTAAGTTTCAGTGGACAAAGAATAATTGTACCGATTCAGAAATCAGTCATCTCTCAAGCAATCAACTTAATTAAATGAGGCTGGGTGATAATACAGGTAGGCACGACAGCCCTGGCACAGGTAAGTGCCGGCACTGCAGGGCTGAGGTCTGGCTGTCACGAGAGCAGTCCCAAGGGCTCCCAGCAGCCAGTGTGTCTCCGCTAGGCCACTGAGGGGGTCTGAGAGCAGAAGCTGGTTCTGAAGTATGGTAGCAATCATTTCAGATTGAAACTGTAGTTTAACTCTAACCCTGCTGTTTGGCTTAACAATAGAAAAGTTACTTTAATTTTCTGAATTGTATAAATCACCCCATTCAATTGAATGCCTTATTGATTGTACCGTGACTATCCCATTGATTGTTACTGGTTTTAGAAAGCACATTCTTCGCCTGGGAAGGACAGCAGTTATCCCAAGGTCAGAGGGCTCTAGACCCAAAACTGTAATTTAGATAACATGCTAAGTTTGACCCAGGTTAGATAATGTGTTCATAACATGCTGTTTAAACTGCTTTTTGCAAACTACGTTCCTCATTCCAGACCCGAGGGCTCTAGATAATGTATTTCTGTCAATTCAGTGACCCCGAGACCCAACACTGACCCTGAGGCCCAAAACTATAATTAACATGCTTAATTCTTCTGTAAACTGCTTTTTGCGAGCCAGGTTCCTCATTCCAAACCTTGAGATGTAATCAATACCTTTGTGATCTTTGCTTATATAAACCTGGTTTTGCCACCATCTTATGGCTATGAGATTTGGGGAATGGCCCCTGATAGTCCCGGATTGCAATAAATGTGACTCTTTAATTCGACTTCTTGAGGCGTCCTTCTGTGATTCACAGGTTACATTACAACCGTTCACCTCCCCGGTCTCTATTTTGTTGCATGAAATAGCCCAAGACGAAGTAAGGGCCCAGATCAGGTAGCAAATACTTTCCTTAGTGTGTAATTACCCAGAAAATCTAAGGGTGTTCATATGGATCATTTACACATAATCTAACAAAAGGATTTTGCTTTCCCAAATAGAAGAGTCTTCTTATCAGTTATTCTATGTGAGCACTCAGACAAGCTAGTGAGGCTGTAGCCGGAGCAGCTGCGGTCCTTCTGTTCTCCAGACTGCATGTGATCACCAGTACTACAGGGAAAGGTCTTCCATAAATCCAAGCTGTGACCTTTCAGAAAAATCACCATTTACTAAGCACCTACTATGTGCACCAAAATTCACTAAGCAGCAGCAAGCTTGGCCCCTGTGTCTGTTGTGTTGACAACCTACCATGGGAAGGTAGATACTTGGCAATCACAATGAAATGTGAGGGAGCTGCAGAGAAGCAAAACCCCAAAGGGGTGCTGGGGCAACCTGGGCACACGGCTGTCTGAGAGGCCTCCAGAGAAGGGTGAGCCTGGATCTGGGGCGCCGAAGAAACAATGGGCCTGGGATGGCTGCAGGGGTGAGGGCTGGACATCCCATGTAGGAGCAAAATACAGAGGTGGGAATCTGTATGATTCAGGGTGAGGGAGGAAGAAGATAGGTCAAGCTGGTGTGTGGAGATGAGGCCAATGTGGGGCAGGGGCACTTGACTGCCAAGCAGAGAGGTGTGGGTAGTATCTGTGAGGCAGTAGGGAGCTATAGTAGGTTATTAAACAGGGGAGAGGGCTGATACCATGAAGTCAGTGCATTTGAGATCTTCCCTGTAGATGGAAGTTGAAGAGAACTTGGGAATAAGACGAGAGAGAGAGAAAGAGGGAAAAGAAAGGATGGAGAGAAAATACCCAGGAGGTCTTTGTGGTTAAAATTGGGGGTGAGGCTATGGATAAATGTGGTTGGTGACTGTAGAGCTGCAGGAAAAGCTAGACATCCCAGAGGTATTTCAGCAGAATGAGCAGGGCTCTGTGTGAGGCAAAAAAAAAAAAAAAAAAAAAGGCCTAGGATATTAATGGCGAGAGGCTGTTTTGCATACTTGGGGACTCATGGAAGAACACGTGTTTGAAGGTATGCTTTCAATACATATAGGCCTACCTCGGGCCAAAACAATTTGCTGAAAATGGCACCACATTTTTAGGATTAGTGTAGCC
>NW_006285258.1:1771401-1771881 GCF_000327345.1 Myotis davidii
CCAAGGGCTCCCAGCAGCCAGTGTGTCTCCGCTAGGCCACTGAGGGGGTCTGAGAGCAGAAGCTGGTTCTGAAGTATGGTAGCAATCATTTCAGATTGAAACTGTAGTTTAACTCTAACCCTGCTGTTTGGCTTAACAATAGAAAAGTTACTTTAATTTTCTGAATTGTATAAATCACCCCATTCGATTGAATGCCTTATTGATTGTACCGTGACTATCCCATTGATTGTTACTGGTTTTAGAAAGCACATTCTTCGCCTGGGAAGGACAGCAGTTATCCCAAGGTCAGAGGACTCTAGACCCAAAACTGTAATTTAGATAACATGCCTAAGTTTGACCCAGGTTACCCAAGGGCTCTAGATAATGTGTTTATAACATGCCGTTTAAACTGCTTTTTGCAAACTAGGTTCCTCATTCCAGACCCGAGGGCTCTAGATAATGTATTTCTGTCAATTCAGTGACCCCGAGACCCAACACTAT
>NW_006285258.1:1773230-1803521 GCF_000327345.1 Myotis davidii
CTTTTTCAGGCAGCGGGACTACTGGAGAGAGGTCCTGGCTGGAACCATATGTTTAGGACACATTAGCCTTGGCAAGGGTGCCACTAGAGTGAAGCGCTTAGATTAGGGTTTCCTGACAAAAGATCCATGGACACTCCATGACTACAGTTCTTAGTCATCTGAGTCCACAGAGTCGCCTGGAGTGCCTGTGACAATGCAACTACCTGGGTCTCATCTGGAGATTCTAATTGAGTTTGGGTGCAGAGGCCCAGGAACCTGCATTTTTACCAAGCATGACAGGTGACTGGGATGCAGATGGTCTTGGGTCTCCTCCCTCCAACCCCACACCTGATGTGAACATTTTCTTGGAAAAGAATCAGTCATGATCAGCAGATCCTTGAAGGGGTCCCTGACCCTAGAAAGGTGGAGAGCTATTTGTTTACAGGAGGAGTAAAAATTTGGGGCCAGCCTAATTTTGGGGTGCAGAGGGGTGGGGACACACCCTATCTGTGGGGAGGCAGGTGACAGAAGCAGCACCAGGAAAGAAGACATACGGGGCCATCCAGCAGGGCCCCTGCCCTGAAGCTACGGGAGAGGAGAGAGCGCACAGAAGCAGAGAGCTCCAGTGATGGCGAGCCCCAGCCACTGTCTTCTCAGGGTGCCAATTCAGCTGCCCAGGGCTCCTTACACCTGGAAGTGGCCCCAAATATGCGGCATTATCATCACGTCTAACGTCACATTATTTGTATGTGCCCATTGGCATTTAGAATACTGTTTCTCAGCTCCTGGCCTTTCTCCTCTGACCCCCTAGGAATACCTGTGGGCAGCGGCCTTCCTGGGAATGCTGCACGGGGCTGGTTCCCCGGGCCTGCCACCTCTGAACGGGCCTGTGCTTGGGAATAATGCATTGTGGAAGCATCTAGAAATTCTAACTTTACCTTTGAATCTGTGGTTTGTAAATGAAGTCCGAGGGGACGATGATGCACGTTCCAGGGACTTGGGGCCTCGGTTCGGTTCGCATGCGATGCTGCTTCCCTGGCCTCTCTGCTTCCCCAGGACCAGTTTCCTACCTGCTCCCTGCCCTGGTTGGTGTGTTTGCCCCACTCTCCAGCCCAGCCCCCAGCAGCGACTGCTGCTGCCTTCCGTCCCCATGGGGCTGCAGCTTTGGTCCAATCCCATCTATTTGGTGCATTTCAACTTTGAGCTATGGCCACCTTAATAAATTAGCATAGGGATGGCAAATGGGTTTTGTTTCAGGTACCATTTCTACCCAATTAGCAGCTTTCTGGAGCACCAGGAAAGAATGACAGGAGGCCATGCTCAGAGCAGCTGTGATCCGTGACTGATGTTTCCCTGGACATAGGATACGGACAGGTGATAACGGTCATCACTGGGTTGGAATCACTGGCTGTGAGGAGGATGAACACTGGATTAGAAGTGTGTCTGTGCGTCTGTCCTAACAAGCAGATCAGCAATGTGAGGGCTTAGAGATTTTTCTAGGGAGTCCCTATGGGGAGGCCGCTGGAAGTGAAGAATAACGCAAGAGCCCGCCTTCTTTAAGCCCCCTGCTCTCCCAGCAGAGATGCGTCTGGGGTTCCAAGGAAATCTGGGTTCAGGGGTAAGATGAAGCCAGAAGAGAAGCCCATGCTGTTTGACACACGCGGCACCAGCAAAACCCCCGATTACTTTAGCTACCGGATTGCCCTCATCTTCACCTGAGATGTCCAGGCTGCACAAAACCCGGCACCTGTCCTTGTGCCCATACCAACCTCAGCTGAGCCCAGAACAAGGAACAGGAAAGCGGTCCATGGTCACAGCCGGATGAGCCCCCACCCCCCGCCCCCAAGCGCCTGCTTTTTCAAAGATGAGCCCCGTGTAAAGCTAGATCTAGTTCTCAGGCTCCGAGCCCGGGGTCTGCCCTGGCATCGCTTCCTGCCCACATCTCCCCCGGGCTCCGGGCCAAGGTTCTCTCCCCTCCCGCTGAAGTTGCCAATTCAGTCCTGCGTCCTGTGGCCTTCCCACCCCAACCCGGGCAGCCTGGCCTCTGCCGAGACACCACCTCACGTTGTAACTTGTACTTTTTACACCAAAGTTTTAATAGAAGAGCTTTCTGTGTAAAAGGAGGCCCGATTTCAAGCTGGTGTGAAAGGAGGTGTGGCCTTTGAAAAGCATTTGAGATGCCAAAGAACCTCCTGCACCACTCCTGTAGGGATGCACAGATGAGCTCTCCCGCCGCGTCAATCTCCCTTAAGTGGTCTCGATAGCCCCTCACACATTCACTGGACAGGATGGCCCTCCTGTCACTGTAAAAATAAGAAAGAAAGAGGCTTTTCCTGTGCCTCTCGACAGGGCTTTTGTGCCTGTAATTCCTCCAGCCGAGCATTTCCCCAGCACTCATTACCGTCACACGAGGGAACTCTGAACAGGGACCGGAGAGGGAAGAAGGGTGCTTAAGCCGCAAGAGCTTCAGAATAAAGGACCAAGCTGTTCTGAAGATATTTAATTTTCTGTGAGGGCTGAAATGTGACTTGAATAATTCAATTAGCATTTCCCAAGAAGCCACAGGATTACAGCTTTTCTCTCTGAGGCCAACCCAAGCAAATGAGAGTCAGACTGGACTGGGGTTCCTCGGGGAAGTGTCTTTCTTACCAGCCCAACACCCCCATTGAATACTCACAGAAACCCCAGGTTTAGTCATTCGACAACCTCCCAGTAAGCGCCTCCTGCACACAGGTAACAGGAGGTACTGGGGAGAATACTGCCGAATAGGTAAGGTTTCTTACTCCTCAGTAGACACAATGCGGGGTTTTACAGGCTCCTTCAGTGCAGCCCTGGGCGCAAGTGAATGGGATCTCCCCAGAGCCTGGGCCATGGTCTGAGGGGCCCAGCAAAGCTTCAGAGCGCTACAGAGTCTCGGTTATACTGCAAGGTCCACGAGAGCATGCATTTATTCCATAACAGACTTTTAATGAGAAAGGGATTCTTCCTGTTGCCTCAGAGTGTAATGTATTCCCTTTGGAGACGCACTGTCTGAAATCAGGCTCTATGGCCCATCCTGGGGTGGGGTGTGCATGAGTTCCTTGCTCCCGGCTTCTGAAGGCAGGAGGCAGGCGCCCCTCCCCTCAGGTGAGATGCAGGACTATCTGACTCGGGTGTGGACAAGCATATCAAAACCACTTCCCCCTCCCCTGTCCCACCCATCAGGCACTCCTTGTCGCAAGGCTTGCTCTGCCCAGAGGTTCATTGCCTCTCCTGTCTATTCATCTTTGAATCACTGAGTGGAGGGGGTCAGCGTGTGACCCTGCAGTCCCACCCAGCACACAGTAGGCACCACGCAGACCAGGCTTCAGAAAAAGTGCTTTCTTGACTAATTAGCAGTTTGCTTCTAGAGCTTCCCATGCATGTTATATGTATCATATGTGTATGCTGTAGGTAAATAATGATTTCTGCTAAGAGAACATTATTCTCTGCTAAGAGAACTCTACCACTTAGCGAGGTCTTTTTATTTTTCTTCCTTTTTAAAAACTAACAGGAATAGGAAAACATCCATGGCTCTGGTTCAAGGTACCACACGTTTCTAATTACCCGAGATCTCATTATTTTTCATGGCTATATTTCTATGGCAATACTGAAAATATTATTTTTCATAATTATGTGACAATTGATTTTCATGCCATTAAAAACATCTGCTAAAAGTAAACCAACATGTATTTCTATAACCTACAGTGTTACTAGGTGCTCCTTCCGCCCCGATCCCTGGCTAGCATGCCTGTGCGCCCGTGGCCGCTGGGGGTGGGCGCGGCCAGCCTACCTGTCAGGCAGATGCCCTTGGTGCTGTTGCACAGGTCCACCATCACGCGGATCTGCGGGGGGAGAGAGGCTGTAATTAATAGCAGCACAGCAGGCAGGGGGCCCGTGAGCTTGCCCTTTATTCACACAAGAAGAGCAATTATAAAAATGCACCAAGTAACTTTGGGAGAATATATAGATGTCCTAGGAAAAGTTAACCTAGGACACAAAAGAAATCTTTAAAACATCTGAAGATATTTGATATTGGAAGCTCATCTACCAACGATGTCAATAGAATTTCCTTGATTTCTATTAGAGAGACAGAGGGTGGTGAAGGAATTGCCACATTCAATTTTCAAGGCTATACTAAGCTGGCCCCCCAGCATCTAAAGGTCTCAGTCTGCGGGCCTGAATACAGAGGGTCGACGGGCTCAGTGGTTAGGAGAAAGCACTCATAAGCTGGGTGAGCAGGGACACTTTTGTTTTCACTGAAAATGTAAACAATATAAGCCCCAGAGGGTAGTTATCTCAGGCCATGTGGATGCCGCCTACCCACCACTGGATGGCACCTGGGGTTGGAGGGGTCATTGCAGCGAGGTGTTAGCCTGATATCTGGGTCTCCCACACCCACTGTGCAGTCCCTTCCCTCATCCATTCTCCACACTGCTCCTAATGAACTTCACAAAAACCCAATCTGATGGGGTCCGACCTGATTCAAACACATCTGTGATTCCTTGCTGCTCTAAAGACAGAGCAAAATTCCTCCTTCTGTGGACTCACCACATGCTGCTCCCCCTCCCTTTTTGTCTGTCCTCCAGTTACTCTCTGCCTCAGTTTGCTTGTCGGTAAAATGGGGAGAGCATTAGTATTTACTTCTTAGGATTGTTGTGAAGATTAAATAAAAGTGTTGTGTGTGAAGTTCTTAAAACAGAGCCTACCATGTAGGAAGCATGCACAAAAGCGTTTTCCATTTCACGAAGGCAGCAGAATATGTGGAGAGAAGCATGGATTCTAAAGTCAAACTGCCTGTGTTCGAAGCACGGCTTTGCCGTTCATAGCAGTGTGACTTTAGACAAGTTACTTAAGCTCTCTGTGCTTCAGTGTCCTTACCTGTCATAAAGCTCACAGCACCTGCCGTATTAAATGAACACATACATGCAACTCATTTAAAACAGGCCCAGCACATGATAAGCCCACTCTGTTTATACTGTTGTTTTGACGATTCCTTGAATGTACTAAGAACTTGGTTAATTTATCAATTTATCATCCAAGAATTTTCAATATCTAGATAAGGCAATTTTCAGATCCAAGTCATGTGGCTTTCCAAGCTGTAGGGAGAAAACTGACTAGTTAAGAAATAAAGTTGACACAGCTGGACAGACAGACATTCCAGGAGAAAACAGAAGCTGAATCCCTACCTCACTCCTTACATTAAATAAGTTATTTAAATGATACTGATCAAAAATTTAAAAGTAAAAAAGAAACTAGTAAAGGTACTTGAGGAAACCTGGGGAAAATATAATAGCATTAGAAGAGGAAAGACTTTTCTAAGAACAAAACAACCCCATACTACACATAGAGAGAGATTGAATCGATACATTTGACTACCTAATACTTAAAAAAGTTTCTACCAGAGGTAAAACACCAGTACTACAAGCAATAACAAAGGAGAAACACAAACCTAGGAAAATACTTGCAAAGGGCTTGCATATAAAGAGCTGTTTCGAAGCAACACGTAAAGGAACAAGAAACCAAAAGAAAAATGGGCAATGGACCCAAACTTGAAGTTCAGAAAAAGTAAAGAGCTTCATCTTCACTTAGAGCTAAAGAAATAAACCCAAGCGATGGAATACTATTTTCGCCTTTTTACGAAGAGATCACATGTCACAGGCTCATCAGGAAAGCAGTGCTCCTGTGTCCTGAGGATGGAAGTGTAAAGGGATACTCGGTCTCTTTGGAGGGATTTGGGCAATAGCTACTGAAATTTACATGAATCTAGCTTTTGATCCATCCATATACTCTGGGATTTACTCTGCAGATGCACACATATATGTGTGAGAAGACGCAAGCATAAAGGTGGTTGTTGCAGAAAGGTGAGCGAGAACAGAAACGGAAAACCATCTAAATATTTATCAGCGAGCTCTGGTTAAAGTGTAGCATAGCTGCACAAAGAAATACTGCGGGGTGGGGGATGGAGAATTTCAATCCATAAGGCTGATATTGGGAGCGCTCCAAGATAAATTAAAAAATGCCAAGTACAGAGCAGCATATGTAATGTGCTTCCATTTACATAAAAGAGCGATGCAGCCCTGGCCGGGTGGTTCAGTTGGTTGGAGAGTTGTCCTGTACGTACATCAAAAGGTTGTAGGTTTGATTCCCAGTCAGGGCACACACCTAAGTTGTGGGTTCAATTCCCAGTCACACTCACACGGGAGAGAACTGATCAATGTTTCTCTCTCTCTCAAAATCAGTAAGCACATATCCTCAGGTGACATGTGCTCTGTTAGTCTTTTTATTTCTATGTGTTTCTTTCTCCTTGCTGCTTTCAAGAGTCTCTGTTTATCTTTGATTTTCCAGGCTATTTTTGGAGAGAAATATAGAAACCTCAAGTGAGGAGGAAGGGAGGGCCATGAGGGAGGGGGCTGTCCTGAGCATGACACACCCTGTTGTTTTATTCGAAATCTTCACTTTTTCAATTAAACTCTTTAGGAAGAACATGTTTTGATTTGAGGGGAAAATCGTTCTGTCTTCTGTCTAGGTTTACGCTGTTTGCTGGGAGGCCCACAGGAAAACTCGGTCTGCATTGAGTTTTTGTCGAGTCTGTCCACAGTACTGACTTTCTTAGAAATCTGCTGTGAAATATATCACACACATCACAGATGTATAGAATGTGCAAGAACAATTTAAAGATGAGTAATGAAACAAATGCGTATATACCGCCCCCACCTTAAGGACTGGGAACATCCAGGTGCCCCTTCACAGAACAAACCCACCCCCGGTCCCCACAACAACTCCAGCTGAAGTAGAGTGGGCCCTGCTATTTTCCCTTTCATACAGATAAGAGCAAAGAGGCTCAGATAGGTCGCCTCATTTACTCAAGGTCACTCGCTGGCTCACAGAAGAGCTGGGCTCAGCTCCAGGCCTACTACACTTTTTATTATGGCTCTGATGATTATCTCAAAGGAACCAGACAGAAAAAATTTTGATTCATTGTTTTTAGTCATTTTCATAAATGAATGTAATCAGCTGTACGACTGACAAAATTTATCATAAAAAAATGTATAATTGCCCATTGAGAAGACCATTAAAGACTTTACAATGCTTCATTTGTTGCCTGGGGGATCACAGCAGAAGGAGGGGTGTCAGACAATGGAAAATCAATAGGGAAAATTAGTCTTTCTCTTTTATACTCACACAGGTCTGGTGTAGGCCCAGGTTCTGTTAAGAAGAAAAAGATGAAGATTTCATTTCCTGGCCTTTTGACTTCATTTATATGATGAATGTGAATTTAGATATTTACCAGGAAATTGTGTTACTCTTCACTGGGGAATATTACTTGGGAATATTCTTTTAACAAATGTGGGCTGTATAAGATTGTATCAAGGGAAAACATAGGGTATGAAGAGGTGAATGCAAGAAAGTCAGAAACATTTATTTTCCTGATAATAGTGATTAAGAATTGGATGAAAATAAGAAAATCCAAATTGAAAGTTAGAAAATCTACATTGTCAAATTAAGGATTCACAGTTGGCAGAGAGGGCTTCCTGAATCTTGATTTAGGATTGGAGAATGGGGCACACTGGGAGAGGCTTTAGAGCTCTTTGTCTGGGGGTGTTGGCATGACCTGTTTGTAAGGTGGCCCTGCTGGGAGGCCATCCCCTCCCCCACACGAGTCACACTGGCCATTCCCATGGGACCGTCTTTGCCATGCCCAGTATGCTGTGCCCACATCTTCACGGAGGCCTCAGTTCAAATAAATGCCAGCTCGCCAGGAGGCTTTCCCTGACACCCCAAATGAAAGGAGCCCCATCACCTCACCTGATTTTTCTCTTTGTGGCACTTGCCATTATCCCATGTTGTCTTGCCTATGTATACATTCATTTATTACCTGCCCTCCTCTCCAAAGAACGGAAGCCTTTAGGGAGCAGGAGAACTTCTGCCTGAATCCCCTGTGCAGAGAACAGTGCCTGATTCCAGGCCCAGAACTTCATGGGGTAGACAGGGTTCAAGTCAGAAAGCACATCAGTGGTCTCCCAGGGAGAGCTGACCTTGAGAGGAGGCGGTGACCAGTTGTTAACAGGGGTTTCTGATATGAGAATCCGACAGTGTTGGGAAGAGGGTGGGTGAGGCATAGGAAAGGTCCATAGCTCTGGCGGGAAGCCCTCCCAACCCAGCTACACGAGCTTGGAGGACACATTCTATGGGAACAACAGCTGCCCCCTGAGTGCAACAGAAAGAACAGCATCCCCGAGAGCTCAGGCTTAGCACAACCTTGGTCAGCATGTCACAGAAGAGCTGGAATTGTCGCCCTAGAAGGAAGGCTGTGGCGGGTAAGGGTCATCTTCCCAATGAAAAGGTCAATACAGCAGTGGACAAGGACACACCACACTGTAGGGGACTTGTCAGCATCGACAACGCATGCTAGTGATGGGAGAAAAGAGCCAGAATGGGTCCTGCCAGTGGCCTGACCAGAACTTCCTGGTTCCTTGCTGAACACAGAACTGGTCTCACTGGATTAGTAGCGCTCCTGGGATTCATGGACAATTCATAGGCAAGGAAGGGGCCCCCAAAGAAAAATAATGGACTTCCTGCTAATCTGGCATCAGATGGCATGAGCTGACTTTAAATCCAACTAAAAAGACATTGGACATAATTTGGCAGTTTCTATTAGAAAGAAAATGCTATGAATTAGGAATTTCCTTTGTAGGAAGTATATATAAAGATATCTGGACAAGAATGCTCATGGCAACATTATGATGATAAATGCATACAAACAACTTAAATGTTCATCAATAGGCACTTGTTAAATGGAGAAAAATAAATGATGTAGCTCTAAATGTACTAATCTGGAAAAATAGTCTTCACATACTGCCAAGTAATAAAAGCAAGGTACAGCCCAGGCCACATAACACAAAACTACTTTTTGATTGAAAAGAATATCTAGATATGTCTGGATAATCACAGGAAAAAGTAGGGTCATGAACCAAACCATTCACGGAGATTTTTTTTCTCCTGGAGACTAAGGATACAAAGAAGATTTTTGCTTCTTAGTTTATACAGTTTTAACAGATGGGTTAGGATTTTACTTTGGTGATTTTTCCTTTGCGGTGTTTTGAGTAACTTAGAGCGACAGCATTATGTGAACCTAATGATCCAGCTTTCCATGGGAACCCAAATATCTCGCCTTCACAATCACCCCCATCACTCAGAACAACTTAGATCTCTGTTGCTTCTAGGCAAATAAATATGGAAAGAACTAGAACAGTTGTCTAGTCCAGTGATTTTCAAATTGTTCATTATTAGTCATGAGAGTTTTCTTTTTCCCACATCAATGGCCAAACCCAAAAATATAAAACATAAAAATGGAGCTACTCTGGGTGAGCTGGGGTGGGGCTTGGCCTTACTTACCAGTACTTATCTGTAAAACGAGAAGGTTAGACTAGACAGAGGAATTCAAACACTGCTCCCACGGGGGATCGAGGGAGGAGATGGGGAGGAACACCCAGAGACTTAGAGTTGGGGGAACAGGGATGAGAAAGCTGAGGTCCAGAGAAAGCGAGTGGAGTAGCTGGCCTGGGCTCATCCCCAGCTTCCCAGCTGAGTATTATTTCCCCCCACATCTACTTTTCCATACTGTCTAGCCTTTGCAAAACAAATGGCCTGAATTCAATGTGAGAAACTAATGTTTGCTGTAGTTTAATTTGAATATGAATGGAATATTAGATTTTTACTAATTGAAAATGCGTCAGTTTTGAGAAATCTTTCCCATGCAAAAGTGAAAGGTTTAATGGAACGTATTTCTTTCTCATCAGAATGAATAGAGCTAAGTGCGGGGAGCTGCTGCCTTTGACCTGAACATAAAACCCCTCGGTAACAGGCTGGCTGTCCTCTAGACCTCCCTTCCTGAAGCATTTTGCTCTCAGGACTGATTCATGAGAAAGTAAGGGAGCGAACCTGCCTGCCGTGGCCAGCTTGGCCGAGTCTGCTGTGGCTGAAACAGCGCTTGCTGGCTGGCTCCTCTGAAGCTCCCAAGCACAGGCTCCCTGCTGTCTGCTAGCCGGGACACTTTCAACTCTAAGTTACCTTTCAGATCTGACCTATTTTGTAACTTCAATTCCATTTTTCTGAGACAGCTGAGTAGTCTTTATGACTCTCCTGAATTATGCAATGAAGCAGGGGGTCCCGCGGGGGTGAGGCCGACGGAGTCCTATCGAAGCATGCCCGACTCCGGAGACAGGTTCAAGACGCAGTCTGAAGTTTATTGTTTAAGTGCAGGGACATATATAACATTGCAGACCAATCAGAAGTTTACAACATCCTTAGGGCAACCAATGGTAGGAAAGTTAGGGTACTATGTAGGGGCTCTAGGGGGCTTACTCAGGCGGGCGCTGCCACTTCCCCGGTGTGCTGAGGAAGCTTGTATAGGCGGAGTGTGCTCACGCCATTGCATCCGCCACTGCACTGAGATAAATCTCCTGAGCTCTTCCCACAATGCAAGTTGATTTATTATGTGCATGCAAATGATCTCTTAGAAACAGCCCTAGGGAGCTGATACTCAGCCTGCCATTGACTGAGGTTCCTTGTACTGCAGAGATGGGCCTACAGATGTGGTGGCCCCGCCGCCTGTACCTGACGGTTGGACTACAGGTGCTGGAGGAGTCCCTCAGGAGGGTCTGAAGCTGGCTGGGTCAGCTCATCCCTTGGAAAGGCAGGAATTCACACTGTGGCCAAGACATGGTGACAACAATCTGCAAACCCCAACAGTAACTGGGGATTGTCTGTATGGAGGTGAAGTTCTGGGGCCCAACAGGAAGGCCAGCCAAGGTCCAGGCATTTGCCAGCTCAAGTGAGCCAGCCCTGGTCACCCCACATCAACAGCCTGGGGCCGAATGTGCGTGTGGGTTCATCCTGCTTGGGATCCTCAGAGCCCAGCTGAGTCCTGCCCAGCCTTCCCCAAAGATCCTGATTCCCACTGACCGTCCCCTCCTGGGCCCAGCAGCATCCCTGTGTGGCTGGGAGTTGGCACACATTTAGTGCATTACTTTGGCGTCTAACCAGATAGGCTATAATCGGTAGGGACTGTTCCATCCTTTTTCTGTTTGCCCCTTTCACTGATCCATTCCCTTTCCGCCCATTAGAATGCCATCAAGCACACAGTAGGTACTCCATAAACACTTCACTATTGATTACTCACTCCACTGGGTGGGAAATGTGCTCCTCAAACAATGACGTTCCCAGTAACGTGTGTGGGAGCTGAGTATCTAGCAGGCGGTTGGTTACCCATTTCTCTTGGTGCCCGTTTGCTTAGGAAAGTGTCACTTTGGCAGACACTCCACTAATCCGTAGAAAACAGGAGCTCGGAGATGCTAGGCTTCTCCTATTAGGGCCCCTGACACAGGGCTGTCCTCTTCCTGCCCCACATCAACATTAATAAAAAACCAGAACCATGGCTTGCCCCTGGCCTGTGGGGGAATAACACACCCTCCACGCTCTCTTGAGAGGCACCTGCAGGAGTTCTGCACCCAGGACTGGCTGGGTTGGGTCAGCCAGGCGGAGACTGGCAAAAGGAGACACACATCCCTGAAACGGCCATGCCGTGGGGGAAACACGGTGTTCACCAGCTCCTCCTGCTCTGCGAAGTGGGTTAGGATGGGGGTGGGGACCAACCTGCCCTGCGGGGAGCAGGGGTCAGACCATTCGTCCCTGAGGCACTGGGTGGGCTGAGTAGGTTCCATGGGCGGAACTGAATTGCTGGAGCTGAGTACAGCCTGCAGGGCTCTCCTCCTCACCCTGCCTCGGCCATTGCCTGGGTTCACTCATAAAGTGCTGAGCAAGTAATTAACGAGGTTGGTTTGGAGTCCATCCATGAGCCTTGCACGCAAAGGCTGGGAAGTCACAGACACTGAGGCAGCCGGTCTGGGCTCAGGACTCAACAATCCCAGTTGCAGGGGGGCAGTTCCAGCAAATGCCCTCACCCAAGGTCTCCAGCAAAATTACTTACAGCTGGGATTAGGTCCTTGGGGAACTGCCCAGCCTGGCGTTTATTAACACCGGGGACATCCAACAATGCAGGACAGACGTCCCGAAGGAGTATGTTCTCCCCCAGGTGTATCTTCAGGCCTGACCCGGGGCAAACAGGGGTGGCAGGTGCCTGGTGTTGCTACTGCACTGCCCAGGGCCCTGCAGGAGTGCCCCAGCCCTTGACAAAATAGGACCCATGGCCATACCCCCAGCGATGACTGTGAGGAGTAGAGGAGGGAGTCCTTATAAAAACCATTCCGTATGTTGTTTCATGATTTGAATATAAATCAGCTGATTTTGCACTTCGAAAACCAATTCATACTATTTTATAAAAATATGTAGCCAAAGTCCAATTACCAGATCAGGTTATCAACTGAATTAAAAATGTAACATAGAGTAGGATTTGTAGAAATAACCAGATACAAATCAGTAAGTGTCCAAACCCACTAAATATAAGCTGCCGTTGGTCACTGTAACCTCCTTCCTAACCTTTCCCTTCTCCCACCAGGAGCTCCTCAAGGGCCAACAAGCCTCAGAGTTAGCCTTGTCCCATCTGCAGTTCAGGCGGCTACCTCTGGGCTGCACCGTGGGAATGGTCAGTCCTTTTGCTGCTCCTCCTGATGAGAGTCATTGGCAGCGAGGACTCCTGCTGGCACCACCTCTGGTGCTGGGTCATTCTCCCTCCAGGAGACAACACGGAGACGGGTGGCATTGTCTGGTCATGCTGCGTCTATCTTGCGGCAGTTCTCCCCCCCCTCTGCCCCCCCACATAAAAAGAAAAATAGCAGCCAAATATCAAGTTACTAATCTCAAATCCTTGTCTGCACTTTATTTTTAAGAGGTTGTTATGTTGCAAATTGCCTATTTTTGAGTCCAGCAATTTTACAACTTAGCTGGCCAATTGTTTCTTAAAGGGGAAAGTACTAGTATGTGTATATATTTTAAACACATACTAATGCAATGGAATAGCTTTCAAATGAAATGATGTGTAACCATGAGACAATAGAGGTGACTATTGAATCTTGAGGTAGGAAAGAACATTCTGAGCAAGGAAGCAGAAGAAGAATCCATAGAGGAAAGGCTTTATAGATTTGATGACATGAAAATGTATAAACATGAAAAGGCCTAGAAACAAAAGTAAAAGGGAGATAACACCCAAGGCCGAAGACCATGGGCTTTGGAGTCAGACCCTCTCTGTCTGCTCTGATTTCTAATTCCTTCACTCACTGGTTCTGGGACCTTGAACAGGATGCTTAACCTCTCTAAGCCTCAGTGACCTGTCTGTAAAATGGGAATGACAATCTTTATATATAAAAAGCCAGCGACCGAATGCTGTAATGACCAGAATGACTGGTCGCTATGACTCCCACTGCAGCCAGCAAACCAGCCTGGTGGGGGTGGGGCTAGTGGCCAACCTCCCATGGCCCCTCCCCTCAATCACCTCGCCCTTGATCGGCCTCTCCCACCCCGAATGATGGTGGGATGGATGGCCAACCCGCTGTGGCCCTTCCCCCTGGCCACCCCGCCCCTGGTTGCCCCCCAACTCTAATAGGGGGTGGTGCTGACCGGCCAACCTCCTACAGCCCCTCCCCGAGGCCGCTGGCCCCCAATCACCTCCCACCCCAATAAGGGGTGGGGCCACCGGCCAATCACCTGTGTCCCCTCCCCCCAGCTGGCCTGGCCCTGATTGGGCCCCAATTGGGGCAGGTGGGCCAGCCAATCTCCAGCCATCTCCTCCTCCTCACAGCCATGGCCTGATCTGCCCCGATTAGGACCGGGCTGGCTGGACCCCACCCGTGCACGAATTCCTGCTCTGGGCATCTAATAATGGTGCCCACCTCAGAGGTAAAGATAGTTTTGACATACATATCTAAAGATCTTAGCATAGCATCTGGTGAGTTATAAGTTCTCAATAAATATTAATAAACTTCATTAAGGGGAAAATATGGCTACATGTGTAATACACAAAAAACTAATAACTTTCCTATAAAAGGTTATTTATCAATTAGTAAGAAAAATATTTTTAAAAATTAAAAAATAAGCTAAGACATGAATGAACCAAACACACAATGAAAAATTTCAAATAACCAATAAATATGAAAAATAATTTACCTCACCATAATCAAACACCTGCAGCCCCTCCCTGCTGCTAGGGGTTCAACTGTCAGGGTTTCCAGCCCTCCTCTTTTAAACCTTGAACTACCAACCTGCTAATCCAAGCATGTCAAACTCAAAGGCTAACACGGGCCAAATAAATGAGGCATGCAGCCCACAGGCCGCAAGTTTGACATGCTTGCTCTAAACCCTTCTCCCACCCAATCTGGCCAAATTCCAGGCTTATGATTCTCCAATTTAGGGCTTTTTAGAATCACCTAGGGGAGCAATTTACATACAGATTCCCAGGCTCAGCCTCCATCAGTTCTGATGCAGGAGACCCAGTGTGGAGCTCAGACATCAGCTTTTTAAACACATTCTCCCAGGTCTTCTTGATGTAGATGGCCCTACCCACACTTTGACAAGTTCTGTCTGTGCCATCAAAACAAGGGCCTGTCCTGGCATCTTCCAGGTTCTGCATTGTCTCTCTCACCCATGTCCCTCCTTTCCCGGAAAGCTCCCTGTAAGCTCAGACCTTGAGAACTGAGCTCTGATTAAAGAGGTGGGGATCGTTATGTCCTTTTCCTGATGATTTTTTTTATAAGTTTACAAAGTAAAAAAGATCATAGGGTAGCTTCTCCATAAGTTACCATGCTACATCGACTTATTAATTTGCAAAATGATTTAAAAATCATAATATTTATACTTTTCTGTATTTTCTAACTTACTATAAAGGACTCACTCACAATCAGAAGAAAGTTATAAAACCCCTAGCCATTCTCTCACATCATGTACCATGCTAGTTGTAGCTTAGGTGTCACTTTCCCAGAAGTGTTTCCTCCTGTCCTGGGTTAGAGGTGTCCTATGTGGTCCCACAGCATCCGGACCTCCCCCGTTGGGGCACTTCTGCCATTGCCTGATTACTTGTTTATTGCTCACTAACCTAAGATCTAAGGCAAGGGAAGAATACAATTTAGTTATTTTTATAACTGCACCAAATAGCCCAGAGCCTTCCACATAGTGAGCTGTGAATGAGTAAATTCTTCATCTGTCCACAGGCAGGAGAAATGGCCACCCTCCCTTCCTGATCTTCCTGGATTTATCTTCTGTTCTTTTTGTATTTCCTTTGATTTATTACTCCAGTGTTAGACAGTTGGACCTTTTTGGTACGAGGTTGGAATGTGTCATTTGTAGGTTGCTCAGCCATGTGGAACTTACCCAAGGCTGTGTTTCTTCCCCTTGGCAATTAGAAGGCGTCCAATTGAGCAATAGCACCCGACAGAGTAAAATTCACAATGTCTAGCACCCAATAGAAAATTACCAGGCCTGCAAAGAAGCAGGAAAACACAACCCATCATGAGGGGGAAAAGATCAGTCAATTGAAACCCATCTAGAAATGACCTATATAAAGGAATTTGTAGACAGAGACAAAATAGCTATTTAAGCTGCATTCCAAATGTTCAAGAAGCTAGAGGCAAGATTGAACATGTTAAATAAAAACATAAAAAATATATAAACACTGAATTTAAATTTCTAGAGAAGATTGCAGTGTCTGAGGTGAAGAGGACACTTGGTGGGACTAAGAACAGTTTGGGCACTGCAGATCAGTGAGCTGTATGCAGCCAGTCAACGAGTCAAAATGAAGGCCATGGAGAAAAAAAGATTAAAAAGTGAACAGATTATCAGTGAGCTGTGGGACAGCTTCAAAAAGCCCAATAAAAACTTTCCAAAAAAAAATTTTTTTTTGAGAGAGAGAGGAAGGGAGAGGGATCGAAAGATAGAAACATTGATGAGAGAGAAATATCATTGATCAGCTGCCTCCTGTATGCCCCCCACTGGTGATCGGGCCCACAACCCAAGCATGTGTCTTGATGGGGAATTGATCCGGGGACCTCTTGGTTCCTGGGTCAACACGCAACCACTGAGCAACACCAGGTAGGCATCTTTTCATAATTTAATGGAAACCATAAACCTCTATCTCCAACAAGACCAATAAAACCCAAGCACAAGAAATATGAAGAAAATGGTGCTAAGGCATATCATAATAAAACTGCTTAAAACATGCAATAAAGGGGAAATCTTAGGGGTATTTCTGATAACATTTCCAATTCTAAACTCAAAATACGTTTCAAGAATGAAGGCAAAGACTTTTCAGACATTTTTTTTTTTTTTTTAATCCTCACTCGAGGACATGCTGTTACTGATTTTGGAGAGAGTGGAAGAGGGAGAGAAACATCAATCGGTTGCCTCCTGCATCCCATATGCTTCTGACCAGGATCAAGCCTGCAACCTGGCTATGTGCCCTAACCGGGAATCAAACCCGTGACCTTTCGTTGTATGGGACCAACTAGCCACAATGCCAGCGCTGACTTTTCAGATATTTTTATGTCCACCTCTATCATGCTCCAGTTAAAATGAACCATCTGCCATTCAACTGCCTTCTTCCCTGCTCCAGCCCTTGCTTCTAAAATCCTGCCCATCCTTCCAGGCATGGCTCAAATGCCGCCTCCTTCTTGAAACCTTTCCTGATCGCCCACTGGATGTTTTATTCTTACTTCTCTTAAGATCCTATTATCCTTTTCTTTGTGTCTGAAGTGTTTGAGGATTTGTCTTTTCCCTCCCACTGGCCGATACATTCCTTGGGGGCTGTTGCTCCTCCTCCTCACCCACAGATGCACCCACACTGCCCAGAACCGGCACTGAGCATGTTATATTGACTTATATGTTACTTATTTGGTAAAAAGGTTTCCTTTGAACTCCTTTCCAAGATATTTCTGACTGATTTAGAAATATTTATTTATTCATCAGCAAACACTTCATAAGTCGGACCCTGTGCTTATAAAGGTAAGACAGCCCGGCCGGTGTGACTCAGTGGTTGAGCATTGAGCTATGAACCAGAAGGTCGCAATTCAATTCCCATCAGGGCACAGGCCCGGGTTGTGGGTTTGATCCCCAGTGGAGGGAGTGGTGCAGGAGGCAGCCAATCAATGATGTTTCTATCTCTCCCTCTCCCTTCCTCACTGAAATCAATAAAAATATATTTTAAAAAAAATAAAAGTAAGACAAAATCTCTGGCACCAAAGGCTCACAATTCAGTTAATTGATTTAATTTGTTTATAAAAGAGCTTTTTTTAAAACGAAAGTTTGGGTTTAATAAGGAGTAGACTGACTCTTAGTTAGAGCCTCCCTGTGTCCAGGGAATGAGTATTCTCAGGTTCAGCATCTCTCCTATTTCCTGGTACACTTCCAACCTTGACCCAATCTTACCCTGGTATGCAGCTGCCTCTTCAACAGCTTCACTTGGACGTCTAATGGAAATAATGTTAACATGCCCCCCCCCGCCCCGAACTCCTGGCACTCCCCTCAGTCCTGTTCCACCTGCAGTTCTGTCATCTCACTGAATGACAATTCTATCTTCCCACTGCTTGGCCACTAACCTTGACGTCATTTAATTCTTCCCCCTTCATCTCACACCTCATGTTAAAGCCGTCAGCAAATCCCATCTACTCCACCATCAGACATGCCTAGACACTGTCCACTTCTTGCCATCTCTGCCGCTACCACCCTGGGCTGAACTCCTATTGTCTTCCACCCGGATTAATGCCATAGCTATCCTAATGGCCTTTCCGCTTCCACTGCCCCGCACAGAGTCTAGTCTCAGCATAATGATTCTTTGAAAAGGCAGGTCAGATCATGTTACTTCTCTGCCTAACATCCTTTAAAGACTCCCCATAAAGGCCAATATCTTTACAACAGCTTACGAGGTCCTACCTGAACCACTTCCCTTGTTCCTCCTCCCCCCAATTATCTTTCTGATCTCCTTTACTACTACTCCCTCCCACCCGCTCCGCTCCAGTCTCCTGGCTGTTCCTTGAGCTCCCCTGACACAGTCCCACCACGGGACCTTTGCATTTGCTAGTCCCTTTACCTGAACGGCCCTTCCCCAGATATCTGCTTGGCTCATTTTCTCCAAGTGTTTCCTCAAATGTCACCTTTTCAGCGAGGCCTTCCCCACCAAAATGACATAATTGCATCTTCCCCTCCCCCTCTTTAAACCTCATCCCTACTTCATTGTTCTGCATAACTCTTATCTTCTTCTAATATTGTAGGTAATTTACTTTGGTTTATGCCCGGCCATCCGCCCCCCGCCTCCCCCCACAACCTTGAAAACAACATGAAGTCTAAGAGGATGGTGCCCGAGTGTGGCTCAGTTGGCTGACGTCATCCCACGCACCAAGAGGTTGTCGTTTCAGTTACCAGTCGGGGGCACGCAGGAGGCAGCAGATCAATGTTTCTCATAGATGTTTCTGCTTCTCTCTCCCTCTCCCTTCCTCTCTCTCTAAAAATCAACAAAAACATATTTTTAAAAGAGTCTAAGAGGATGGGGATTTGTATGCATTATTCATACTGTTTCTCTAGTACCCACTATAGTGCCTAGGGCAGGGGTAGGCAAACTTTTTGACTCGAGGGCCACAATGGGTTCTTAAACTGGACCGGAGGGCCGGGAACAAAAGCATGGATGGAGGGTTTGTGTGAACTAATATAAAATCAAAGTAAACATCATTACATAAAAGGGTACCGTCTTTTTTTTTTTTTTTTAGTTTTATTCATTTCAAACAGGCCGGATCCGGCCCGCGGGCCGTAGTTTGCCCACGGCTGGCCTAGGGGCATAGTCGGTGCTCAGAAACTGTGTTGAATGAATGAATAAATTTCTGACAGAGGAGACACCTAAGTCAGTCTTTCCAATACCTGACACCATCTCCTATTTGGTGGGTGGCATGAATTCTGAGGAAGGAAGTTAAAAAATGCTCCAGGACCCACTTTCAAAACTCTTAGCAGGTCAAGACACCGGATTCAGAAAGTGGGCTTAGTTTATATTTGTACTTGTTGAGTTGTGGATGAATTCATTTGTGAAGAGGTTGTCATCAAATACCTCACTAGGGGCACAGTAAAGAACAATGAGCTATATTTAAAGAGACAAGGTGACTAAAGGTGACAAATTAGAGACCCAAACTGTACAGGGACAGGGTTTTAGTTGTGTGATACAGACAAGTAAGTGCAGAAGGAGTTGGGGAGAAAGAGATGAGTGTTTTGAAGAGAGCTCAGAATCACTTGTCTCCCCCAGGCTTCTAATGCAGTTTTCTGAAGCAGGAGTGTTCCTGGAATAATCTTTCACTAACTGTTAATAACAACATGTTGTGCTCACACTGTTCCCTTCAACAAGCATCTTTAGAGAATTTCTGATCTTATCTAAGCATTCTTATCCTCACCTTATAGTCAGAAAAGTGTACATGAATCATAGTTAAGTAAGTTGTCTGATGTTGGGGGAATGCACACAGAATTAAACCATTATCCCCAGACTCTGCCCCGTGGCATTCTTTGTGCACAGCAAAAACAGCTGTGAAGACGCTCTGTGGACCTACTCCCTGCTCAGCCCCTTCCTCCATCAGCACAGGGAAGAGCTATGAGTGGTTACTCCAGAAAACATTTGGAGAAGGTCCTTAGGGTGAGTCGCTCACCCACAAAATAACTGTTGATGCTGTTAGCATCATAACACTGGCTGGATGGGACCACTGGCCTGGCAAACATGCCATTCATAAGGGCTCCCAAAAGATTTAGTCAATGAAAGAATAAATGTATGAGTTCACATTAGGCATACATAAAACTATTTGCAAATTATGATTACTATAAATAACTTCCCTAAATCTGATGTCTAAAAAATATTTTTTTTTCCTTTTGAACCCATCAACCAAAAAAACAACTATCTTGGAAACAACATTCTTTTTAGAGGTCTGTGCGTTTCCCCAGTCACCAAACTTTAGAGTCATCCTAGCATCTGCCTTTCTCTGGCAAGTTCTGTTGATCCCATCTCCATTGTTTTCATTACAAGACTCCAAAAATCCCTGAATCACAGAAAGGATGCATTTGAGAAATACTAAAATATCAGTAACAATAAGCTAACACATACTGAGTTCTAGGAAACATGCTAAGGGCTTTTCATGGATTATTGAATTGAATCCTTATGATAACCCTAAGGTAGATACTGCTATCAATGCTCTCTTAAGAATGAGGGAACTGACAGACACAGAGAGGTTGAGTGACCTGTTAAAGGTCACACATCTAATAGCGGGATCCCACGTTAACATACACTGTATGATTCCAGCACTCATTGTAAAGGCTTTGGGGTCTGCCTTTTACTTTTTAGACTTGCAAAGACCTCATTCATGAAGCAGACAGACTTCTTCTTAGAAGCAGGAAGTTCTCCTCTCCCTGAGTACTCTCATTCCTCCATTTTCCTCCCCCCCCCCCTTTTTCTCTTTCTTTTCATCTCATATTCAGTCTCAAATTCAGCATCCTCACTTCCAAACTAATCCCCTTCTGTGCTTCCTCATTTTTGGCCCTGGTGCCACCACCCTTCTCAGTGTGGGATGGGTCTGGATCAGATGGACCATTTCTCCTTCCTACATTTGTAGTTACCAAGATCAATTCATTCTTCTCTCTTGATATTTTGAGGATATATACCTTCCTCTCCATTTCTGATGCCACCACCTTCGCCAGACAAAAGTTATTTCTGCCTGGACTAAGGCAATAGCTTTCTAATTGTCTTTTTGCCTCTGGCCTCTCCCCTATCCATTTTTTCCTCTATTACATCACCAAATCATTCCTATAAAACCACTTTTCTCAAGACTCCCCGCTGGCGAAGGGTCTACAATAGTCCCAACTGCCCATCACATTCATTTCTCAGAAGTGGAAATTCAAGGCTCTCCCTCACCCAGCCACCCTCAGTCCCATCCCACTCCCGCCCCCACTTCCCCGGGGCAGGAAGGCCTGCCTGGGCTCTTGCTCTTCTAGGCCTGTACAATTCTCATCCCAGTCCCTAGATCTTGGCTCAAGTTATTACTTGTGCTTGGGACGATTGGCCCTCCTTGCCTGCCCAAACCTACTAACCCGACACTGCCCATTTCAAGCTCTATCTCCTCTGTGAAATCTTCCTTCATCACTTCAGTGAGAATTGGTTTTCTCTCTCCTGGACTGCCCTCATGCTCATCACACATCTCACTTTCCTAGAGGTCTTCCTGTTCCGAGGGACTGGTTCCAAGGTCCTCAGGTGCTGCATGTATGTAAAGGACTTTTTTCTTTTTCTTTTTTGCCTTTGAGTGAAAAGGATTCCAGCCTCCAACACTCACCCACTAGTGTTACCGAAAAACAGAAATGATTTTGTAGTTGCCAGCTCATCATTTGAGGCTGGGTACAGTTACCCACAACACGTTCCCAAGTGCCTCACAGTTTTTACAAACAGCCCAGGCAGGGTCTCCAAAGTTCCCTGCACTTGGGTGAGCACAAGAAACTTTTTCTCAGAGGCAGACAAAGGGGTTACTTATCTACTGCAATCAGAACAAACTCCACAAATTGCATTTTAAATGATCTTTAGTTGGCCTTGTTGTTTCAATTCTACCTTTCAGTAAAGAAAATTATGTCTTAAACTTTAGTTAAACTAGAAGCAAATTATATCTTCTTAAAGTACAGAGCTGTTAAAACCCAAAGAGCTACATAAAAGCAACTGATGGGCTGGAAAATGCTCCCTTTGTAGCAGAATCACAACCTGACCTTTAGTCTGTAGATGAAATGCATGTCAATTAAGCTTCAATGTCAACTCGATTTGGACAAGGATTTATTTGGGGGGGAAGGGGAGGGGAGTTTGAGGATTGTCAGCAAAAAAGGAATGTCTTCCCCCCACCCCCCAACCGATAGCTGTGTTTTATCAGATCTAAAGACTGTTGATGGTTTCCACACAGGTATCCATATCCTGGAGAACAGGAGATCCTTTGCTCTTCACCCCTGGAAAGCAAATTGTTCTCCTTTCTTAGAAATTGTTTTTGCTCTACCTCCCACTTATACTTTGTCCATTTTCCAAATAAAAGCACCCAAAACTTTTTTTTAGGACTGCCACCAAATAGAAATGAACAGAATTTAACAACAGTGGAGCCAGTCAGAATTGGGGTCAAGATGACTCTGTCAGTGGGTGTCAACCTTCGTCACCAGTGGCCATGCACAGGGGTGGTTGCCCAGGAAATCCAGGACAGACGAAGAAACCCTGTTGCCATATCAAGGCTAACCCTTTTGTTTTCAATGACAAGATAATTTAGGTTGGTGTAATGCTGATCTAGGCTTGAAGAAGCCAAATATTATCCCGAAGCAGCGGCTGATAGAAGCACATATGAACAGACAACGTGGCATTCTGAGGGATTCGAGATAAAGAATAAACCCAGAAACAAAATGCCGAGCGCATGGGGCAAGAAGGGCTCATGATAAGTAGTGATTAATCTCACCAGCAACAAGGAACACTTACTGGGAACCTGACTAGACCAGGTTCTTGTACTTTACCAACAGCATTTCCCTTAAAACTCCTAACAACTCTATGAGGCGTACTATTATCTCAATCTTACAGATGAGGAAACAGAGGCTTGGAGAAGTTAAAAGACTTCCTAGTCACCCAGCTACTGAGCTGTGAGCCCAGAATGTGAATTCACCTGACCACCCCCAGCCCCCCACCCACCGCCCCCGGGCCAGGCTGCTCACTACCACAACATACCTCAGGGAAGCATCAGGTAGAGAGAATCTGGTTGGGACCTAACAGTGAAAGAAAGGCTCCCAGGTTGTTCATGTTAAGGGCAGGGACACAATGGCTGAAGGCAGCAGCAGCACCACAATGGGGATAACCCTGGACCCACCGGAGAGAGGTCCTGGGACAAGGGCCATCAGGAGATGAACAAGCCCTTGGCACTGGAAGACCCATGATCTGAGCTGTGGAACTCACCCAGAAAGGGCCCTCTGTCCAAGGACCTCTCAGCCTGTGGTCTACTGGTCAGTGCCCCTAAGTGATGGGTTGGTCTAAGGGGTTCTGCTGTCTCCCCAGAGTGGAGTGGCACTTCTCAGGTGGGGCATTTGTTTTGGGTTCCAAAGGGGAAAACCCATTTTACCCCTGGCACAGTGGCAATGAGGGTTGGAGAAGAGGTAGGGCTCCAGTAGATAAAGAGGAGGTGATTCATCAGGCCCTTTAAGATCCATCCTGCTCAGGTTAAAGGCCCAGTAGGCTTGGTCCTTCTGCTCTCACCCCTGCTGTTTTGGCTAGAAAGAGTCTAGGGGTGTGTTAACAGCTGCAGCATCTGGGAACAGGTCCAAATGGTTTAATGCCATCCATGTGGTCAGTACAACTGCCCTGCTCTCATAGGTCCAGATGCTTAGTCTTGACCCACTTGTTCTTTACATATGTTCTTAGAGAGTCATGATAACCATGTATCTACACTGAATATTTTATTGGCATGTGTGCAGAATTTGTGTTGACAAAGCAAGTATCTGAAGCAAGTGCTAAAGAGCCAGCTCTCTCCTGTCTTTCTCAACATACCACCATGACCTGATAGACGAGTTAGGTTTATGGCATGTCCAACAGTACCAACACGAGACACCATCTTCGCAGACATGCACCTTCAAGTTCACCCCCACCCTTATTTGACACACACACAAAAAAGCTTCTGACCTGGAAACCACCCACACAGTGACAGGTGTGACATGCCAAGTGCCCATATGCACATGCTGCTATGAGGAAGGCTGCTATGAGCTTCCCCTCCCAGGCTCTGCATTTGGGTTTATGGCTTGGGCAGTCCTGTCTTTTTTTGTCCTGCTGTACCTGATTTCTCATCCTGTAGGACCTACGGGTTATAAATTTCTCTCCTTCAACTGAAGAGAACAGATGAGGTCTGAGACAATACCTATGGGATTAATGGGCGTTTCACGCTGTCCCAACATTGACTGTACCTGACTGGGGAAGCCAGCCTCCCTCCAGAGTGTAGCCCCACTCTCAGGTCAGCTCTGCCCTGGGTTAGGTCTCTTCTGGGAGATCTTAAAACCCAGGGTTAACCGATGCTAGAACAGTCCTGATTTAGTAGCTGGGCTCTCCAAAGGCATGACCCCTAGTGCTCCTCTGTTCTAATGGACAAGAATTTACTGCCACGGACCAGACAGAAAATAGTTTAGGCTTTGTGGGCCATATGGTCTCTGTTGCAATTACTCAATTCTGCTGTTTCGTGTGAAAGTAGCCACAGACAATACGTAAACACATGGGCATGGTTGTGTGCCAATAAAACTTCATTTATGGTTATGTTATGACATATTATTCTCTTGATTTTTCCCCCCTAACCATTAAATGTGAAAACCATAACTTTGTGGGCTGTACAAAAACCAGCAGCCGGCTGGGTTTGGCCCATAGGCCATAGTGTGCTGACCCAAGGTCTAAATCCTCAGCTTGTACACCATCTGGAAGTGACCCAGTCCAAGGGGTGGAAGGGGAGGTAAGCCCTGGCACAGCCTTCAAGGAACGATAGCATCTATGCAAATAGGAGCTGTGACTATGGGGAATATGATCCCCATCCCCTCCCCCCTTTAAACAAGATAACGTATAGATCCATACACGTGTACCTCATAGCAGTCGTCGTGAAAAGCTGTCTGTTACAATCATGAGTTACTGCTGAACACAACTGGAATCTCCTCCCTGAGAACCACCCTCAGAACTGGAGCACATGCTTCTGAAAAGCCACAGTGAAGGGAAATCTCCGTCCACTGAAGGTGGGGTTGACTTTTAGAAAAAGCCAAAAAAACCCAAAAGCCAAACCAAACCAAAGGCAAAAAGCCATCTCCACTCATCAACCAACAACAACAACAATGATGGCACCGCTACTGCTGTCCTACCAGAATCAGGCTGGGAAGAACTGGGTGGCATGGAGTCATGCTTGAGCTAAATGAAGCCATTTTGTTCAAAATCACTCATGAGACTGTAAGATGAGGCTGCTGCAAGCTAAGCTTGGAAGCTGTAGCATGGCCCCTGACTCTGTGAGTGTTGTTTAGCCAACACTGTCAGCCAATTAAAAACATTTTGGGGGGAATTTTTGTCAATATTTAAAAGCCAAGCAAGTTCACATAAAAAGTCAGATTTTATTTTTATTTTTTTTTTTTACTTTTCTTGAAAAAAAATCGAAGGACCAGGCACACTGAGCTCTAGTTCTTATATGGCAACAATCAGCAAGAGCTTCTCTTTTTTAAAACACACACACACACACACACACTTTCTTTTTAAATCCTCACATGAGGGTATGCTTTTTGTTTATTAATTCGAGAGAGAGGAAGGGAGAGGAGAGGGAAGAAGAGAGAGAGAGAGAATATGAACGATTGGTTGCCTCCCTCAAGGACTGAACCTACAACCTAGGTATGTGCCTGACTGGGAATCAAACCTGCAACCCTCTGGTGTATGGGACAACACTCCAACCGACCGAGCCACTCGGCAGGGGCACATGACTTCAGGTGGCAGTCCCTACACACTATCATCCCGCAGCCTGGTGGCAGCTGCCATGTAACCTTGTGCTTATGGCCTTTCACTGCAAAAAAGTAACACAATCACATGGTTCAAAAGTCAAAATAATACACAAAACTATACAGTGAAAGGCTCATTCCCACACATTCCTACCTTCCCTAAGTAAGCACTTTTGTTTATTTCTTCATTTATCTTTCCTCTTCTTCCTTACACAAAGTAACACAACACATACTTTTCTCTGCCTTGCTTTCTCCACTTAAATTATGTAGGCTCTGGGGATTGTTCCAACAGCCATACAGAGAGGATTTCCGCATCCTTGTTTCACAGCCACCTAGTATCCCAGTGAGGGTATAGGTCAATTTATTCAACTAGTGCTGCACTGGTGGACACAGATTGTTAAAAGACTTTTGAAATTACAAATATTGTGCAGTGAACGACTATATGCTTATATCATTTCATAGGTGATAGTCTGCTGTGCAGGATAAATTCTCATAAGTGAAATTGCTGGGTCAGAGGATAAATGTATTTATAATTTTTCCAGGTATTGACAAATTGCCTTCCACAAGGGTTGCACCATTTTGCACCCCAAACCTAATGCAAAAACATGTCTATTTCCTCAACAGAATGTGTTGTCAAATGTTTGTAGTTTTGTCATTCTGACAGGTAAACATTATTCAGGGCAGTTATAATTTGCATTTTTAAATCAAGAGTTCTTTTTCATGTGTTTAAGAGACATTTGCATTTTTTTTTTCATGAGCACTGTGTTCCATTTTCCTATTGGATTCCTATTTCTATTGCTGATTTACTTATTCTTCTTGTTTTTTTTTCCCCCTTACCATCTTCTAGGAGTGCTTATATATATTTCAGAAATTTAGCTCTGCATCTATGATATGAACTGCAAATATTTTTTCCACGTTGTCATTTATCTTTGCCTTTGTTTAAGGCATGTGCTTGTTTCTTTTTATTTGCTACACAGACGTTTTGTTATTGTTGTGTGTGCTTTTTAAATGTTAGGTTTTATTATTTTTATTGTTTGCTTCTGGCTTTCAAGTTATAGTTTGAAAGAAAGCTGTTCCCCATTTCAAGATTTTAAAATGAAGTTACTCACATTTTCTTCTAGCAATTTTAGAATTTCATTATTTTTATTTTATTTTTTTAAAAATAATTATTTATTGTTGAAAGTATTACATAGGTCTCCTTTTTCCCCATTGACCCTCCCCCCCACCATTGCCCCCGCCCCAGGACCTCACCATCCATTGTCTGTGTCCATGGGCCATGCATATACGCATACAAGGTCCTTGGTTGATTATCTCCCATCCCCTCACCCTTCCCCGCCTTCTCTCTGAGATTCTGCACTCTGTTCCATGCTTCAAATCTCTGGATTCACCCCCTTCATCAGTTTGTTTCATTAGATTCCACATATGAGTGAGATCATGTGATACTTATCTTTCTCCGACTGGCTTATTTCGCTTAGCATAATGCTCTCCAGGTCCATCCATGCTGTTGCAAGATAAATTGCCCAGAAGTGGAATCACTGGGTCATAAGGTAGTTCCATTTTTAATGTTTTGAGGTAATTCCATACTGCTGTCCACAGTGGCTGCAACACTGCATTCCCACCAACAGTGCATATGAGTTCCTTTTTCTCCACATCCTCAGCTGCACTTGCCATGTGTTGATTTGTTGATAGTAGCCATTCTGAGAGGTATGAGGTGATACTTCATTGTCATTTTAATTTGCATCTCTCTAATGATCAGTGACTTTGAGCATAGAGTTTCATTTTTTTTAAAATGTAAATTTTTGATCCATTTAGAACTTAAGGTGCACACTGTGAGAAGTAAAACTTTCTTCCTACTGGGTGCTCAACTCTAGATTTGGGGCAGGATGATAAAGCTACCAGAACATCAGCAAGGAGACCTGGAGAATGGAATGAGAGAGAGCAGCTGACGGGAGGAGAAGTGAGAGAGAAGGGGGCAGATGGAGCCCAGTCAGAACAGCATCTCCTAAGGAGTTCCCATTACTGATCTAGGTTCCCAGGGCCCCTTTTATTACTTTCCTTCAAAGCACCCACTTACTTTAAAGATGCAATGTGTTTGGCTATACTAACTGTACTTAATAATTAGTTATGTTGCCCTTGTAACAAAGTCACTTACAGCTGCCAACCGATCTCTGATCAGAATGTGCTAAGCCAGAATCACCATGCTGAGTACACATACTTTCAGCCCAAAGCACAGAACTCTGAATTATCTGTTAGCTTAAGGAGGCTCATCATGGAAAAATGAGCCATTCTGGAGGACTTTGAAGTGATATTAATCTGCATACAACTTACTTCTTTGTTCTGAGATCTCTAAGGACATGTGGTGACCTCAATGAGGGGACCTCTGATCTTCCCCTCATTGAAGACCTACTGGTGCTGTATAAAAGGGCGGGGAAGGTGTAGACTTCAGCCTTAGGAAGTGTGTACACCTCTGTCATGCTGTGGACTAAATAGTTCGCTTAGCAACCTTCTCTACTAGGGGAACTGCCCTAGGACAGTTCTTTTTTAAAAAACTGTTTCCTCATCTGAATAATTCTCTGTTCTAAGAAAAATAAAGATGAGAAAAATTTGTAAAGGTGAAGAGGGAGGATGTTGGGGGGGGGGGAAATAAAAGTAAAGGGCTTCTCAGTGATAAAATTCGTTCCTCTGCCTGAAGCAGAGGCCTCAGGGGAGACCCAGTGAGAGAGAGATGCTAAGGCAGCTCTGCCATCAGGAAGGCATGTCCAGGTCCTTCCTGCTGGGGAGTGGGCACCCACCCCCAGGCGTGCGGCACCCTTAACAATTAGTTCAGAATCTCTGGGGGTGACATCTATGCATCAGTCATGTTTAAAGCTCCCCATACTACTTCAGTGTGCAACCACTGCTCTAGAACCAGCTACTCTAAGTGTGGTCCTCAGACTGGCAGCCCTGGTGTCAGTGGAGGTTTGTTAGAAATGCAGAATCTTAGGTCCCAACTTAGACCTTCTGAATCAGAATTAGCATTTTAGCAAGACCCCTAAGACATTCATATGCACATTGAAGTTAGAGAAGCAGTGGTCTAGAGTAGTGTTTCCCAAAGTGTGGCACCTGAGCCACCTGCATCAAACTCACCGAGGGGGTGGAAAGGTGGGAAATTACAATTCTATATGTCTGAGGGTGGAGCCCTGGAATCATTTTTAATATGCCTACTGTTTGAGAACTACTCCTAAGAGGAAAGCCAGCAATATGATGGTTGCCTTCCCTGGACCAGCGGTCGCCAATCTTTCGGACCACTGGTTGGCAACCACTGCCTGGACTACATGGAAATTCTCTCATTGACTCTAAGTAGTCAAAGCACGCCCATTGCTCAGCCTGACAAACGTGATGTTCATGCTCCCTGACCTGTAATAGAGCAGGTGATGGTAGTTAAATTTAGCTTTAAGTTTGACACGGAAACGAGTCAACGTTCTTGAGTTAGTGACTGCATAGGCTACAATTTGGATACATAAGTCTCTACCTTAAAAGCAGGATTAAAAAAATATAAAACGATGATGCTTAGATGCATCCTCTTGGAGGGTTTAAAAAAGAAAACACAACCCTCAAAGCCCACAGTAGAGAGACAAGAGAAAGAGCAAATTCCCCTAATGATATTTCTTCATTTTTGAAGTTTTTGAAGTTTCTGCTTGGGCCCAGATTTTTAAATATTTATGGGTTTAAAACAAAATGAAGCCAGGGATGGAAAAATCTGACCTCTCAAAAGATGTGTGTGTAGTGTGTAATACTTCCATGTGGTTTAAAAGCATTTCAGTTCATATAAGATATTTAAAAGCTTAAAAGCTTCTATGATAACAGAAGCATTAAGTGGATTGATCTTCAAATACCTAGGATTCCAAACTATTCCTCACACTTGACTTGAGGTGACAGAACTGAAATCTTTGTAATTATAAAGTGAAATAAGATCACGGTGTTGTAATGGATAATAAAATGGAATGGGAACAGCAATGTGACCTACTTGTAATTGTTAGATAATTACTGAGTTAAAATCAGCAAAATCAAAGAAACTTAGAACTGGAAAAAAATGGGGACTTTGCTTTAAAGACTCTCCTTAGAGCAGTGCTTCTTAAACCTTTTGGGGGGAGTGCAACGGAGCCCCTTTGGAAAGAGAATGAAAAGTACCGCCTCTCCCCACATGCACCACCTGCAAGCAATTTCTGGAGTTCTAGAGACTCCCTGGAGCACATATTAGAGCCTCAGCTTTGAAACGGAATGTAAGAAAACCGTATTATGCGTAGGAGCAACTTTCTCAGCATCAAGGTCCTAGGACGGTGGTTGGTAAAATTAGGGCTGGCTGTTTTCACTTAAACAGAGACAATTAGGTCAGCAATCTCATGCCATGGGGCAGGCCGAGGCAGGTGAAAAGCCAGACCACTAGATTATGCCAGGAAAACAATCCCTTGGTTGAAGAACTCTGCACTCTTTCAGAAATGCGGCCTCCCTGCTCTCAGGGGGCCAGGGCGTTGCACAGGCAGAGCCCTGGACTGCCGTGGCTCCCTTCACTCCGGAAGGTGAAAACTTTTGTCCAAAGTTAGATGGGAAAGTAGGCTCTTACAAACACGTCCTACACCCCCCATTTATCTGCAGACTCAACGACGACCCTTCCCCATGGAACACTGACCCCAGAGACACCCTCCGGGACTCGGGGGCACAGCGCCCCGCCCTCTGGCCCGCGGGGAGAGGGAGTCCGGGCTCTTTCCCACACTGCCCGCCGCCCACCCTGGCAGGGGCGCCACGGGGCCCGAGCCCCGCCTACCGGCACCATGGAGTAGGTCA
>NW_006285258.1:1804012-1805154 GCF_000327345.1 Myotis davidii
GGAATGTCCAACCAAGAAGTCACTGGATTCTTCCCTCTGTTCCCCCCACACTGCCCTCTCTGGGAAAGATCACGCCCCACGCCAAAGCACACGTCCACTGTCCCGGAAAGATCTGTTGCTGGGCAGAGTCCAGGCTGCCCGTCACTCCTCCCACCATCACAGGACCGGGAAGAGCCCCTGATGACCCCACTAGAGCTTTTCAATGAAGGGGAGGGATAGAGACGGAGACAGTTGCCATCAGAGGGTTAGGGAGGCCACTGGTCAGAAACAAGAAAACCCAGCCTTGCCTGGCCAGTCATCTGTGCGGGGCGAGTTACAGGATTTGACAGGTCAAGATCTCTCTCATGAAACCATGCCTGGGAGGTGGCAGGGTGATGAGAGAACAATCAAGGGTGGAATCAGACCTGGTTCTAATCCCCTTCTGTCACTGGGGGGACTGGGGCGTTTCCTGTCCCAGGACAACTCCGGGTTGATCCGGGGTGCTTTCTGGCTGAAGGGCTGGGACTCTAGCCAGGCCCTTTCTGAGCCTTGCTTAGCCTGCCTTGCTTGAGGGGGCACAACCTCCCTTTCCTGTCAGCTCAGATGCCTGCTGTGCCTCAAGGGCCACTATCCCCCCAAAGCAGAGTCACTTCTCAGCCTCTTTGCTCTCTGTCTTTCTCAGCTTTCCCCAGAAAGGTTCTGGTGCTCCAGGGCCCCAGGGCCGGCAGGAGGCCCCCCACACCGGGGCCCATTGTCTCAGAGGAGAAGGTGGTCCATGGAGCCCGCTGGAGCTGGCAAGGAGAAAGGACTTTCTCTAGCAAAGCGGGTCACCGCTGTTTTAGCACAGAGGGAGCCAGTAGGATGATGGGGAATCAAACACCTAATGACTTAATGGCAAGGTCTCTGTAACCATCTCCTCCCCAAAGATGTACATTCCAATTCTTGTAGGTGGGTATTTTTTTTTTTTTTTTTTTTTTTTAAAGAAACAGTACTTAGGGACATAAGACTATCACAATAAGAGGCTGGTTTCCCCTAAAGATAGAATGGCGATGAGATGAAAACAGAAACAGTGGTGACGGGCGCTGGCCAAGCAAACCAGGAAACCCGCCTCTCCCTTTTCCTGCAGCCCAGCCCGTCGGTATTGCTGTGGCCCAGACGGGCAG
>NW_006285258.1:1805436-1848512 GCF_000327345.1 Myotis davidii
AAACAAGAAAACCCAGCCTTGCCTGGCCAGTCATCTGTGCGGGGCGAGTTATAGGATTTGACAGGTCGAGATCTCTCTCATGAAACAATGCCTGGGAGGTGGCAGGGTGATGAGAGAACAATCAAGGGTGGAATCAGACCTGGTTCTAATCCCCTTCTGTCACTGGGGGGACTGGGGCGTTTCCTGTCCCAGGACAACTCCGGGTTGATCCGGGGTGCTTTCTGGCTGAAGGGCTGGGACTCTAGCCAGGCCCTTTCTGAGCCTTGCTTAGCCTGCCTTGCTTGAGGGGGCACAACCTCCCTTTCCTGTCAGCTCAGATGCCTGCTGTGCCTCAAGGGCCACTATCCCCCCAAAGCAGAGTCACTTCTCAGCCTCTTTGCTCTCTGTCTTTCTCAGCTTTCCCCAGAAAGGTTCTGGTGCTCCAGGGCCCCAGGGCCGGCAGGAGGCCCCCCACACCGGGGCCCATTGTCTCAGAGGAGAAGGTGGTCCATGGAGCCCGCTGGAGCTGGCAAGGAGAAAGGACTTTCTCTAGCAAAGCGGGTCACCGCTGTTTTAGCACAGAGGGAGCCAGTAGGATGATGGGGAATCAAACACCTAATGACTTAATGGCAAGGTCTCTGTAACCATCTCCTCCCCAAAGATGTACATTCCAATTCTTGTAGGTGGGTATTTTATTATTATTTTTTTTTTGTAAAGAGCAATCTCACACTTCTTGCCCACTGCTCACCAGTGTGAGGTAGGAGAGAGCCTCTGAGGAAGTACAAGAACACCAAAGTTACTCAGATGTTCTGTGTCAAGGTCTGGATTCCTGAGTTTTAATAGGGACACTGACTACCTTGAGTATTCTTAGAAAACCATGGGGATGAGGAACAATTAGGAAAGTATGCAAGTCCCAGTGGATCATGAAGGACCCCAACTATAGGGACATGATGACTGGAAAGGGAGGGAGATGATATAGACAACTTTGTCCAGTTCCTCCCAACTCTAACACACTGTCACCTAATGGAAGAACTGCCATATACACTTATCTTGTGTCATCCAGGCTTAGGATGCCAAGAGAGGGGAGGGAGCACATCCCTGTCTACCACATCAACCACCTGATCAACGCAAATCCCAACACTAGTTGACTTTAAATTGTGACCTTGTCAGACTGCAGAGAGAAAGCTTCTTTTTCACCTGGAATTATGGCCTTTCAGTAAATTAAAAAGTGATTTTCAGACACTGAATGAAATGGATGCTTATTCAGGAACAGAACTTTCGACTGCATGGTGAACTTGGCCTGTTGTCTGAACACAGTGGCTTTGAAGTTTGTTATGTGGCCACTTCAGTCTCTAACTTCTTAAGTCCCCCACCACTTCTTGAGAGGCAATACATCTACCTAGCCTGCCCTGCCTAGTATTTCTCAGGATGGGCTGATACTTTCTACTTATTATTATCTTTTTAAGGTTAGCTATTAATCTGGCCTGTTTTGTTGACATAGGGGGGTTCAAGATACAGTGAGGACACTGGGAGATATATGACTTCCCTTTTCTAGAGACCAAAGAGGCCAAGAACATTGTGTGCAATCTTTACAATGAGAAGTAGTTTTTCCATTAAAAGGCAGATGCTCCATTTCCAAAGGTTAAATAGGATGCACCTTAAAAAATGATTCCAGCTGGTTAACTTTAGGGCCCTGAAGAATGAAGTCCAATTTAATAATATATTCCAACTTTAACTCTACAACATTTCTTCCTAATTGTGAAGTGAATAATTTTCACTTACTCTCAGTCCTGGGTATTTTTAATTGGTCCTCTGTGATAAGGTTTGCAGCTATGCTGTGACTTCTGATGGTGCTTTGCTACCTCCCCACCCACCCTTCCCTCTTGCCAGTGGTTAGGGAGAAAGTCTCTCTAATGGTTGCCACCATGTACATCTTCTACCCAACCACTTCTGTTTTAACTCCCCATTTCTACATTTTAACCTCAAGAAATTTCAAGCCAACCAACCACAGCTGGCAATTCTTTTTCTTTGTTTACAAACTCATCCATCCATCCATCCATTTATTCAACAAACTGGGTGCTCACTGTCTGCCAGGAACTGTGCTAGGAGCTAGGAACAGAATGGAGAGCAGAACCGGACACCGTTCCTGCCTTCCTGAAGCCTATAACCTAAGTGGGAGATGAAAGTGAACAAGCAATCACAGACATGAGGTATAATTCTAAATGAGATGAGATAAATGCCCTGAAGGAAAGGAGTGTGATTCTGTGAGATCTCATCACTGAAGAACCTGTCCTAGATGTGAGGTGTGGGGTCAAGGAAGGCTTTCCTGAGGAACTAATGATGCTTGAGCTGGAAAAAGATGAGTAGCTGTCAAAGACGCAGAGGTGTGGGTGGAAGAGTGGCGGGCAGAGGGGACAGCATGTGCAAGGCCCTATGGCAGGATGCACTATGGCTTATTTTAGGGGCCATAAGAAAGCCAATGTGGCTGCAACATAGAGAGAATGGGGATCAGAGAGGAGAAGGGAATGAAATGAGGTTGGAGACAGAGTTAGGGGTCAGACTCTGTAGGTGGGACCTCATAGGATTGGGGTCTTTATTGTGAGGTCAATGGAAAGCAGTGAGGGGTTTTAAGTGTGTATGTGTATGTTTGGGGGGGAGGGAACAGGAGTGTAAGAAGGGGACTGGATTAGTGGATGACAGATTTTCATTTTCAAATATTACCTTTTATTGCCAGGATTTGCAGAGGCTTCTGTCACTACAGAAACTTTGTATGATCTCTGTCACCAAGCTAAATTTCAGCCTTTAAACCCACCTTTCCAAATGAAATTAGAAAACTCTAAGTTCTAGAACATGCCACTTTGTCTTTCACTGCACATTTAAAGGTAGTTGAAAAATAGAACCATGACTAACATTTAAATGATTTGGCAAATCTTGATACCTGCAGGGGTTTGTGTGTAAATACCCAGCAGGCATTTGCATTTTCTGAGAGCAGCCTTGCTTCAAGGTGAGAGCTCCAAATCAGGTTATCTCTAGGGCTGGGAATAAGACTAGATGATATTGCTTCTCTTATGAGATTTGGCCTGAGTTGGGCATGTAATACCAGCTTCCACCTATCATAGTTATTGTTAGACACGGAGCTGTCCAAGGTTGTAGAGTAGTGTCATTTCAGTTTTCCACTCCTTCCATACTGTGTTTCCTTGCTTTGCCATAAACGTACCCCTCCCTTCCCACCTCACCTATACGGCCCTTCTAGCTCCTCAGCCAATTGTCACAGGTTGGGCTCTCTGCCACAGATACTGGGATGGAATTTAGGGCGCAAGATGCTTATTAGGATCAGCACCTGTGAAAAATAAGGAAGAAGGACTAGACAGAGGCAGAAGTTCAATTCAGTGCAGTCCTGCAAAGCCTCAGCCCAAATACTGGGGAGCTCTGGGCTGAGTATTGCCCATCAGTGTTCTGTGTCAGCTGGAGTGGCTGGGCTTTCATACTAGTCTCACGCAGTCACAGGGCAGATGTGGGTTGTCCCCACAAAGGTGTGATCTTGGGCCAGGTGGCTCTTGAAGCTGAGGCACACCTTGACTTCACATCCTGCTGCTGGGCAGCAAATACTTTTTTAAAAATTGGAATACTTCCAAATTATTATTAATCCTCACCCAAGGATATGTTTCTTGATTTTTTTTTGAAAGAGTGGGAGAGAGAGAGAGAAAGAGAGAGAGAGAGATATCAGTTGCCTCCTATATGTGCCCTGACTAGGGATTGAACTTGCAACTTGACTGGAAATCAAACCTATAACCTTTCAGTGTGCAGGATGATGCTCCAACCAACTGAGCCACCAGGTCAAGGCCCCATTCCATCTTAAAAAGGGAGGGAGCACATTTCTGTCTACCACATCGACCACCTGATCAATGTCAGAGACAGGTCCGCAAGTAGACTTTAAATTGTGACCTTGTCATACTGCAGGAAGAAGGCTTCTTTTTCACCTGGAATTATGGCCTTTCAGTAAATAAAAAGAGTGATTTTCAGAAAGTGAATTAAAATATGAAGAGAAGTTCTATGGTGTCTTTAAATGGCTAAATCCGTGAAAGTAAGTTAATACTGCAAAGCCTCACTTAGGAAACTTGAACCACTGTTTTTGAAAGGACAAAACAAAGCAGACATGATGGGGCCTTCAGTGTTCAACGTCCTTTCTCATGTCACTTGAGCCCCATAATAAGCCTGTGAAGTGAGCAGGGCAAGTCTTAGAACCTTTTCGTGGATGAGAAAGCAAAGTTCAAGATGGCTAAGTGACTTGCCCAAGGTGGTCATACTACTGAAATCTGGCTAGCATTCACCCATGGCCTCTTCATCCAAAGTGGGAACCTGCTGCCCTGGCTAGATAGGCCAGTTGGTTAGAGGGTCACCCAGATATGCCGTGGTTGTGTGTTCCATCCTTGGTCAGGGCACATACAAGAACCAACCAATGAATTTAAAAAAAAATTATTTTTAAGTGGGAACCTTTTTATCCTAAAGTTTGGGCCAGTTAGGAATGTTCAAGATGATGTACAGGAAGTCAAAAAATAGGGCAGGGAAAGGATTCAAATGGATGAAATGGAAAATGGCTTAGAGTGGCACTCGGCTCCAAAGCTTAAAAACAAAGGCGGGGCAAGCAGTGAATACTAGAATGTGCAAGCTTCATGAGAGAGGAATCCAGTCCCCGGTCTAGCATTTTATGGAGGGTTCAGAGAGAGCAATGACCAGAACATGATTTCCTGGAGACCAGGTAGGGGATTTCTGCATCTCAGATATGAATAGGGAACCGGAAAGAAAGGTGAACTGGGGACCTGAGATCCAAGACCTTTCCTTCCTGGGGTCAGGAACCAGAGTGACAAGCAAGATGAGATATGTTTCACCTCTCCAGACGCTAAGTGGGAGGTACCAAAAGGAATGCCTGCCAATATCAAGCCTGAAAAGGATGGAAGTACATCTGCAGAGCCAGCGGATGGAAGGACTGCCCCTGGACAGATACAGACCGTGAACTGAGGTGACTTCTTTTAAAGAGATGTGCACAGCTGTGATATTGGGCTATACCTTTTTCTTTCTTTTTCTTTCTTTCTTTCTTTCTTTCTTTCTTTCTTCTCTCTCTCTCTCTCTCTCCCTCCCTCCTTCCCTCCCTCTCTTCCTTCCCCCTCCCTCCCTCCCTCCTTCCTTCCTTCTTCACTTTCTAAAAAAAACAAAAAAACAACCCAATTAGAAATGAGTTATTCTTATGTGCCATTTACTAGTAAACTTCTTTTTTTCTTCTAAATTTTATTATGGTAGGAATACTTAACATGAGATCTCCTTTACAAAATTTTAAGTATATTATACAGTATTGTTGACTATAGGCACAATGTCATACAGTGGATCTCTAGAACATATTCCTTTAAAAATATTTTTTTAAATGTTTTTCTTGATTTTAGAGAGATAGGGAGGGAGAGGAAGAGAGAGAACCATCAATGAGGAGAATCATTGATTGGCTGCCTCCCACATGCCCCCTACTGGGGATCGAGCCCACAACCCGGGTAGGTGCCCTGAGAATCAAACTGTTACCTCCTGGTTCATGGGTCGACGCTCTACCACTGAGCAACACTGGACAGGCCATATTCATCTTGATTAACTAAAACATCATGTCCTTAGATTAGTAACTCCCCATAAATCCCTTTCCCCCCAATCTCTGCAATTACCATTCCACTCTGATTCTATGAGTTTGAATGCTTTAGATACCTCATATAAGGGAAATCATGCACTATTTGTCTTTTTATGACTGGCTTATTTCACTTGGCATAATGTCCTCAAGGCTTATGCATATCTCATACTGCGGAATTTCTTTCTTTTTAAAGACTAAATAATATTCCATTATGTGGAATTTTTTTTAATCCATATGTCAATGGACATTTAGGGTGTTTTCACATCTTGGCTATTGTGACTAGTACTGCAGTAAATAGGGGAGTACAGATATCTCTTTGAGATCCCGATTTTCATTCTTTAGGATAAATTCCCAGAAGTGGGATTGGTGGGTCACATTATAATTCTATTTTTAATTGTTTGAGGAAACTGTGCTGTTTTCCATAGTAGCTGCAACACTTTACGGTCCTACCATTGGTGTACAAGGCTCCCGTTTCTCCACATTTTCACCAACACTTGTTGTCTTGTGTTTTTTATAATGGCCATCCTGACAAGTATGAAGTGATATCTCATTGTCATTTAGACTTGCATTTCCCTGATAATTAGAGCCAATGTCCTGAAGCTTTCCCACTGTGTTTTCTTCTAGGAGTTTTATGGTTTAAGGTCTTATGTTTAAATCTTTAATCCATTCTGAATTTAACTTTGTGTGTGGTGAAAAAGATCCAATTTCTTTCTTTTGCATATTTATAATCAGTTTTCTCAACACTCTTTGTTGAAGAGACTATCCTTTACCCATTGTGTATTATTAGCACCCTTATCAAACATCAGTTGATTGTATATATATGGATTTCTGGGTTCTTTAGTCTATTACATCGGTCTATATGTCTGTCTTTATGCCAGAACTATACTATTTTGATTACCGTGCCTTTATAAGTTAAAGTCAGGAAGTATAATGTCTCCAGCTTCATTCTTCTCAAGATCGATTTGGCTATTCATGGATTTGGTCTTTTGATGGTCCATATGAATTTTAGAATTTTTTTTTTCTGTAAAAGCTGCCATTGGGATTTTGATTGGGAATTGAATCTGCAGATAAATTTGGGTAAAATAGACATTTTAACAATATTAAATCTTCCAACCCATGACCACAGTCATTCCTTTTGTTTGTGTTTTCATGGATTTCTTTCATCAGTTTTATTTATGCCTTTCACTACTTTAAATTCATTCCTAAGTATTTTATTTTTATAGTGCTACTATAAAAGAGATTGTTTTTCTAATTTCCTTTTTATATTTGTTGTTACTGTATAGAAACACAACTGATTTTTGTATGTTGATTTTGTATCCTACATTTTTACTGAATTCATTAGTTCTAACAGTATTAAAAAACATTTTTATTGATTTAAGAGAGGAAGGGAGAAGGAGAGAGAGAGAAAAACATCAATGATGAAAGAGTCATTCATCGGCTGCCAACTGCATGCCCCCCACTGGGGATCAAGCCCACAACCTGGGTATGTGCCCTGACCAGGAATCAAACTGTGACCTCCTGGTTCTTGGGTCAACACTCAAACATTGAGCCATGCGGGCCAGACAAGTTCTAACAGTATTTTTATGGAATCTTTAGGGTTTTTTATATATAAGATTATGTTGTCTGAAAATGACAATTTTACTCTTTTCTTCCAATTTGGATGCCTTATATTTATTTTTCTTATCTGTTTGCTCTAGATAGGACATCCAGCACTATGTTGAATAGAAATGGCAAAAGTAGGAATCCTTACCTTGTTCCTCATTTAAAGGAAAAGCTTGCAGCTCTTCATCATTGCGGATGATGCTAGCTGTGGGCTTATCATGTTGTGTCTTTATTATACTGGGGTACTTTACTACTGTTCCTAGTTTGTTTAGAGTCTTTTAAAAATATATTTTTGTTGATTTTTAGAGAGAGGAAGGGAGAGGGAGAGAGAGAAACATCAATTTGGGAACATATCATCAATCAGCTGTCTCCTACTGGGGATCAAGCCCACAACTTGGGCAGGTGTAACCTTTTGGTGCACAGGACGCCGCCTAACCATGGAGCCACACTGGCCACAGCAAGAGGTGTGTGTGTGTGTTTTTAAATCATGAATAAAATTTGTTGAATTGGTCAAACTTTTTGTTTTTGTTGTTAATCCTCACCCAAGGATACTTTTCCCATTGATTTTTAGAGAGTAGAAGAGAAGGGAGGAGGGGGAGAGAGAAAGAAACATTGGTGTTAGAGAGAGACATTGACTGGTTGCCTCCCACATGCATCCCAACCAGGGCCAGGGATTGGATCTGCAACCCAGGCATGTGCCCCCAACTGACAGGGCATCGAACAGTGTAAGGCCATCGCTCTAACCATTCAGCTGCCAGCCAGGATGGAACTTTTTGTTACATTTATTGAGATTATCAAGTGAGTATTATCCTTTATTATGTTAATGAGCTGTATCACATTAATGGATTTTCATATGTTGAACCATCTTTGCATCCCAGGGATAAACTTCACTTGGTCATGGTGTATGATCCTTTAAATGTGCAGTTGAATTCAATTTGCTGGTATTTTGTTGAGAATTTTTGCATCTATGTTTATCAAGGATATTGGCCTACAGTTTTCTTTTTTTGTGGTGTCTTTGCTGGCCTCATTAAATGAGTATGGAAGTGTTCCCTCCTTTTCAATCTTTTGAAAGACTTTGAAGAGGATTGGCATTAATTCTACTTTAAATGTTTGGTGGAATTTACCAGGGAAGCCATCCAGTCCTGGGCTTTTCTTTGTTGGTAGGATTATGATGGCTGGAAGTAGGAATTCTGGCAAAAGTGTTTTCTGAACTTTCCTACTGGTTTCAGTGAGACTGGCTTCATGCTTGCCTGAGGTCCACGAGCCTTTCAATTAGTTTCTAGATTTCTCACAGAGGAAATCTGTCCATGAATTGCTGCTGAATTAGTGTGTCTGTTGGGGGAAGATTGAGATTACTTCTTGAATGGGGCTGTTTTCTTAAAGCTGTGCATGAAAGTATGTGATATCTAAACTGCCCCTTCTGTGATCTTAAGAAGGTACAAGTATCTGGGCACTAGTAGGTATCCTGGCACAGGAACCTGGTTGGATGAGAGGGAGGGAAGTTGTAGGTGCACTGAGTTCTTTCTCTACCTTGGAGATGGAAAAAATATGAGAATACTGGAGAATGAGAGTTTTCCTTGTAGGGCCTTGATATGGGGATGAACACCCACCATTGTGGCTGGCACTGAGCCCAGGGAGCAGACAAAAGAAAACAGCACCGTAATACCTAAGAAGTCCAGCAATGCTCTTAGAAGAGGTGCACATGAAGCCAAACCACTAGAGAACAACGATCACTTTAAAAATAATAACATTGGGATATAAAGATTCCAGTAGAACATAAAAAATCTTTCAGGGACCAAAGACAACATCTGCAGACTAAGTAGATTGAAAAGAGAGAGGTAATACTTAAGCAATAGGAAGTTAATTTCCCAAGCTAAATGAAAGGTCTGAGTCTGCTGATTAAAAGGTTTGGGCAAGTTCTGGGCAAGACAAATGAGTCATAGCTTGGTAATTTCCTGAAGGCTAAGGATAAAAAGAAACTCTTACAACCTTTCAGAGAGTACAAGTTATTTACAGAGGATGAAGGATCACGGAGGCATCAGCTTTCTCTTCTATAATACTTGAAGCAGAGACGATTGAGGTGAATCATTTGAAGATCCGCGAGATAAAAATGTTGCATACCAAGTGCATACCAAGAATCCTGTGGCAAGACCTTACTCCTCTGTCAGAGTGAAAGAAATGCAGCTGAGGAGATGCAAGCATTCAAAGGGCATGCCACCCACATCTTCCATCAGAGGAAAAGATGTTAAAAAAGACCTACCCAATAATAAATGAATCGGCTTAAAGGCTTCATGATGGAGGGAAGATGAAAAGGAAGAAAAAAGAGTGATGAGCAAGGATCAGTACAATATATAATTAGTTACATTTGGATGGACAATAATAGATCATTTAGGAGTATGTAATAGAAGTGCTCAAAATAGAAGAGACGTATCTCAAGGGAAACATTAATAATAGTCTGGAACTAAAAGTACTAAGGGAAAAAGGGGAAATAAAAGCGTTCCATAGCTATGTCTCATGTTGGTGTGTGACGGGGAAGTGAAAGCATTCTAAAGTTTTCACCCTGTAGAGGAGGAAGAACAGAAGGAAAATAGAGAATCTGGGGGAAATAGTTGGACTCTCATCTTCACATGACGGAAGAAAAGTATGACTCCAACTATGAGTGACAAAATGGAGGCAGCAGCTGGTAGAATGGAAGAGTAGAGCTCCCAAATTAAAAAGGGAAATATGTAAAAGAATGGAACAGCCACTTTAGCTAACTAATTAATACAAAGGAAATGGGGAAAAGGGTGAGATAAGTAATAAACATGAAGTAAAAGAGAAGAAACAAATCACTGATGACTTGTTTGCTAAATACAGTGCATACTTTTCAGGCTGAAGGTCAACTGTTTTTGACCCCTCTGCAACCTTTGGTGCTCTTCATCACTCCCTCCTTGACACCCCTTCCTCTCTTGGCTCTTGGCTCTTATGATATCACTTTCTTCTAGTTTTCCTGCTACTTCTCTGACCATCCTTCTCAATCTTCTTCAACAGCTCTGCAACCTTTATTCACCTCAATTGCCAGCATTCTCCTAGGGTTTACCCTACATCCTCACTATAGACTCTCCTTTGTTGATTTCATCCGTTTCCAAAGCTTCTGACCACCACTTACCATGGACTATTCCCAAACTCTGCAGCCTAGGCCTCTCTTCTGAGGTCTAGACACACAGGGCCAGCTGCCACTTGGAGGCCCACAGAGATCTCAAATTCAACATGTTCAAACTGTCCTCACATCTTTTGCTCCTGTATTCCCTAGAAACAAAACAAAACAAAGACTCTAGGTTGATGGAAGAAAGTACCATATCATTTTATTTTTTATTGCTTTACTAGAGGCCGAGTGCACAAAATTCGAGCACTTGGTGGGTGGGGGGGTCTCTCAGCCCGGATTGCCAGAGGGTGCGGGCCAGGCCAAGGGACCCCTCCAGTGCACGATCAGTGCTGGGGAGGGACATGGGAGGTTGGCCAGCCAGAGAGGGGCCATGGGAGGGCCCCAGGGTATGTCTGGCCCATCTCGCTCAGTCCCAATTGGCCAGACCCCAGCAGCAAGCTAACCTACTAGTCAGAGCATCTGCCCCCTGGTGGTCAGTGAACATTATAGCGACTGCTCAACTGGTGGATGGTCTGCCCGCTGGTGGTCAGTGCATGTCACAGCGAGTGGTTGAGCGGCTTTAGCAATCATTAGTATATTACACTTTGATTGATTGATTGGAAGACCAGACGACCAGACACTTAGCATATGAGGCTTTTATTATATAGGATTAGTGATGGTAAACTTCTAAAAATATTTTATTGATCTATATGTGTGTGCGTGTGTCTGTGTGTGCATGCAAGTGTGCAAATCCTTTCTTCACTTGCCATTCCTTATAGCAGTGGTTCTCAACCTTCTGGCCCTTTAAATACAGTTCCTCATGTTGTGATCCAACCATAAAATTATTTTCATTGCTACTTCATAACTGTAATGTTGCTACTGTTATGAATCATAATGTAAATATCTGATATGCAGGATGGACTTAGGCGACCCCTGTGAAAGGGTCGTTCGACCGCCAAAGGGTTCGCGACCCACGGGTTGAGAACCGCTGCCTTATAGCCTTTCCTTCCTTCCTGCCCTGTGACTTAATTTGGGCCCCATCACACCTCAACCAGATTACTGCAACACTTTCCAGAGTGCTCCTCTTGCTCCCAGTCTGCTAATTTATGCTCTTAAATTCTTTGGTCTGAGTTATATGTTTATTGCACAAATCTGGTCATGTCACTCCCTTGCTTAAAATACTTCATGGCTTTCTATTGCCTTCAGAGTGAAAACCAACGTCACCGGCATGGCCCACACAGTGCCCTCCCTGACCTGGCCGCTGCCCACTCTCTCTAGCCTGTTTCTCACCATTCCACACTTGTGCTTACATTCCTTTTCCCAGCTTTTGGGAGGAACCTGCTCCTTCCTTACTCCATGCCATTGCAGTGCTCATCTCTTCCTTTTTTGTCCCTTTCCCTTCTCTATTATTCTTCAAAACCAACCTCTGGTGTTCCCTCTAGGGAGCCTTCCTCCATCCGGACCCCACCTCCTTGAGAGGTTTAGCTGCCCCAACTATGTGCTCCCACTGCAACTATTTACCTATCCCAGTGTACAGCCCATCATTTTATCATTGCCTTTTTATATGACATCTCCCTGCTAAGTTGTGAACTCCTTAAAATACAACATCATTCATCATTATATTCCCAGAACTTAATGCATGCCTAGCATACAGTAGACATTCAATACAATACACCTTTGAATGACTGAATATATGATAAAACTAGGGGCCCCGTGCACGAATTTGTGCACCTTGAAAGGAACTGTGGGCTGCGAGGCTGCGGTAGTCACAGGGGCAGGTGTTGGCCCATCCTCCATGCCCCCACCCGGCCCCTCTCATCACAGCCCCCTGGCCCCCTGTCTGCCAGCAGCCCCGCTCCTGCTGCTGCTGCTCCCAGGCCCTGCTTGCACCTGCTGATGGCATGGAGTGATTGGGGCCAGCACCAGCAGCAGGTGCGAGCGGGGTCAGTGCCGTCCGTGGGTACAAGTGGCAGCTGCTGCCTCGATTGCTCCTCAGGAGCAGGGGCACAGGGGCAGGTGTTGGCCCATCCTCCATGCCCCCACCCGGCCCCTCTCATCACAGCCCCCTGGCCCCGTGTCTGCCAGCAGCCCCGCTCCTGCTGCTGCTGCTCCCAGGCCCTGCATGCACCTGCTGATGGCATGGAGTGATTGGGGCCAGCACCAGCAGCAGGTGCGAGCGGGGTCAGTGCCGTCCGTGGGTACAAGTGGCAGCTGCTGCCTCGATTGCTCCTCAGGAGCAGGGGGAGGTGGAGAATCCCTCAGGGGTGATCAGGGCTGGCAGCCGCCACTTGCCCCGCTGACACCGAGAGATCGGGGCTGGTGCCGGGCGCCAGCCACAGGTGTGAGCAGGGCCGGCGCCAGCAGTAGGTATGAGGGCCAGGTGGGACTGTGGTGCGTGGGAGCAAAGAATTTTCAGTAGCCACCAGAGCTGATGACAGCGACTGGCGCCCCACTTTGGTCTGGCTCCCCCCTCTCACCTGCTCCACCATTCTGCAACGGCCCGCCACCCGCCATGTTCTGCACTCTGCTGCCTGCTGCCGATGGCTGCCATGTTCCGCACGTGCCCCCTGGTGGTCAGCACATGTCATAGAGACCTGTTGTTCGGTTGTTCTGCCGTCCAGTCTATTTGCATATTAGCATTTTATATATATAGATGAAATAACATTGCCATGGTTTCTTTGAGACCTCCTTTCCTGAACTTTGAGATTACTCCCCCTTCAGTGAGTGAATCCTAAGTTTCATGCCACCAGCCCTCTGTGCAGTGAGGGAAGGTACTCCCTTAAGAACTTTCTCCATCCCAGGTGTTTAGAGGGGGTTCTCTACATCTGCTCACCCTGTAAAATCTCCCATCCTTTGGCCTGGCCATTGATTTTCCCGTTGCATTTTGGGGGGAGCACAACTAATACCGATGTCTTCCTCTCAAGGTGCTTCCTGTTTCACAAGAGGCTCCAAGCCTGAGTGTTCAAGCAGATACTGAAAGGGGCCAAATCCCCAGGGGCCAGCCATCTTTAGAGGGTGCCTTGTTGACATCCCTCTCCTTCTTGTTTGCCATGGCCTGGTTCATGCTGAGTTTGAGGTGGGTCCTGTGTATTGAAGCTGAAACCTCCATCAGAGCTTCAGGGTGTCATAGGGAGGACTAAGGGCTGTGATGGGGAGAGCCCAGCGCCTGGAGTGGGGGACCAGAGGCAGGAGGCAGGCCAGAGCAAGGACATGGCTCTGACTTGTATCGGAGTGTTTACAGAAACAGAAGCAATAGCATGTATGCACAGGTAAGTATAGACAGTATATAGAGACAGTCTCTCACTATACAGATACACAGATATGTATTATAAGGAATTGGCTTGCATGATTATGGAGGCTGACAAGATGTGCAGGGTGAGTTGCTAAGCTGGAGATCCAGGAATGTGGACAGTATGGCTCCAGTCTAAATGCCAGCAAAGGCCATCAGGCAGAAAGAATTCTCCCTGACTTGAGGGAAGGTCAGCCTTTCTGTTCTATTCAGGCCTGCAACTGATTGGATGAGACCCACCCACATTGGGGAGAGAAATTTTTTTACTCAGCCTACTGATTTCAATGTTAATCTCACCCGAAAACACACATCAACTCCCAGAATACTGTTTGACCAAATACCTTGGTACCCCATGACCCTGACAAGTTGATAAATAAAATTAACCATCATAGGAGGCAATAGGGTGACAAGAGGTGATCTCTAACTCCAGGTTTTGGAAGACACATATGACTTACACACACACACACACACACACCCTGTCCTCTAATCCTCTAATTTAGGCTTCCCAGTGAGGGTGGTTCTACCTGCTATAAGTAAGAGGCATTTTTGAGAACTTACTGAGGTATTGTCACAATGATGGGAGTGGGGAGTGCCCCTGGCACTGTGTGGATGGGCAAAGATGCCAGAGTTTCTGCAGTAGCCAGGACAGTCTGCACACAGGGGGCTGTTCTGCATGCTTTCAAATGTCCCACTACATGTTGATGTCTGTGAAAATCCTGTTCATAGTTATCAGGTTCTAGCATCCAACACCATTTTACACAAAGAATTTTTTGCAGTTTTAACAGACATTGAATTTTTCAGGAATGAAAAATTGAATGAAGGAGGTACACACTGAAGGGACAAAATCGAGTGAAGGAGTAACTTTACTGAGGAGTAACTTTACAGTAACTTTACTGTTCACTATTCTGGCAAATCATACTGTGAATGGCAGTGCAAATTACAGTATTTGAGTGGCCCTCAAAACACACACGAACCTGTGCAATTATTAAGTATTGTGTTCACAGGGATTCTGCAACTAAGTGCAGACATCTAACTACTCATTTGGTCTTCCAGGGCAGCTGTGCACACATTTTTTCTAGGCATTGAAATACTTATTCTTTTACTATAAAATTGCTTTTCTTTGTTCCTTGATTATAACACAGTGAGTGCATTATTTTAATTGTTTTGAAATTATGGATTTTGGAGGGGGAATTTTGTGTGTAGGCAGATTATATTATCTGTAGTTTTCATTTGAGCATAATGAAGGGAGAGTTATAAATTATTTGTTATAAAAGGGGCATTCGGTCTAATGTGGCTGAGAGATAATATTCTAAGTGAGCCAATGCCTCTGAAGAAATGCTCCTGTATCTGTCATCCCAAGCATGGCCCCAAGGGGCCTGTGTATAGTAAGGAGACTGGATCCCCAATAACCTTAGCTTTCACTTCGGGGAAACATCAGAAATTATCAAATCTCTAGGCAACTGGCTGATGTGTACTACTTTTCAGTGATACTGAGATATTTTTTGCTCAAATAAGGAATGGAAGGATCAAGAAGCTTTATGTCTAGTTCTTCCTAGGAGCTTATAGGCTCTGCCTCCTCCACGAATGCCACATGGATTAGCTCCACCTCAAGGAACCTTTGTCTTTGCTCTTCTGATCTGCCTACAATTTGCTCTACCTTGACTTCTCATGAGTTTGTTTATTTATTTATTTATTTATTTTTGGTGCCCGTGACCGGAATCGAACCTGGGACCCTTGAGTCCACAGGCCAACGCTCTATCCACTGAGCCAAACCAGTCAGGGCATGAGTTCATTTTAAAAAAACTTTTTAAATTTAAATTTCATTTTTCAATTACAGTTTACATTCAGTATTATTTTGTATTAGTTTCAGGTATACAGCATAGTGGTTAGATAATCATATACTTTACAAAGTGATCCCCTTGAGATTTCTAGTACCCACGTGGCACCATATGTATTATTATAATACTACTGACTACATTCCCTATGCTGTACTTCACATCCCAGTGACTATTTTGTAACTACCAATTTGTACCTCTTAACTCCTTCACCCTTTTCACCCAATCCTCCAACCCCCTCCACTCTGGCAACCATCAGTCGCAACCGAGGTACATGCCCTTGACCGGAGTCGGCCTCAGTCCGCAGGCCGACGCTCTATCCACTGAGCCAAACCAGTTAGGGCATGTGTTTATTTTTTATCTCCTCAAATGGACTGTAAATTCCTTGAGGGGAGAGATTGATGTATCCTATGTCCAAAGCTGCTCATTAAGAATGCGAATGAATGATTGAATGAATGGTTTGGGAGGAATATTGGATAGTTCTACTCATTTAATCCCAATGTCTATGGAAATCAAACAGAGGCAACTGTTTCATGCTTTCTACCCAGCCAGCTCACCAGCTGAACCCCTAGTGGTGCCTTGAGCTGTAATCAGGAATTTAATTAGCCCTGGCACCTGATTCTGGAAGAAACAGAGAACAGAGATGAGCACAAGCAGGAGAGATCTGGGCTGTCACCAGCCTGACATATGGTGCCTGGTATCACCCACCAGCTTCCGTTTAGGGCTGGACTAAGTCCTAGGTTACTTTACTTCTAAATGTTAGAGTGGTTTTTCTTTTGAGTTGCTAGATGATTAAGAACTTTTATTGACGGCCTGAAACTAAAAGCTTGAGCTTCTTTTGGATGATTCAGGATGTATGTATATGAAGTAGTGGGAGATGTCATGAGAGTAGGGAACACAGTTCTGAATTTGGATTGGAAAGACTGGGCTTGATCTCTGACTTTTCCAGCAACTAGCTGTATGGCCATGGACAAGCCAGTTCATATGTCAAGGTTTAAAAGTCTGAGTCAATGGAATACAATAAACCCCTATTTAAAGGAATCACACAGCGATCACTGGCCGAGGTAGGAATACCATGAAGCCAAAGATGTTTAGGCTTTAAAGCCCCTCCTTGCACTGGCCTTTCCAAGGCCCTGTGCCTCATTTTGTCAGATGGTTTTATTACCCTAAACCTGGGTCTCCTATTAAGGTTTCTTCAAGGTTCAAAATTCTATATTTCTGGCCAATGGGCTTGAGGAAGGGCATGTTCATTATACAACTCTATCCCATTTTTCAGCTCACCATTTTTGAGTTTCAAGGACAATGCTGTGGTATTTGTATGCATATTGCTTCTTTCTTTAGGTACTTAGCATTATTTTGGACAATTCTGAAGAAGAAAAAAAACACACACACCCAAGTAAACATCTAGATCCATTGGATTTACTAGTATCGTATTTAAACTTAAGCCACATTATCCACTTTACTGCAATTGAGCATTCCACCAGTAAGAATTCTTCTCTTGTGCGGTCCATCTCATGTCTCTGTTAGTGTTGCTCCACTCTCATTTCTCGTGGTCCAGGAGTTCTGGACGTGTGGCTTAAACACTTCTCTTCCTTCATTTCCTGTGAACAGCCTTGCCTCTGGCCTCTGGGGAGTCCCGGCTGGAAGGTGACTGGTAAACTACTCATTGAGCCGACAGTATTTGGAAAACAGTTCCTTGTCCTGTAGCAACCTGATTTGGCCACCTACTCTAATCCAACAGGGAAAATGGGGGTGGGGGTGGGGTTTCAGGAATTCTCTTAATCACTTGTTGGACTGGTATGAGGTGCAAGCCCCATGACTTAGCGTCACACTGCTAGCCCAAGATGATACAGCAGAGAAAGCAGATGGTGGAGGAGGTGAATATCTTTAGGCTGAAAGTCGAAGTCCTTACAATGGAACCTTTCTTCCCAGCCTTCTCAGTCCTTACAACCTCTTCACCCTGCCAGCAACAAGCGCCCACAGAGCATCTGTCCTCAGCTTGCTTTTCAGAGCCACTATAAGGGCCTTGTCCTGGAGCAATCTGGTTTGGGCACTCACCCCAGTGAAATTCAGAAAGTCTGTCTGGGCTCGGAAAGTCTCTTAATTACGTTGTTTTTCTCGTTATTGACATTTAATTCCCTTTTGTGGTAAGGGAAGAAAAACCTGTTTTCTTTCTATTTATTCTTCCTCGTTTTCACAGAAAATGACGTTGCAGCTCCATTTCTGACTTCAATTTGTATGAAACACAAGCCCCAGCATTTTGTGATTGTTTTGCCTCTGGCCTTTGTCTTCCCAATGTACCAGCACTTCCTCCTTAGAATCACGGCCCGCTAGGCTACCTATGGCTGACCCTCCATCAGTGGACAGCTTGGTGGACTCCCAGTTACATTTTCTCTTCTCGTTTAAAATTTGCATTTTCAAAAAAAATAAATAAAAGAAAATTTGCATTTCCATGTATGTGTTATCTTGATTTAAACTGGTGTTTAGTTTTGAACCAGCTTTAAATCTGCCCCTTTTGGATCATAATTATCTTTCAGTTTATTTTACTGCTGTTTCATTCTCAACCACTCACAAGCTGGATTAGAAGTGGGCTCTAACCCAGCTCTGATCAGGGAGCGACCTTGTTACCCAGCACGCTTTACTTAAGTCCATCAGCTGAGCCAGGGGCTTAGTAAACACGATGGCCCCTCGCTTTACAGTGTTCTGGTGTCCTATGAATTGGTTTTGTTTTATTTGCTCTTATTTCTATGTTAGCACTTTTAGAACAGTTCCCAAACTTATTTGAGAACACACTGTTATCATATGAGCTTAATGGTAATTAGGAATAGCTAGAATAATTCCCAACAAGTTATGACTTTATAAATGTTAATCTTAGGATTGACAAGAAATGTCTACACTTACATAAGGGAAAGTGTCCAGGCTGCTGGGGACTGAGGGCTGCCCTCTGAGAGGAATGTAAGGGAATTGCCTCATCCATGTGCTGCCTGATGTCACTGCACTGCCCACTCTTCCAGGGGCTGAGAGAGGCTGTGAATAGTGTCAGAAGGGACACATTTTTGTGTAGGTTTAAAAAAGAAAGAAAGAAAGCTATCCCTCTGTCTCCTGGTTTTGTCCTCGAAGCTCCACACAGATCCTCCACCCCACCCCCTCCACACCAGTCTCCTGCCGTCCTGTCACAGATGGTGTCAGAAACCCCGTGGGGAAATTCAGCCTGTGGGTTTGGAGATTTGGAGTGTTTCCTCGGGGGAGAGGGCATCAGCTCACACTCAGCACACAAAACAACATTCGTGTCCCTGTGGTGACAGGAGGTGGGGAGGGGATGAAGCGTGGGGAAGGTTGGACCAGAAAACTTCAGCATCTTTCTCTCCCTCCTCCCCTCTTCTCCACAGGGCTGCTTAGAGGTGGAGCTAAGATGGGGAGGATGTAGGGGCTGGGGTGGTAGACACACAGGCAGGGAGGTGGGGGAAAGGCCCCGGGCATGGAGCTCTGCGCTGAGATTTACCGCTTGCAAGCATGTTCACGTGATCTCGTGGCGGTAGGTCAGTGGCTCCAGAGCCATTTTACAGTCACAGAGATTCGATTTCAGGGTGGTGGAGGAAATTTCCAAAGAGCACAGGGTTTTAAAAGACAGGGTAGAGCCGCACCCAAATCCAAAAATTTGGTGTTGGAAGGCCCCCATGCCACAAACACCTCCCTCTCTTGGTTCATCTTTGATGCCTCAAGTTCTACTTTTTTAAAATTAATGTCTTTGGGAACCTGACAGATTTGTTCTACGGGACGTCTGCTCTGTCATTCATTAGGAAGCACTATGTTGAGCAGGAGCCCATCACTGGCTCCTCTCCACCTGAGAGCAGCTTCCTGCAGATGCGCCTCAGCAGGCAGGGAAGGAGAGGGTCGCGCAAGGCCAGGCGTGGTGAGCCACTGCGGGCTGAGCAAGGGCCTGGACTCTCATGGTGGTGATGGCACCGTGGCAGAGGTGTGGGAAGGGGGCCAGAGAGGGCGGTCCAGGAGGGCACAAAGTCAATTTCCTTCTTTTCCACTGCGCCAGCTAAGACCTGGCCAGGGCCTGTGGTCCGGGCAGTCATTTGGTTCAGAAGAAAACACTGCATTCCGTCGAGCCACTTGGAAGCTTGCGACTCTGGAACCTCTGTGTTAGCAGCAGTTTAGGAGCATTTTAGCCAGAGCGGACGTGCTCCCTGCAGACCTCTAACTTCAGGCCCTGCATTGGCTCCTAATGTGACCCCTGGCTGTGGGCTCATGCCCTGAAAGGGGCTCCACCTGGGGGGCGGGGAGGAGACTCAGAGGTCCTGCGCCTGAGACCCAGAGTGATAGGGACTAGCCCAAGGCCACACAGTGAGTTAGCTTCACCCAAAGCTGTTGCAATCAAATGTGCCTGCAAAACCCTAATGGGGGACATTTGGGAAGGAAGGGGGAAAACATTCTGTCAGGCGATAGCTTATGCCAAGTTCTCCTCAGAAAGTTCTCTATTCTTTCAGAAATTTAAAATGTGATGACTGAAGGGAATCCTCACCTGAGAATATTTTTCCCCATTGTTTTTTAAGAGAGTGGAAGGGAGGGAAGAGGGAGAGAGAGAGAAATATCAGTGTGAGAGAGACACATTGATTGGTTGCCTCTTGCATGCTCCCTGAGCAGTGCCAGGGATGGAGCTTGCAACCGAGGTATATACCCTTGATTGCAATCAAACCTGAAACTCTTCAATCCTTGGGCCAAAGCTCTAACCACTGAGAAACCCAGCTAGGGCCTTAGGCTGTATTTTTAAGCAATTTGGCAGTGTGGCTGACGTTGGAGTATTTCTGATTTGCTTTCACTGTTGGGTGGTTAACAACAGCAACAGCAACAAATTCTTACATGCAACTTCTCTCTAAATGCCAAGGCAGTGCCTTTCTCTAAAGATAGTTTACAAAGAGAGAGGGACTGAATAAAGCAGCCCTCTAATAATTCTCTCTTTGTGCTTCCAAATCAGGTGAGGGCTGTGCAGGTCAGAGAAAGCCTCTGCCTGGTGTCCACTCCTCAGCAGGGGGTCAGGGAGGACACTGGGCCCAGCATTTGGCTGCCTCCCCATGAAGAGGTCAGGACCCTCCCTAGTGGCCCATGAGTCCCCCTCCCAGTGAGGTGGGGAGACACACAGGTATGCCTCTGTCTACTGCAAGTCCAAGAAGCAGCCCCTTTGCCTCTACAGCCAGCTCTGGTTCCAGAGAGGGATGTGTCCCTCACACAAGGGTCTGAGCGTGCTCCCTGACTGAGCTCCTGCTCTCAGGAAGTTCATTTATTCAGTTTCTTTTCTAAAGAGCATTTCTCTGATTTAGTTCACAGAATATGGGTGGGTTCTCTTCCTTTGCTCTCAGGAAGTTCCTCTGTCTCCTTCCTGCTCCATGAGGGGCCCTGTCCTGCCTGCACATCTTTTCTGGGCTCTGGGGCAGAGGATGGGCCTCATGCTATCCATCAGCTCTGTTTCCATCTGATCAACTCAGTAGATGCTCACTGAGAACTGATTCCGGACTGGGCCTGGAGTCCACGGCTACAGAAACATCAGCTGTCTGACCTTGAGCCTTTAGACCAGTGAGGGGACAGGGCTACAAGAGACCTCAGAAGTGGGACTGATGAAAGAAGGGGGATGATGTAGATGCCATGTCTCTCCAAACTGAGATAGCTCTTGGGCTTGTTGGGGCCACAGATAGTTTCAGAAAATCATTACCAGTGCCCCCCAAATGAAGCATCTGGGAGCATTTCTGTCTTTCCCCATCACCTGGCACCTGACCGTGTGGGGGATGTCAGGCAGCTGGAGGTAGGGGTAGGGCTCAAGGACATGACTGGTTTCTATAAACCATAATTAAGTTTACACTGCAATAAAGAAGCATTCATGTGAGCAAAAGGAGTTGCCACCTGGGAGGCTCAGACTCAGGTAGCAACCCGAATTGTGTTCCACTCCAGAGAGAAGGAAGAAAGCCAGAGCTTATAGAGCAAAAGCCACAGCAGGAAACAGGGGAGCAAGTTCCAGGATGCACTTCTAAGGCAAGCACTTAAGTCCAAACCCAAACACCATCTGGTGTAAAGGTGCATATGTCTGATGTCCCTAATGACCTCTGGACTCCACTTAGGGTCCCCGGATATTAGTGACTCCATTTTAGTTCACTATTCCCTTGGTCCCCTCTCCCCAGTGTCATTCTCGACAATTGATTTGCTCCCAGACTCAATGATGTGCTGCTCACGGTGAGCAGATAGCACAGTGGTGAGCAGGGAGGGGGCTACAGACTGTGCCTTCTTAAGAGAGAAAAGAGCATCGGATGGGGAGATCTCAGTTTGGGTCTCAGGCCCTGCAGTGCTTATCAATTGAGCCTCCCCATCTATAAAAGGGGGAGGGGATTGATGTCTACCTCCTCGTGTTGTGATGGTTAAATGTTAACATTTCCAAAAAATAAAAATAAAAAATGGCTGTTTGAGTTTTGCTTCCTGGCCTATAAGGGATTGCCCATCCATGATCTCATTTGAACCTCACAGTAAGGCAGGCGTTTTTATCATTTCTATTTTAGAGATGAAAAACCTGAGATTCAGAGAGTGTAAATGACCTACTAGAGAACACACAACTAACAGGTAGAACAGGGACTGACTTTGGCATCTGTCCATTACTGTCTATTGAAAAGGACAGCTGGCTCATGTACAGTGGTTCAAAGTCCTTCCTGTCCACCAACTGCTTATTCTATTTCTAAAAGTTTACGGATTTTCAAAGAGAGAGGAAGAGAGAGAGAAACATCAATGCGAGGGTGTAACATCCATCAGCTGCCTCCTGCATGATGCCCTGACAACCAGGGCATGTGCCTTTGACCGGGAATGGAATTGGCAACCTTCCAGTGCACAGGATGATGCTCAACCAACGGAGCCACACCAGGCTAACTACTTATTCTTCCCAGGAGGAGTGTATAAATGCCCAGTGTTCTTTATATGAAACATGTAGGACATGATTTTCATGAGATGGCTGCAGCTATGAAGCAGCCTATGGTAGTCATGTGGACTCAACCGCTTAACTTGCCATCACTATGGGTGACAATGACAGGTTATGAGGATTGCATAAGAATCATTTATAAGAGTGTCCACAAGGTATAATGACATGTTACAATGCATGAAAAGTGTCTGCTAGAGTTGCATGTGGTTCTGCATCTGATCAAATCTGCGTATGTCTTCAGAAAACTTTGTTACAAACAAATTTAAATTACTCTTTTGTGTCTAATTTCAGATGCCTTCAATGATACATCTGAGAATAGGAATGTTTATTACAGTGTTTACAAGGAAATGGATGAACATTCTATTAATAATTATTACGATCTGCTACATTTATATTAAGCCTAATATATCTAGTTATAATAAAATAAGGTGAGCACATTCCATCTTCAGCCTAACTAAGGGAGAAGGTGTAGGGGTGAGTCTTAAACTGAGCTTGGAAAGGAACAGCAGTAGTTTTGCCAATGGGAAGGGAGGTTACATAAGACAAGGATGGGGTGGACCAGGGAGACCATCCAGGGAAAAGTGCTTGGCCCCTGGCGGGTGGGCAGTAAATAGAGAGAGACCAGAGAGCATATCTCATCTTCAGCTCTGCAGGCTACACCTCAGGGTGTTTCCTGTGAAAATTCCAGAAGAAAACCAGTGTGGTTAGCTTAGGGGGGTGCGTGTTTTGTGTTGGAACACTGGACATACCACATTATTGGAAAGATGTACACTGGATGAACAGCGAAATGAAACTTAACTCTCTAAATATTGGCAATGATAGGATAGGAGATTTAGTTCCAGTGACCAGTGCTTATTGAATGAATGTCAGTGCAAATAATAACAAATACATTCTAACCATGACAGCCACAGAAAGGACACACAGAACAGAGTGTCCTGGATCCTGTGAAACCACTCACTGGAATCTGTGAACTCCAAAACCTAGCATGGGAGGACTTTGATATTCCTGCCCCATGACTACCCAAGACTAAGAACCCTGCGCGGCCCAAGGCCACAGAGGTCTGGGCATCAGTGGGCCCCTGTTCCCAGGAGACTCTCACCCACATGGGGTCATGTGGAGGGTGCAGGTGATGTAATTCCTGGATGGGACACTGTCTCCTGACTGCAGGTGGAATGCACCCAGCTGCCATCTTACAGGAGATCCTTGACAGTGGTCAACCCATCAAATTAGGTAAGTCCTAGGAGTCTGAGCAGGAGCAAGAGACTGCTCCATGCTTTGGCAGGGATTGGGAAGACACTGGAATGGATCAAATAAACGTAACTTTGTGCCTCATGTTTGCCATCAACTGAGTAACTTTGGATAGGTGGCTTCAATTCTTAGAGCCTCGGTTTCTTCATTTTCATTGTAAAGTGGGGGTGGTGTATGACTTTCCTGGTAGGATGTTAAGGGAAGTAAATTAGCTATGCAGAGTAGCCAGTTCTGTATCTCACATATGGGTCCTTATGACATAGCAAAGCAGCAGCCTGGCCACTACAGCAGAGGGCCAGGAAGTATCCTCTAACCTAAAGGTAGTTCTGGATCCTCGACTTCTAGAACCCCTTGAAGCTTCAGCCTAGAGGTATGGGGAATGTTGGGGCAGAGGGTGCAGTCTTGTTTCCCAGTTATGTCAAAGTGTAAAACATCCATTCCTATTCTTTCTGACCCAGATTCTCTCAAAGGCAATACCAAGTTGTGGGATGGCGCTGGGCCAACTGTTAGGAGAACTGAGACTGGTTCTGCCATTCCCTGGCTGGGTGACCTTGGAAAAGCCCCAAAACCAACTGAGGCCCAAGTTTCTTCATTTCTAAATTTGGGGCAAGGCTATCTGCTCTGTGTTTGTCACAGGACCAAGTCCATCCTCATTAGCCTGGTGTTCAAGCTCCTTCCATCATATTCCCTGGCCTCATCTCTCATAACTCCTCTTCATGTCCACACGGACCTGCCAACCCAAACCTTTCTTAGCATTTCCTTCATACCCAGACAGAACCTTCTTGTCCAAGTCTTTGTGTGTCAAAATTGTATGCACCTTTGCATCTCCTGCAGCATCTAGCACAGGTCTTACAAAAAATAGGTGCGTATTTTATCAATTAGAATTAGGTTTGGTTACATATGACAGAAAAACTAAAATAACAGTAGTTTAAACAGAAATTATTTCTCTCTCATGACAAAAGAAGTCCAATACAAGATAGCCCAGGGCTAGGATAGATGACTCCAGGTGTCAGGGACCCATGCTCCTTCTGTCTTGCTTCTCCACCCTTCTTAGCACAGCACCTCATGGTCCATTATGGCTGCCAACTTTCCAGCATTTCACATCATTCAGCCAGAAGAAAGTAGAGGAAAAAGGTGCAAAATATCTAGTTCCTTCAGGAAGGCTGCCTGGATGGTATGACACTTCTGCTCATATCTTATTGGTTAGAACTTAGTCACATGGTCATCCTAGCTGCAAAAGAGGCTGGAGAATATAGCTTTAAACTGGGCCATTTCTAATAAAAGGGTGGTTGGAATGAATATTGACATTTCCATATAGTTGCCCCATAGCCATTATTTTAAAATAATAAAAATTATGACAATTTACCACCAAGTTGAAAGCCCCATATATTGTATGAGATTATTACAAAACACCTATTTTAAAAATACATGAGTGTCCAGCCCTGGCTAGCATTTCTCAGTGATTAGAACATCGTCCTGTGCACCAAAGGGTTAGGGGTTTGATTCCTGGGCAAGGGCACATAACTGGGTTGCAGGTTCCATCCATGGCCGGTGGGGGCATGTGCAGAAAGGCAATCAATCCATGTGTCTCTCTCACATCAATGTTTCTCTCTCTTTCTCTCCCTCTCCCTCCCTCTCCTCCACTCTCTCTAAAAATCAATGAAAAAAATATCTTCACGTAAGGATTAACAAAAATAAAAAACAAATAAATAAATGTGTGTGTGTGTGTGTGTGTGTGTGTGTGTGTGTGTGTGTATGTCCCCTGATCTTTTGGATTTAGGATGGAAGCAACTTCAAATTTAAGGTTTATTCAGTGCTAGGAAGGCTCATTCCTAGAAAATCTTAGTGTCAGCATTTGTCTTGCTGAACAATGGACCACTGGCGATAGGGCAAGACTGTAACCTTAGATGGAAGTCAAGGCCAAATTTTTCTCAAAAGTGAAAAGCAGGTAAATGGGAGGAAGTCAGGTCTTATAGGCCTTCATTAAGAAAAATACTCTGGATCATTTCTAACCTATAAGCTATCATGATCTAAGTTTTATTATCTGTCTCACTTTTCTGTATTTTGTATTTAGTATAGCATTTACTTATAGTTTGAGGGCACACTACACACCTCTTCAGTTTTCACAATTATGAGATGGGTTCCCATTTTCTATGGCCTATCTACTTCTCATTGGTGGCACTCAAATACCATTTATAATTTGATTACTGATGGATGTGCAATTGGAAGCTGTAACTTTAAGGTTTATTTGTGGCCCAGGCTGGAGTAGGATGGTGTACATTATAATTACCATTTAAAATTCCAGAGTTTCATAGGTAAATTTCTTGTGCCCTGGAAGCAGTTATAGAGAACCATATTTTTATAGGCACTTCAGCTTCTATCTGAATTAATATAGTTAGTTGGGTTAGGGAATAAGCATATCCCCACAATTGGGTTCTAACATTTATACATAAAGTTCCTTTCTCAATATTCCTTTCCCACTAACCTTCTACAACTTCCCTGTTCTTTTCATTCTTACTCATTTTACTCATTCAGAAATAACCAACTTATTAGGACAAACTACTCCCTTTTACTTTCCCTTAAAAACACACACATTCTTTTCCTTCCTTTTGCAATAACATTCCTTCTAAATTTCAAAAGAGAAAACACAAAAAGAGTGTTATTGATAACACAAAAGTTACCTTCTACACCTTCAGCAATTATTAATAGTTGGGGTATATATACAAAGTTTGAGAAAAACACAAAGAACAAGTATTACTATTATTATGACCAATATTATTAGCAGACAGGTAAAGACTATCAAACCAATTTTTTAAAGTTCAACATCAATGTGTAGGTATACAGGCCTTGTCTTGGGAGAGCTGTCTATCTCTGATATGGGCGGCTTATCTTCAAGAAGTCTTTGATGTCCACTGTAGACAGAGGTGAGTGTCAGAAACAGGAAGATGTCCATTCACAGTTAGATGCCTTTTTAAAATGAGAAATGTGAATTCATGAGTTAACTCCTTTAAGTTTGATTGCACATGGATTAGTTAGTAATATCTGGGAAAGTCCCCTTTAACAAGGTTGGAGTCTTTTATTTGATGTCTTTTCCATTAGACCAAATCTCCTGGTTATAAATCATGGTCTTTGAAATCTTTGTCTCCCAGGAGCACATTGTAAAATGAATTGGTTACTAATTTATCAATCTCTTCAAGCTGATTAATACGCCCTCGACAATAATGTAGAATATCTCCTTTTAGCAAAGTTGGTTTTCTCCTCATATGCTCCTTCATTCAGATTCATAGGGTAGCTGGTGACTATTTCATGTGGAGAAAGGCTATGTTCACCAAAAAAAATAGATTTCAGGTTAAGGAACACTATAGCTCAGGTCAAGCTTTTGGCCAGGGGAGATTAATAGCTTCTGAAAATTTATTTAGTTGTGTTTTAAGTTGTACCATTTATAGTATGTTCCACCAATCCAGAGAACTAGGGTGATAGGCACAATGAAAATACTGTAGAATAGGCCAAATATTACAAATGGCTTGTATTATTTGCCCAGTGAAATGAGTTCCTCAGTCACTGTAACTCAGAGGGAATTCAATTGGGAATTATTTTTTCCAATAGTAATTTACCTATTTGTTAAAGTTGTTGCTCTCCTGCAAATAAGAAAATATACCAATCATAACTAACACATATAGGGTGTCCCCAAAAATGTATACACACTTTGTTTGTTGTATATTTTTTAATTGATATCAGAGAGGAAAGAAGAGGGAGAGAGAGAAAAAAACATAAATGATGAGAGGGAATAATTGATCAACTGCCTCCTGCATGCCCCCCACTGGGGATCGAGCCTGCAACCCTGGCATGTGCCCTCACTGAGAATCAGTTCATAGGTTGGCGCTCAACCACTGAGGCATGCTGGCCAGCTATACACACTTTGAATAATTATAAATGCAGTGTTTGTACTTCAACTGTGTTTTCAAATTTCCAGTAGCATTTTAGGATGAATTTCCTTTGTTCAAATCTTAGTCTGGCTGAAAAGAAAGAAATATCAATTGAGTTATCTGCTGTTAAAGTACATATACATGTTTTGGGACACCCTGTATTTGTATCCTTGAGATTGTGGCATTTGGATAAAATCCAATTACCATACCTCAAATGGATCTAAAGGAAGTGGAAATGTCCTTGAGATCTGTGCAATGATTTTCCATGGTTATATTTTGGAAAGCTAGAACATCTGCTATATACTTTATGACCTATAGTAGAAGGTTTCCAGTAATATTGTCTACTCCATGAAATAATCATTTTAAGGACCCCAATATACTAGCTCATGTACATGTTAAAGTATAGGTAATTAAGCCCTGTAGATAAAATTATTTTCTGATTAAGTCCAAACCATATCTGTTTGTCTGGGAAAAAGTTTCCCCCTTTTTGTTGCCATATCAACTTTTCTTCTGCACTAACCATTGGAACTATAAAGAGAGTCTTATTGATTTAACAGGAAGCAAGCAGCATTCTCAGGTCTGAACAATTTGGCTGTTTAATGTTGCCTGTCTAGCTGCAGTGTCAGCTAAATGATTTCTTGTTGCTTTCTTGGTGGCAGCTTTAGAATGTCCTAGAATTTTGATAATTGCCAATTGTTTAAACTCTGTATGACATGTAATAATTCTGCAACTTATTTTCCATTCTTAAGGGCTCCCCTGAGAAAATTAAGAAACCTCGCAGCTTCCACATTATTTGAAAGTCTGTGGACTATAGCAACCGCACAGCTACTATCAGTGCAAATACTGGCTATTTGATTTTTGGTCACTTGACAAGTCCCAAGTTAAAACAATTAATTCAGCATGTTGGACAGATTTTCTTCAGGTAAACACGAATCTTCAATATGTCCACCATGGAAGTTATTGCATATCTAGCTTGGTCAGATTCCTATTCATCTTTAAAGGGCAATCTGTAAACCAAATAAAGTCAGCATTATCAATAGGAGTTTCCTATAAACCATTCCTAGGAACAAGAAGGTGGCCAGTAGGCAAAACATAATTGTGGTTGTTTTCAACCTGCAAAGAAGGTAGCAAAGTTGCTGGTTTAAAAATGTTACATTAAGCAAGTTAAAGTAATATTAGACACAGACAGCAGGAGCCAGTTGGCTGACAAAAATGTTGAGTATGATGAGAATTTGGTGGAGATTCAACAAAATAAGGAACATACAGGAGATCCCAAAACCATCTTTTCCATTGGTTTATACAACATGGCTGTAGCAAAGATGACCTTCATCCAGGGAGGGAGCCCTTTGGCTATGGAATCTAATTGCTGACTATAATATTCTGTAGGCCTATAATGAACTCTATGCTTTTGAGTAGAAACTGCTAAAGTGTTTCCTTCATTTTCATGTATAATAAATTAGAAAGTTTATAATTAAGATGTCCCAGAGCAGGAGCTTTAGATAATTCTTTAGAGATTTTACAGTTTGTTTCCCTTCTGGGTTCTGCTAAATTGGATCAGGTCAATTTGATTTTAAGAAGACATATAGAGGCTGGGCCATTAATAAAAAATATGGAATCAAATTGTGACAGTATGCTATCAGACCCAGGAACCCTCTAAGCTGTTTTGTTTGTTTGCTTGCTTGCTTCTAGAAGAGGAAAGCATGTTATTCCTCTGAGTCTTGATATATTAGATAATCAAGGTATTTTATCTGAGGTAAACAAAATTGAAGCTTATCCTTTGAGATCCTATGAACCTTTATAGCTAGCTGTTGTGATAAGTAAATTATGTTCTCTTGAGAGTCTAATATGTCCCAGAGCATAAAAGTAAAGCGGTTGTATTAGATAGCTGGGGAGAGAAACCGAGACATGTAAGAAGGATGAAATGACTCGGGAGGTGACAGCCCCTTGGAGCTCAACTTATAAGCAGCACCCTTCAACACACTACACAATATCCCTAGAAATGTATTAAAATTCTGCAGGTCTCAAAATAAAGCTAATATTACCATGGGACTTCATTCCTCCAAAGCTGCAAACTCCTAGCTCCAGCCCCCATTAATACTTCTGCAGATATAGCTGTAACTGGTTTGGCTCAGTGGATAGAGCGTCGGCCTGCGGACTGAAAGGTCCCAGGTTTGATTCCGGTCAAGGGCTTGTACCTTGGTTACGGGCACATCCCCAGTAGGGGGGTGTGCAGGAGGCAGCTGATCGATATTTCTCTCTCATCGATGTTTCTAACTCTCTGTCCCTCTCCTTTCCTCTGTGTAAAAAATCAATAAAATATATTTTAAAAAAATACTTCTGCAGATATACAATTAATAGGAAGCCTTCACTTGCAAGTACTACAGAAATAGGAAGATATAACTAGAGGTGATATGGACTTAAGATGGCCAAAATGGAGTTCTTTTGACACCTAAATTAATTTCTTTGCGTGTACAATTAGAAAATGCCAGCTCTAAAATCAAACTGAATGAATGGGAAACTCATCTTGATTGGAAATTAGAAGCTTCTGGGAGGAGCACAGATAAATTCTCTTCTCCACAGGAAGTTAATAAGAACTTGTAGAGCCTATCTCTGAACTAAGGAAGGCTCCTGAAGCTGCTCAATGCCAATGCCCCACTTTTCCCTCTTCTCCAACTGCCCTGCTGTACTCTTTACTTCATTGTCTGGACTTATTCTCCTTTCCTCCTCCCTCTTCTTTCTCTTCTTACCTTCTCCACCTCAGCTCCCTATGCAGCTCCCAACTGATGTAGGGGACACTCAGACCATCCTATGTGGTTACTTTAGGTCACTGAGTTTGTAAGACCTGCCATATAGGCCTCCTTTGAGCTTGTCAAGTTTAGTATGTGGCTCCATTTTTGTCCACATTTGTGTACCCTAAGTCCACTTGTGTTGGAACCTCAAGGGGTCTGCAGACCACTACACAACCCAGCATGACCAAAACCTCACAGATTCCAGCTTCTACTAGAAAAAAGACAAAAAGTCCTTCTTCCCTAAAAGAAATGTTTTTATGCTTGTAAATTCTCTACAATGACAAGGTCCCTGAGAGCTGCTGTCCAGGGTGTTGCTTCATTATTTCTAGGTTTCTGTAGAGCCCTGCCTGGCAGCACTGTGAATGAGGCCTGTGAACCCATCCAGGAGACTGCTTGAACCCAAGTCCATGGTTGTGTGGAGCAGCCTCTTTGGCCCTGGGAGTGAGTCTCTTGCCAGGCACCATGCCCTACCTGAGCACCCTGCCCCACACCTCTGGGTATTGGCCATAGCCTACAACAGCCGTGGGCAAACTATGGCCCGCGGGCCAGATCCGGCCTGTTTGAAATGAATAAAACTAAAAAAAAAAAGACCGTACCCTTTTATGTAATGATATTTACTTTGAATTTATATTAATTCACACAAACACTCCATCCATGCTTTTGTTCCGGCCCTCCGCTCCAGTTTAAGAACCCATTGTGGCCCTCGAATCAAAAAGTTTGCCCACCCCTGGCCTACAAGCTAATGATACTCTGGTCCCACTTTCTCTGGCTCAAAACTTGCTGGTGTTTCCTGCTTTGGCCCAGCCTCCGGACTTCAACATTGTCTCTTATCTGAGGACCCCTTTCTAGGAACACTGGCACCAGACAGTGACCTCTAAAGTAAGTAATTAGAACCTCAAATTGATTAGTAGCACCACTAGAGGACCCACAGTGCCCCAGGTGCTATACTGGATTCTTTACTACATCACCTGTAGCTCTCACAATCTTCTTGCAAAGCACATTATCCCTATTTTATGGAAGAAGAAACTGAGACTAAATGACTATCCAAGACCACCCACCCTTCCTGTCCACTGTCCTACACATCGTGTATGTGAGTCAGGGAAGTCCAGGAGACAATTGGGGCAAGTGTGCTAGTCACTTTGCAGAAGTTACATTTACTCTCATAATGACTTTATCAGGATAAGTACTGCTATTTTTTTTATTTTTTTTTTACAGATGAGAAAACAGACTTAGAGAAGTTAAGCACTTATTCCAAGGTCACATAGCCAGGAAGTGGCATAGGCAGAGTCCAAACCTAGGTGTGTCTGACACCTAAGCCTGCTTTCTAGGTACCTAAACCAGATGAGGGTTGAACCTGATTTCTTGAATCAGAATTCCAGTGCCCAAGTAGGAAAGCATAATTCAGGAAAATAATGAGACTGTGTACCCCTATCCTAACCCATTCTTGAGGGATCCTTTGGAGGGTTTTACAGAGTGGAAAACAGGTCCAGAGATGAGCAGTGGCTTCACATGGCGCCATGCTATCACTCTCTTGACTCAGTCCATCCTACCCACTCCCTGCCACATGGACATGGCTCCTGGGGTTCAAGCCCATGGCCACAGCTTAGGTGGTGCCTACACTCTGTTGCCTCCACCCGCAGCCTCCTGTTCCATGGCCAAGACTACTCAGCTTTGATTCAGGTTGAATGAGTCATTAAGAGAAAAACAGAGGCCTATTCCCTTGCCAGATAATATGAACCCACCCACCTTTTGACTTCTTTTTGTTCTAATGACAGTATGCAATGATTCAGAATTATAACACTCAAAAAGACTACTTTGTATTTTCCTTAAAAATGAAGAGACATTGTGTGAATAAAAGAGCTGAAATGGCTCATGTAGGGAGGGAAGGATGACCTCAGGACACATCAACGCAGAGTGGAGGCTGAATGAATGTGCAAGAACAGGAGGGAACAGCAATTCCTTGGCAGAGAAGAGAGCCAAGTGGAAGCAGATGTGGGGCCAAGCAGCAAAGCCCTTCAAGGCCCCTCAATGGCAAAACCTGAAGCAACCATCAATTTCCAAGCCTACTTGACTTAAAGCCAAGTACATTCACAGGCGTCTGGAGGCGGGGAGAAAAGACATTTTCAAAAGATCCATCATATGTAGGGTGTGGAGCTGGAGAACTTTCTGTGTCTAATACCAGAGAGCCTCTCCATGCTAAGCACACTGGCTAGGGGCAAATGAGGGAATGGGAGAGGGACAGAATGTCTTGTAGCAACTCAGCACTCTGTTCCTCTTGGGACAAATGGGTTGAGAGAATCTAATCTTCTGCAGCCTACCCTTTGAACATGGGGTAACAGGTCCCTTGCCCAGTAGCTGCTGCTCAGAGCTTTGCTCTGGCACTGCCTAGGGCCTCTGGATCTTGATGGAAGGAAAGGAGGACAAAATTAAAAGTCCAAAGAGTTGGTGCTTTCTGTGGCTTAGTGCTGGGTGGTCTGTGGTAAAACTCTCAACCTCTCTCAGACTGTTTCTTCCCAGGAAACAGGAGCTACGACCTAGCTCAGAGGATAGTGATTGGGAGGATGAAATGATATAATGCATTCAATGAGAACTGCTCTATTAACTGTAAAGTGCTATACAAGTAGCAATTATTATTGTGTTTACAGAAAAAGGAGAATTAATGTATTCTGATTCTTGGTAGGAAAGTGGTTTCTTGTTTTATAGCATTAAGCTTTGATAAATAATGTTCTTTTTGAACAGAAAAAGTCCACATAGTAACTGCTACTGGGTGCTATTTTAGAGCTAGAAGGGAATTAGAAGACCATCTAATTCAATCCTGAGCTTTTCCAGATGAGGAACTGAGGCCCAGGCAGGGAACTGTTGTTTCCTGGGTGTCACACTAGAATCAGTTAGCTGAGAGTCATGACCAGGTAAAACTTAGATGTCTTCAGGTCCAAGCAGATAACAGAAAGAGAGCTTAGGGGATAAGATTATAGGAAATGGTAGAATGTTCAGCTCAGTTTTCATTATGTTTATCTTGAGGTTTACTGATGTACTTGAATCTGTAAATTTATGTCTTTCACCAAATTCAGGAAGTCTTCAGCCACTATTTTTTCAAATAATTTTTTTCTATATCAATCTTTCTACTCTCCCTTATGAACTACTGTGATGTGAATGTTAGACCATTTGATATTGTTCCACAGATCACTGGGGCTCTCTTCATTTTTTCCCCAAACATTTTTCTCTATGTTCTTCAGACAGCATAATTTCCATTGATCTGTCTTCTAGTCTACTAACTCTTCCCTCTGTCATTCTGTCATTTGAATTGTGTTGTTGAAACCATTCGCTGATTTTTAAATTTCTCAGTTCTAAAATTTCCATTTGGTTTTTTAAAAAATAGTTTCTATTATTTCTCTACTGAGACCTTCTATCTTTCCATTTATTTCAAGAGTATTGACCTTTCCCTAGCTGGTTTGGCACACTGGATAGAGCGTCGGCCGGGACTGAGGGGTCCCAGGTTTGATTCCGGTCAAGGGCATGTACCTTGGTTGCGGGCACATCCCCAGTAGGAGGTGTGCAGGAAGCGGCTGATCGATGTTTCTCTCTCATCGATGTTTCTAACTCTCTATCCTTCTCCCTTCCTCTCTGTAAAAAATCAATAAAATATATATTTTTTTAAAAAGAGTATTGACCTTTACAACATGAAGAATGATTATAATGGCTGCTTTAAAATCTTTTATTTTTCTAGTAATTCCAATATTGTCTTATCTTACCCCTTGAGAACTGGTCTGATTTTCTTGGTTCTTATCCTGTTAGGTAATTTTACATTCTATCCTGGGCATTTTTTATGAGATGTTATGAGACTCTGGGTCCTGTGAAAATCAGAGCATATTCATGTTTATTAAAACATGCAAGCAAACCAGTTAAGTTCAGACTGCTAGTTCTGTCCCACTTTCTGAAGGCAGTAGTTCCACTGTCAGTCCACGTTTCAAACGCTTTGCGTGTGTTCTGCACGTGCATAGGTTGGAGGTCAGCCCAGGACTTACATTGGTTCATACATGGAATCCCTTTCTCCCATTCTTTCCTCTGCAGTTCCCTTCATATTATTTGGCTCCTAGAATAACCTTCCTTTTGTCTCCTGGCTAGAAAGATGGGGGTCTCTCAGAGTTATAATTATTGATGATGTTGCAAAGTTCCATGACACTGAGCTGGTCCTCAGGGAAAAGTGGCTAGAGAAAGGGGAAAAATGCCTCTCTTCATACTCTTCACATAGCAGGGGCCCTTTTCTAGGTTCCTCTATCCAGAGGTATGGGTTTCTCTTAGGGATTTAAGGTGTCCCAGCTGTTGCCATGGTGGTGGCAGTAGTCTTGGGGCTGCATCTGGCCTTGAAGCTGAACTGAGAGAAAAATTAATGAGGAAAAAGAATAAGAATTTCCCCACCCACATTCCCTGGCTTACAGGGGCACCATCTCCAGGTCATTTGCACAGAAATATGGGCTGTTTCTTGCAATTGTTGTGTCTATGACTGTAGTGCAATTTCATGACTCAGTTGGCCCTTGGATCAAATCAGAAAAACAATTCTAGGAAAGTCACTGCCATCATGTTGGTCATTCATTTCATTGATTTCTCTTCCCAATCCACCTGCTCTTGTTTACTTTTCAAAGTCCTCAATTAATCCCCCTCACCCCTTTTTGGTATTCTGTTCAGAGTGTTTAGTTGTAATCAGTAGGAGAGAGAGTACAGTGTGCTTCCTCCATTTGGCTGGAGCTTGCAGTCTAACAACACACTTGGAATCCATATCTTTTAGCTGGTGCTACACTAGGCCTTACTACCAGAAGCCCACTGATCGAACCTATATTTTGGAACCTTGTATCTTCTGGTCTGGTGGTGCCAGGTTCCAGGAGTCTATGGATCCAAGTTTTCTGCCTTATTTTGGGTAGATATCTATATAGCTGTTCACTCAACAAAGATGCATTGAATGCTTCCATGTCCTATATCCTGGAGATACAAAAATGGCTAAAACATGGTCCCTGCCCTGAAGGAGCTCACAATTCAGTGAAGTAAGAATTTGGATTAGAAATTTAGGATCTATGCTTGAAGACATTCTCAAGGCCTCTCGTGTGCCCCAGAATCACAATACATTGTTAAAGAGCATTTCCCAGCCTGATTCTGGAGATTTGCCTTTCTAGAAAACATTTTTAATTGTCTCTCTCTCTCTCTCTCCTGTGAGGAGAACCAATAGCAAAGCACTTCTACAAAGCATTATATGAAGTGCTACTTTTAGTTTTGCACACTCTACAAAATGTCAAGATTACTCCATATAATAATCTTCTCACCTATTAAGCATGGTGTTAGAAAACAGTCTGGTTTAGAGCTCCAGAACTCAAAAAGAAAATTAAGACATGGGGAGTGTCCAGAGTAGCCCTTAAAGTGGAAAAAGACGGAAGTGATATTTTTGAAAAGTCACAGTGGCAGACACTGAGGCCACCTGCCACGAAGATAATCCTGTAATGCTGGAGTGTTGAATCTGGAAAAGGAGATAAGCATTGGAAGGATAGGGGTCAGCCATTTAGCTAGCACAAGTAGATGCCAGGCTCTAGCAAGGGTGCTCTGTGTCCTACCATCCCCATGCCAATCCAGCAAGCCTCAGTGATAAGCTTTGTAATTCCTGTATGGTAAACAAAAAGACTAAGTCTCAAGGGTGCCAAAATTGTCTCCAGGACTCAACAAGCTAAACACAGACTAGAACCCAGACCTCCTGAGTTTGTGTTGTTTTCTCCACAACACCAACCTCTAAGACTTTGGGCTCTGAATATGTTCCCCCTCACACCACAGAGCCACAGCAATCTTCCATGTGACAAATGGGTCATTTTGAGGCAGGGTTTAGTGAGGAGAAACCTTACCATGGAAAGTGGCATCTGGGACTCCTGGGAGAGGAAGAAGGAGTCCACTGTGAAGCCAGATCCAGGTTCTCTAGATCTGCACCCCCTTGGAGTATAAGTCAAGCACGTGCTTATCCTCCTCTCTAAAAAGTAAAAAAAAAAAAAAAAAAAAAAAAAAAAAAAACCCACACAAAAAACAAGCAAATAAAAAACAGAAACTGACCACAATACAAAGGAAGAAATCACTGTCCAGGGCATCTTTTTCTGACCAAGAGGGTGAACTGTGGATGGAAGACTGACTGCTGGGTAGGGATCAGAAACAGTGAGCAGCAGAGCCACTCATTCTAACCCCCCAACCACCACCCCACCTCCGTGCTAGCCTAGGCTCAGGGGAGAGCTGGAGCCCGGAGTTGGAAGGCTTCCTTCCTTCCTAAGTGCTCAGTGAGGGACAGCTTCTCCTCTCAGGCAGAACCAGGATGATGCATTCCAGAGCAGGCAAGGATTCTCCTGTCCAGCCTCCATTATGGCGCCTCTTTTCTCACCATTCCATGCCCTTTTTATAATTTAATAGCAGGGAGAAGGAAAATGAACATTCATTGAGACCTGACTGTACCAGGTACATATAAGGTGCTAGCACCTTACATTTATTAGTTTCTAGCAGAGTGCCTGGTACATTGTTAGTGCTCAATAGATGTTAGCTCTTACCTTATCTTCACTCTTTCATTTCAAGGCTCCATGTACCAGGGAGAGGGCGACAGCTCAGATTCATGACTGCTGAGGAGTGAAGGCAAGAACAATGTCAAAGTGGCAGGGAGAAAGTGAGGCTGGCATTAGAGCTAATCACACACATTTCTCAGGGTGCTCCTCGGTTCCAGATGTGACTAATTTTTCATTTCTGAAGTTCTCAATTAGTCATGAGCTAATTCTGTAAAAATGTCAAAGCCCACATATGATCTTATTTCTCTGTCAGGGAAGAATGCCTAAACTACTTGTTCCCACCAAACAAGCAAGGTCCTAGCCAAAACCCTAGAAGGTTTGTGATGTGAATAGATACCATAGAGGAGCACCACACCCTTTTGCATATTATATTTTTAATGCCATCTTCTTCTCTCCTTTCCCCCTGTCACTGCCCTGGCTGGGTCCTTATCACTTTTGCCATAAATGCCCATCAATCCAAATAAACAAAACTGACTGTAGGTCTTCAAGAAACATTTCCATCGCATATAGGACAGGTCTAGACTCAGTAACCAAAACTTTTCACAGCTGCTTGCTTTTCCAAATATCTCCCCTAGTTCCTGCTGTTAATCCCAACTTCAACCCAACTGGTTTGCTTATTGCTCCACAAATACATCTAGACTCTTTCCACCTTCCCAACGTTTTTCAGCCATCCTCTTCTCAGTCATCATCCCTAATGGAAGATCACTCTTCCTTCTAAGATGGGCTCAAGCGACTGGGCTGTAGGCGACTCCCCCCTCCTTTGCAATTACACCTTTGATTGTCTGGAATCCTCACGCCAATCATCTTGTGTTGTTAATTGTCTTTATATGTCTGTAATTGCTTCCACATGCTGATTTGGCAGTAGCACTGTGCCATGCTTTTCTCCCAAAATAAACACAATATTCTATTGTATAATCTACTAGATCTTTGAAATTTTATGTTAAAATAACTTTGTTCTTAAAATGTTTTATTGATGCCTGGCCAGTGTGGCTCACTGGTTGAGCACTGACCCATGCACCAAGAATTCACCAGTTTGATTCCTGGATCATGGTACATGCTCTGGTTTCATGCTCAATCCCCAGTGGGCATGTGGGAGGAGCAGATTAATGTCTCCCATTGATGTTTCTATTTTTCTCTTTTTTCCTCTCTCTCTAAAATCAATAAAAACATATTAAAATTTTAAAAATATTTTATTGGGATCTGGCAGAGTGGGTGGATGTTACACTCACTTCCTCTCAGGACCAAACAGGAATTACAACTAAAATACAGACTAAATCAACCTGAATAACCAACTGAAGACTAGCTAAAAATGTTTTATTATTTCTAGTGGAGATTTACAATGTAGAAGAAAAAGAGAGAGGGTTTTCTTTTTAAAGTAATTTGTCCTTCCTGTGCATATTATATAACCTTTAATTATTTCCAATGTTAAGAAACTTGTCCATCTGAACCCTTTAAAAATGATTCAAATGTTGAAATGATTCACAAGTTTAAAAGAAACTGGTGTGACCCTTCCAAAAATATTTAAAAGAGGGGGAAAAAGAAAGAAAAAACAAATATTGGCCCCTTTGAAGGAAAAATAAACTGACTACCCTTTTATTTTTCTCAATATTCTGAAAGAATCAAGAATGCACCACAAATGGGAGAGCTTGTTTTTGTGCTCTTGTTGGTAGTGAGTAACAACATGAAATAAAGTTCTAGGAAACAAATAAATTTCAGGAAAAAAATCTTGCCAAGTTTCAGGGGACAAAGCAAAGTCTGTGCCTTTGACTGAAAAATATTGCTGATGCCTCTCAAAGGTGTAAATTTCACCTCTGCATGAATTTTGTTCTCTCCACCAATCATGTATTGGACAAGAGAAGTCATAGAACTGCAGCCAGCACCACTCTCCCCTGAGCACGCCTGCCCAGGAAAGACTTAAAATCTACCATGGAGAATCTTAGGGGGAAGTAGGGCTTCTCTGCTTGACTTTGTGTTTCATAACCTCTCACCAAGAGACTTCAGCTTCTCACAGGGCTTCAGACCTGACCTCCACCTCTGTTTCAGGATTTATTCCCTTCTTTACTTACTGTATCAGTTTTCTTTTGCATATGACAAGTACCACAAATTGAATGACTTCAAACAACATAAATGTATTACCTTGTGGTACAAAGTACCACAAATTGAATGACTTCAAACAACATAAATGTATTACCATAAATGAATCTAGAGTCCAGGTATGGGTTACCTGGGGCCTCTGCTCAGAGAGGATCTCAGTGGATTGAAATCAAGGTATTGACCAGGGCCTCAAACTCACCTGAGTCTTGGGGATCCTTCCAAGCTCACTGGTTGACATAATTCAGCCATTCCCTGTCACATGACCCTCTCCACAACATGGCGGTTTCTTCAAGGGCATAAAGAGCATCTCCGTGGCTTGGAAGCCTTATGCCTTCTGGGGAGGCCTGGACCCTTTAAAAAATTTTAGTTTTTTTTCAATTACAGTTTATATTCAATATTATTTTGAAGGCCTGGAACCTTTTATATGATTCACTTGATTAGTTCAGGCCCACCCAGTATAATATCCCTTTTAATTAACTCAAAGTCAACTCCCTTGTGCCATATAAGGTAAAAATCACAGCAGTGAAGTTATATCATATTCCTGCTCACTCTTCAGGGGAGGGAATTATACAGGCATGTGCACCAGAAGGTTGGAATATTGGGGTCCATCTTAGAATTCTGCCTTCTACCTTGACCCTCCTCATGGCCTAGGTCAATGGGGTTCAGTCTTCCATTTAACGTTTTGGCAGAATAGGTCCCTGGTAACTCCCATCATCATTCCTGAGCCCTGCTATCAATATGGCTTTCTCACTTTCCTCTCTGGTTCCCCACCCCAGCTCCTCTCTCATTGCTCTATCCCCAGTGTACCTGGTGAATTAATGCAAGTTCCCCATCTTTGTGACCCCTTTGCCTTGTTTCCTCTTCCCCCAGGAAGAATTGGAGTGCTCTCTGCTCCCTAGCACTTTGCACAGGCCTTGTTGCCAGCCATTGCATAGCTTCCTCTTCTTTTGGCTCATAGGCTTTTCAGGGCAGGGACCTGTCATATCCATTTCTGACACTCAGAGCCAAAGCACAGTGAAAAGCACACACTAGGTGTTCAGTAAAGGTTGGCTCGATGAATGAATGAAAGCCCAGTGGCAAGCAAGTAGAGAGTATGTGGAGGACATGGGAAGATTTGTCAGCGTGGGAATGTGAAGACAGCAGTAGAGGGCTGTGAGCAGCACCTTGTGCTTCATATCAAGTTCATATTGTCTGAATTTGATTTTGAGACAATCCTAACTGCATGGCTATTTTCTCCATTCTTCCCTGTTCCCAGGTTTCTCCTAGTCACATGATAAGGCTCTACCCTTACAATTATATTCTCAGGAATCTTCCCAAATCACATTCTTCAGTAATGCCCTAGACAGAGTTGATACTCATGGATGACATCCTACATTGAAAGGAAATGGAGAAGCCACTTGGGAGGTTGTAAACTATTTTGAAATGCAATCCTAAAGTCCATCTTGTAGAATTTCAGCTCATGCATCTTTTTAAAAATAAATTTTAGATCAGAAGATGGTGGCTAGCAAAACGGCAGTGAGGGAGAGGGTGTGAGTGAATGAGGGAGCAAAAGGAGTGTGTGTGGATGTGTGGTGTGTGTCCGTGTGTGTGTGTGTGGGGAGGGTGAGGGACAGTTAGATCCTGCAGGACTTTCAGGGGCTGGCGAAACAGGCTCTCTTAGATGGAGAGCCCCTAGTACCACTGCACGCACTCCCAGGAAGCTGGTGCAGGCACAGAAACCACACCATCTTGAAGGGGAGAGCTGCTGTGACTAGAAGCTCAGCCTCACCACCACCCAGACTGGCCTCAGACACCACCCAGAACCTTATAGCCATTCTGGCCAAAGACCTACCACCACAGCTGCAGAGCCATGGACATCAGGACTCTGGCTTCCCTGGCTGCAGACTCCTGTTAATTCTGGAGCACGCTCCCCTCCCCCACTGACCTGCTGCTTTGACCCCAGGACCCACACATCCCAGAACCTGGGCTCTCCCATGACTCTCGGGGTATGTGACCCTCCTCGCAAGCTTCAGCCACAGACCCTGCGCAACTCGGTGCCTGTACCCTTCAGTGATAGCAAAAATGGGGAGGCAACACCCAAAGGAAAGAAAAGGAGGGAAGTGCAGAAAGGGGACTAAATGAAATGGAGGCATGTGATATGTCAGAAAAAGAATTCAGCATAATCGTGGTAAAATTCATAAAGTGGATGTGTGAGAAAATCAACAAGTTATGTAAGAATCAAGAGGAAATCAAGAATGTTATAACTACAATTAAAAAAACACTATGGAAGGTTTCAACAGTAGACTATCAGAAGCAGAGGAGCAAATTAGTGAGTTAGAAGATAGGGCAAAGAAACACACCCAATCTGAACAACAATTGAAGAAAAAAATTAGAAAGCAGGAGGAGAGTCTAAGGGAGCTTTGGGACAACATGAAACAAATTAACATATGTATAATAGGGGAGCCAGAAGGACAAGAAGAAGAGCAAGGATTAGAAAACCCATTTGAAGAAATAATGACAGAAAACTTCCCTGATTTGGGGCAGAAAAAAGTCACACAAGCACCAGGAGTCCCAAACAAGATGAACCCAAAAAGACCCACACCAAGACACATTGTAATTACAATGGCAAATGTTAATAACAAAGAGAGAATATTAAAGGCTGCAAGAAAGAGACAGAGAGTTACCTACAAAGGATCTCCCATTAGATTATCAAATAATTTCTCAACAGAAACACATGGAATGAAGTATACAAAGTGATACAAAGTGATACAAAGCAAGGGACTGAATCCAAGAATATTTTATCCAGCAAGGCTATCATTCAAAATTGAAGGGGCAATCAGGAGCTTTGCAGACAAATAAAGGTTAAGGGAGTTTATCTCTATCCAGCCAGCAATGCAAAAAATGCTAAAGGGACTGTTGTAAAATGAAGAAATAGAAAGAGAAAAAAAACACAGGCATAAAGAATAAAAATTGCTACAAATGGGTACCTATCAATAATAACCTTAATCATAAATGGACTAAATGCTCCAATCAAAAGACATCAGGTGGCTGAATAGATAGGGAAATACAATCATAGTAGGGGACTTTAATACCCCATTGACATCACTGGATAAACCCTTCAGGCAAAAAATCAGCAGCAACAACAAAAAAACCCCAGCTATCCTAAATGACTCACTAGATCAGACGGACCTAATTGACATCTTCAGAACATTTCACCCAAAAGCTACAAAGTATACATTCTTCTAAAGTTCACATGGCATATTTTCAAAAATAGGCCACTTATTGGGACACAGGCAAAGTCTCTTCAAATTCAAGAAGATTGAAATCATAATAAGCATCTTCTCAGATCACAATGGCATAATTTTAGAAATAAACTACAATAAAAACAATCACAAAAATTTCAAACACTTGGAGGCTAAATAGCATAGTTATTAAACAATGATTGGGTTACCAAGGATTTAAAAGAAGAAATAAAAAATATTCTGGAAAAAAATGACAATGACAACACAACAATTCAAAATCTATGGGACCCAGTGAAAGCAGTCCTGAGAGGGAAGTTCATAGCATTACCTCAAAAAACAAGAAAAACTGGTAATTATCTAACTCTACAACATAAAGAATTAGAAAGCAATTTGACAAGCCCAGAGTGAGCAGAAGAAAGGAAATAATAAAAATCAGAATGGAAATAAATGACATACAGACCAAAAAAACAAACAAACAAACAAAAAACCCAACAATATAAAAGATCAATGAAACCAACAGCTGGTTCTTTGAAAGGATAAACAAGATTGATGACCTAACCAGGCTTACCAAGAAGCTAAGAGAGAGGACCCAAATAAACAAAATCAGAAATGAAAGAGGGGAAATAATAACAGACCCCACAAAAATACAAAGGATTGTAAAAAAAATACCATGAGCATCTCTATTCCAACAAACTGGTCAACCTAGATGAAATGGACATATTCCTAGAAAAATATGACCTTCCAAAACTCAACCAGTAGGAATAA
>NW_006285258.1:1850218-1854117 GCF_000327345.1 Myotis davidii
TGTATAGCAGCACAATTTATAAGTGCTAAGATTTGGAAACAGCCTAAGTGCCCATCAGCAGATGAATGAATTAGGAAACGGTGGTACATCTACACAATGGAATACTATCTACACTAATAAAAGAGAAACATGCAAATTAACTATCCCTCTGTGGTGCCCACAAGCCACGCCCACCAGCCAATGAGTAGCATGCAAATTAACTCAACAAAGATGGTGGGTTAATTTGCATACACAGGCACAGGGCAGTTGGGGGCGGGGCAGGTACTTTCCCTGTGTCATCATGGTAACATGGGGGAAGTTTCAGCCCCATGGCTGCTTGCATGCACAGGCACCAGGGGCAGGGTGGCGTGCTCGGCAGTGCTAGGGAATTTTCTGCCCCACGGCTGCTTGCGTGCATGGGCGCTGGGGAGCCAGAGGGGCAGGGCGGCATGTGCATAAGCCGGGCGCAGGGCCTGGAGCTTTCACCGCATCTCCATGGGACACGGGGGAAGCTCCCGCTCCACTGGAGTGTGTGTGTGGACACCAGAGGAGGTTCTCGCTCCACGGCCGCTTGCACATGCACCAGCACCTAAAGGCCTATGTCCCCAGGACAGGCATCCTCAGGAGCCAGGCCACTCCGAGCCTGTAGGCCCGTGCCTAGGCCCGAAGCGGCCGGGGTCCCGGAACGTGACAGAGGGTGCACGTCGGGCTGAGGGGACTCCTTCCCTGCACGAATTTCATGCACCGACCCCTAGTGCTGCTATAAAAAAGAAAGAACTCTTACCATTCGCAACAGCATGGATGGACATGGAGAGCATGATGCTAAGCAAAATAATCCAGTCAGACAAAGAATATCACATGATTTCACTCATTTGCAGAATATAATGAACAACATAAACTGATGAACAAAAATACAGAGACAGAGAAGCTTCAGACTGTCAAACTTCAGAGGGAAGGCAGGGGAGGGTGTGGGGGGTGGGATAAGAGATCAATCAAAGGACTTGTATACATGCATATAAGCATAACCAATGGACATAGACACCAGGGGATGTGCTGAGGGTTGGGGGTAGCCGAAGGGGAGGGGGCAGGGAGGAGACATATGTAACATTACATGTAACACTTTAAACAATAAAAAATTTAAAAAATAAATTTTAGAAATTTGGCCATGCTCAATGTGGCTTAGTGGTTAGAGCATCAGCCCACAGACCAAAAGGTCTCGGGTTCGATTCCTGGTTAAGGACATATAGTTGGATTGCATGTTCAATCCTCGGTGGGGCTCGTACGGGAGGCAACTAATTGATGTATCTCTCTCACATGAATGTTTTTCTCCCTCCCTCCTTTCTACTCTCTCTAAAAAGCAATAGAAAAAATATCTTCAGGTGAGGATTAAAATTTTTTTGAATATTTTTTGGAAATTTTCTCTTGAAAGACACTGAGAGACGTTGCCATGTCACTGGGAATTTCAGGACTTAGGAGGACTCTCTCAGAAGATTACTAAAGTGACAACTCCAATCACTGACTTTTTTTTCTTCAAAATAAACAGAAAATTTAACTAAGAAAGTATTATTTGTAAATTGCAGAAAATGTAAAAAATAAAATAAAAATTTCATATAATCTCACACCCACTCAAAACCATTGTTAACATGACTTGGGTTGGAAAAACATTAGGGAGACAGTTTTACTCCTGGAAAGGACTGCTGTTTCCCTTCAAATTTTGCAGCAAACATTAGCTTAGTGATGTCAGTGGAGGAGAAGCACAAGTCATGTAAAAGTGATTTTATTTGGAAAAATTTACTTCCTGGCTGGCACCTAAAGAGAGATGAACAGGGAGAAAATGCTGGTTTCCACAACAGCCCCAAGACAAGGAATGCTCTGTGCAAATCCAGCATCAGGGAGAGGGCCGAGTGGAACTACAACTCAACATTTATTGAGCCCATAATGTATCTATCTCCCAGCCCAGAGAAAACAATAAAAGTGTTAATTTTTGAAATTGCTAAGTAAATACCATTTCAATATTTATTCTAAACAAAGTTACCCTTCCAAGACAGTTAAGGTTTCTAATGACTTCTTCGTCCCCCATACTATATTTTTCTCCCTGGCCTTATACAGATTTCTGAACTTTTCTATTGTAATTGGTGAGCTCAGCAGGGCTTGAAAGCACTACTGCCACTATTATCATCACCACCCTACCCAACTTTTTTTATTTGAACACCTCCTGCACCCTGTACTCTGCCCCTTCCTTTGTACTCACTGCTTTGCAAGATCCATTCACTCCCTGAGATCCTAGATCAGCCGTGGGCAAACTGCGGCCCGCGGGCCGGATCCGGCCCGTTTGAAATGAATAAAACTAAAAAAAAAAGAGACCGTACCCTTTTATGTAATGATGTTTACTTTGAATTTATATTAGTTCACACAAACACTCCATCCATGCTTTTGTTCCAGCCCTCCGGTCCAGTTTAAGAACCCATTGTGGCCCTCGAGTCAAAAAGTTTGCCCACCCCTGTCCTAGATCCACACTCAGCCTGGGATCCTCAGGCTCCCAGGGAAAAGCCTCTAACTGACTTGCTAACACATCCAATTGCAACTCAAAGTTGAATTCACCATCACATCTCCCCTCAACTGGACCCCTCTCTCCACTCCTGCTGCATCCTGCCATCTAACCAACTCCACTTTTTGGTCTCTTAGGAGGACCCTCTCTTCAGTCATTGGCCATTCCCCATGCACACACAACCTACTGATTTTCACCTCCTTATCCTCGCTCAGATTGTTTCCACCACCAGGGAGGTAGGTGCTTCAAAACCCACCTTGACACTTCCTTTCAGAAACTCTCCCTAACAAAATTCATCTCATATTTGGTACCTATAAGCCCTCTGTGTTTAGGATGGAATTTGTACGTTTTTAATTGTCTGTGTTGTTTATGTTCTTACCTTAGTAGTAATGTCAATAAAAAACAATTACTACTTATTTAAGAGCTACTATGTACCAGGATGTACAATAAAGAGCTATTAGGCAAATGGTCATCATACCCTCACGCCATAACACTGTAATGGCTCAGACACTCAACTGGGAGAGGGGAATGGAGACCAGCCAGGCACAAATGAGCTCGCGAGAGAGGAATGGGGGCCAGTCAGGTTGCGGCCCTGGAGAGGGACAAGCCACCTGCCCCATGATCCCAGGTGCTGGCGCCTGTGGCCCGGGAGAGGGACAAGCCATCTGCCCTGTGGTCCTGGGCACTAGCACCTACGGCTGCGGCCCGGGTGATGCTGCCCAACCATGGTCCCCTGTGGCTGCAGATGGCCCAGGTGAAGCTGGCCTGGGTCCTGGGTGCCTGCGGCCGGCCAGAGGAGGGAATCCTGGATCTCAGGTGTGGGGCGAGGCAGAAGTGGTTAGGGGTGATCAGGCAGGCAGGCAGGCAGGTGAGCGGTTAGGAGCCAGCGGTCCCAGATTGTGAGAGGCAGCTGGACATCCCCCAAGGGTTCCCGGATTGGAGAGGGTACAGGCCGGGCTAAGGGACCCCCTACCCCCATGCACGAATTTCATGCACCAGGCCCCTCTAGAGTGTGTGTGTGTGTGTGTATACATACACATACTAGTATAACTAGTATATGTATACATATATATACATATATATGTAAACATACACACACATATATGGTACCAGAAATGGAAAGTCCAGGTATACATATGAGAGTTGCATTTTTGGATGGCTGAAAGTAACACTTGTTGATAAAGTGCTTTTCAATGTAAACTTTAACCATCCACGAAACATGTGCCTGCTTCCACACCGTGAGAGAGCCACAACCAGGCATATGCCCTGACTGGGAATTGAACCAGTGACCTCTTGGTTCATGGGTTGATGCACAACCACTGAACCACACTGACCAGGATGGGAGATATAGATATAGATATAGATATAGATA
>NW_006285258.1:1854905-1855772 GCF_000327345.1 Myotis davidii
GGCAGTTTTGAGCAATGATGCTTCACAGTAGGATGGGAGATGAGACTCCGAAGAGTGAATAAGCTCAGGACTGCTCACTTGAATTTGCAAGAACGTGAAGCCGATTTTTAGCTCATGCTGCCAGTGGAAACAGTATGAGCACATGTTCTGGGGAGGCTGCAGGCAGCACTGGATAGGATGGTCAGTGGTTACAGCATCAGCCCACACACCGAAGGGTCATGGGTTTGATTCTCAGTCAAGGGCATATATCTGGGTTACAGGTTCAGCCCCCACTCCCAGTCAAGGCATGTGTGGGAGATAACCAATTGATGATCTCTCTCTCTCTCCTCCCTCTCGCTTCCACTCTCTCTAAAAATCAATGGAAAAAATATCCTAGGTGAGGATTAAGAACAAAAAAATATCTGTAGGTAGACAGAAGCGAGAAGAGGACAGGAGCTGACATTGGGTGGGTTGGAGATGGCATTAATTTGCTCGATAACAAAAAAAAAAATGGTCAAGAAGAGGCAACTGGATGATGATATAAATTCAGAGGGGAAACTTTAAACATTGAATCCAGCTTCTGCTTTTGTTGCTGTTTTAAAATTGTAGCTCTATTATTGTGTGGAGATTACATATGGGATCTTGTAAAAGTTCTTTCCCCCCAGGGAAATCATTACTCTTTTTAACAATATACAATATTCAAGAACAATTTTTTGTTTAATCTTTGGTGGTATATCATCCTTTGGATTTTTGTTTTTAAGCACAAATATAACCAGTATTTCCTTAGGATACTCATCATTTGATAATGAGCTGGATTGATCATTGGAAAGGTCAAGCAGCCCAGTGAAACTTTATGAAAAAGCTGGCAGATAAATAATATTTAGTCAG
>NW_006285258.1:1873915-1885156 GCF_000327345.1 Myotis davidii
ATATACACAGACACACATATATCATATGTACACCCATATGTCTCAAAATTGGAATGGCATTGAAATATAAAACTTCATTTTCTGTTGTCTTTTTAAAAATACGTTTTTATTGATTTTAGAGAGAGAAGAAGGGAGAGGAAGAGGGACAGAAACATTGATGGGAGAGAAACATTGAATAGGCTGCCCCCTTATGCCCCCCACTGGGGATTGAGCCCCAACCAGGAATCCACCAGTGACCTCTTGGTTCATGGGTTGATGCACAACCACTGAACCACACTGACCAGGATGGGAGATATAGATATAGATATAGATATAGATATAGATATAGATATATAGATATATAGATAGTATTTTTAAAGGACATATGTAGAAAGAAAAGGAAAGTAGCTCAGAATACTAAGGGGCTATGATTGAAAGGTATCAAGAGACAGCCTTCCCAACCCTCTCCAATTCCTCCCTTGTCCAGCCTCTTATGCCTACATTCTCTAATAGGATTACATGTCATTGTGAAGTGGAAGTTCTCACCCTTATTTCCTTCAACCCCATCTCCCCACCCCTCAGTGTTCAGTGCAAAGACTTCTGGGAGCAGTATTCTAAACTGTTAACAGCGAAAGCCAGAGGAATCTATTCTATAGTGGCAGTTGGCTGAAGACAGTGAAAGGGAGAGGTCTCTCAGGAATGGGCTGGGAGTCAGAAGAGAAGGGAAGGGAGATGCCCAGCCTTAGGAGGGGTAGACTCCCAGTCCAAGTTTCTCCCAGCCTACTAGCAGAGCATGCTGAGCCATATCCAAGGGCCTCATACCTCCCTCTGCCATTCCTGCATGCCTCTGAGAGGGTCCACTGGGCTCAGCCCTGCAGGGGACCCAGGGATGAATCAGACATGGATCCTGTCCTCAAAGAGCTTACTGTCTAGTGGTAGAAAGTGCCAAGTACCAGAACAAAGGCAATTCCAAGGGCCATGGGGCTTCAGAAGAGAGAGAGATATAAGCTAGGCATCAAGGAAGGCCTACCAGGGAGGTCGCATTTGAGCTGGAGTTAGGAGGATGGCAGGGAATTTTCCTTATAATCAAGTTGAGTCATGGTGATGGACACCTTCAGTCAAAGACTTATCTGTAGGGGTAGGGTGGGTGGGGGGTTGAGTCAATGGTGAAAGGTAAGAAAGAGGCCAAGGAGACTCTGGGCATGTTCTCTAATAAGACGACACCAAGGATGATCCCTTGCAAGCTTTAATGTTTTGCTCAATGTCGCAGATGAAAAGAGGCCATTTATTCATAGGGTTGAAGCACCAAGGACTCTGAAGGTGTTTGGGCAGACTCTCAGCCCCATTATTCTCTGAATCTGTGATTTGAAAGGGAGCCAGTGACACACCTTAGGGCCTAGGAACGATTTCTCAGTTAGTGAATGCCCTCATTTGAGCAATGATGCTTCACAGTAGGATGGGAGATGAGACTCCGAAGAGTGAATAAGCTCAGGACTGCTCACTTGAATTTGCAAGAACGTGAAGCCGATTTTTAGCTCATGCTGCCAGTGGAAACAGTATGAGCACATGTTCTGGGGAGTCTGCAGGCAGCACTGGATGGTATGGTCAGTGGTTACAGCATCAGCCCACACACCGAAGGGTCATGGGTTTGATTCTCAGTCAAGGGCATATATCTGGGTTACAGGTTCAGCCCCCACTCCCAGTCAAGGCATGTGTGGGAGATAACCAATTGATGATCTCTCTCTCTCTCCTCCCTCTCGCTTCCACTCTCTCTAAAAATCAATGGAAAAAATATCCTAGGTGAGGATTAAGAACAAAAAAATATCTGTAGGTAGACAGAAGCGAGAAGAGGACAGGAGCTGACATTGGGTGGGTTGGAGAGAGCATTAATTTGCTCGATAACAAAAAAAAAATGGTCAAGAAGAGGCAACTGGATGATGATATAAATTCAGAGGGGAAACTTTAAACATTGAATCCAGCTTCTGCTTTTGTTGCTGTTTTAAAATTGTAGCTCTATTATTGTGTGGAGATTACATATGGGATCTTGTAAAAGTTCTTTCCCCCCAGGGAAATCATTACTCTTTTTAACAATATACAATATTCAAGAACAATTTTTTGTTTAATCTTTGGTGGTATATCATCCTTTGGATTTTTGTTTTTAAGCACAAATATAACCAGTATTTCCTTAGGATTCTCATCATTTGATAATGAGCTGGATTGATCATTGGAAAGGTCAAGCAGCCCAGTGAAACTTTATGAAAAAGCTGGCAGATAAATAATATTTAGTCAATTAAAGGGTGCAGAGCAGAAGACAGGCCTGAGAGAGCAGCAGCAAGTCTTAGATGGTCAGACAAGAAAAGGAAGGAAGGTATATGGTGACTCACACAGATTTGGGTCAGCATGCAGTCCTGTGGCCCCTCATCCTCAAAACCCTCAGGGAGGGGACATCCATTCTCTGCTTGGCCTTGCATACACCTAGCTGGCAGAAGGAGCCTGGGTCCTGGCGGTGTAGTGCCCACATCTAGAGTGAGGTGAATCTTGCCTCTGGTCAACTTAGGACCAGAAAGGCTAAATGTACCCAATTTGGAAAGGAAGTTTTGTGCCTTCTCAGTTATGCTCAGTGTCTGTCCTTGTGGGGCAAGGACTACCATAGAAGAGTGCAAATAATCTCAGGGTATCAGGGAGGGGGAGGCAAATGACCAGGGACAACAGGGGCAAGTCCAGCTTGAGAAAACTGCCTTTGGGGATTCTCCCCCATTGGTATCATTGCCTCCAAACTCTGTGTCTCATCATTTGCCTCAAAAGTCCATCTTTCCTGTGCCTGTTCCAAACCCAAGTGAAATGCCTCTTAATACTTAGTGTGGCAGGTCCTTTTGGGTCTAATTTCTCTTCTGACAGCATCCCTACATCAGAGTCTTATTGCACTCTCTTCCCTGGGACTGTGGTTTGCTTTCTGTTCACTCTTCTTCCCCTCTTTCTCTTTCCTGCCACTTCTCAGATCACACTTTGATCATACTTGTGTCCAATTCAGTTTGTCCCTCATCATTAGTTTGGTTTTCTGAAGATAAAGATCTCCTTAAGGGGAATGTTATTATTTTTCTAAACAAACGAAGTAATTTCACTAACAGAGATCCCTAATCATTTGATAAACTAAAACGGTACAGAAGGCGAATATAATCTGGGGGCAAAAGGCTGTTCCTTGTGGGAGGGAACAGCAGCAGGAAGCTGGTTCCAGTGTAAGGTGAGAGGAGCTGGTGGTGGAACTGCTCTGCAGGGCCCAGGAGGGTCTAAGCCTTGGGCCTGAGAGGTATGGTGGGAGTAGGCCCTTTAGGGTCTTCTTACTGAAACTCTCTGCCCTGACTTTTGGCAGGCGAGCCAAGGGGCCAGTGGCACCCAAAACTTTACAGTGACTCAAAGCTCTTATCGTTCTGCAAATGATCTATGGAAAGAGTTGAAAAGTACCAAAGTGATTTCAAATAGAGTCTCAATGACAAGTTAGTAGGCTGTTTGTAGACCTTCTTGTGTAGATGTGGTTTCGGGTACAAGCACAGAGTATGCAGTAACTTATGTAGAAAAATGTTGGGAGATTCCAAAAAAGAAAAGGAGGGAGTCGGTTGAGTTGCCTTTTAAGGACTCCTTAGGGCTCACTTCTGCCTCAAAATCCTCTCTATGAATTTCTAAGAAAAGGGTCTAAAGAATTTTACTCAAACTGGGCTCAGAACTCACTCGTGGTGGTTCAGGTCTCCCAGGCAGGCTGCGTGATGAACTTGGAGGAGCATATCTGTAATGGTGTGATCTAGCCTCATGGCCTGCTGCTCCACCCTCCTGGCTGCTCAGATTGGCTCTGCATTCTCCCCCCTTCACACCCAGGCAACTGCATGGACAAAAGCCCTCCCATCTCCATTTCTGCCCAGTGAAATCCTACCTCTCTCTCAGCCAAGTTCAAATGTTACCTCCTCCATAGAACTTTCTGAGCATCCTTGTTAGAAGTCAATGCTACCTCTAGGCGCCACGACCATTGGGTTGGGTGCTTTCCTAGACTCTAAAAGCTGGCGAGCATGTTGGTGAAGATCTTCTCTCCCTCAGCTGGGCTGTAAAGTACAAATCAAAGGAAGATCATTGAGCCCAAAGTCATGATAAGAAAGTCGGCACTTTCAGCTGTTAAATTCCTATAAAGGGGCTTCTCACTGCATTCTGCTTGGGGAAGTGCCTGCAAGGGCTCCTTATGGCCTTGTCTTTGCAAAAGCACACTCAGGTCTGCACATGTAGGATTTGAACAGCTGTGGCAAGGCAACCCTGACCACGTGGCCTGTCTTTTTTCTTTCCCCAGCTGACCTGATCAAAGGCCACTTTGGGAACAGTTCTGTCCTCACAGCCTCTAAGAGCTGTGGAGGCAGGAGTAGAGGAGGAAAGACAAATGTCAAAATGTTTGGATGATCCTGGGTAGTAACTGGCCAACTGGGGGATGAGAATGGGCGACAGAGCCTTTCACCTTTGGGGTCAGCAGCCTGCCTGGCTGCAGGGCAAGGAGGCCAAAACATCTGTCAGCTGGGCAGCAGCTATTCTGAATGAATCGCCTTTGTCTTGTTGGGGGCAGGGAAGAGTGTGTGTTCAGAAAGCCATATTAATCAGGAAGCCCAGGTGATGGCAAGAAGCCCAGTCACCAGCAAACACAAGAGGCCACCAACAATGGAAAGAAGCATGGGGGAGGAGGGTCAGGAGGAAAGGGTCCTCGCCTCTCTATGGAGCTTTCTGTGGCAGAGGATTGAGAAAGCCAGAAAATACCCTTGTTGGCTCCAAGAACCTACACAGTGCTGGCAGATTGGGGGTCCCAGCCACTTCCTTGCCCAGCCTCCTGCTAACCATGTGAGCAAGCTCTCATTTACTGCCAGCTCAGACCTTGTTTTCTAATTTGAAGAAAAACAGTGATCCTCTACCACAGAGTTGCTTCTCTGCCCAGATCTTTTTCTCACTCCCCCCAGGGCCGCGGGCTCTTTCTCAGCAATAACTAAAGTAGGACAATGGCCATTAGCAACTGACTAATTTTTGAGTCAACAAACTACCAATGCTAAGGATTCCTGAGAAAGCAAGGATTCAGGGTTTCAAAAGAAAGTAAGACACAAGACTGACAGACATGAAAAGGAATGTTCTGGCCCAATGCTCACTAAAGGAATCCCTTGAATTTTGGCATAGAAATGGAAGAGCTGGAAGAGTCCTTAGAAACCATCTATTCCATTTTTCCCCTCAGGGATGAGACACTTGGTGATGCCAGGAGCTGACACGGGGCAAGAAGTCAAGTCTTCCAGATTCCCACATGAATGTTCTTTCCCACCAAGAATATGTTTCTGGACTCCTTTATGTTCATTTCAGTAATACATGTGAACTTTTAAAACACAGGCTCATGTCATACCTTTATACACCTTATCATAATATGCACCATGAGGTGGTTATATCACTACTTTTAAGCACCAGCCAAGGACATACATGGTAGTGAGATGTCAGTATAACTTGTCAATATAACCATTTTTAATTTCTTATACTTTATTTTTCATGGTTTGGGCTCTATGAAACTTTAAATTACTCTACAAACTCTAAAAAAGATAAACAAGCCAAAAATAGAATAACTTAAATGGCATTGGGGCATTAAATCTCAGTGTATAGTCAGTGAACAGATAAGACCTTATACTATCAGCTGGGCATAATCCAAACCAGTCAGGAAGCCCCGTGGCTTCTACCCAGCCCCAAACAGCAGCCCCATGCCACCTGGGGGTTTCTCCCTGGCTCCCAATGCGATTCTTCTCTCCAGCTCCTGCTTTGCTGTCTGAGGTGGGTTCTGTGGGGACAGGGAGCTGTTGGGGATCCCTTTCTTTGCCTTTAACTCATTCTTTAAGGCCCAACTCAAATGTCTTCTCTGTGAAGTTTTCCTGGGCGTTCCTTTCATCCCTCCGAGTGGCACAAACCCTTGCCTATTCTAATGCCTCCCACTGCCCTGTCTACAATGTCACTCTGCTGGCCTTGGAGAAGTTTGTTTCTAATTCCTCAAGGGTTACTAAGAGGATTTTTTGGGTCAATTGGTAGAACAGATTCCCACAAGGTCTGGTTCACTAGAGATAAGATGCCACTCCTGGGGTTGGGCACTGAATAGGGAGATGAGGAGAGGAGCAGGCTGTGGAGGCGTTTGCAGGAAAGCCTTGTTGAATTTGTGGAGGCTGAGGTGGTCTATGAGAGCCTAGGCCTTGGGACTGACCTAGCTATTAATCCAGGGGAGAAAATGGCACTCTACTCTGTGTGCCAGCTGATCGGCCTGGCATGCTGGGCCCAGGCTCCCACTGTTTGGCTTGAGGCTCACCTGTTGGGAAAGAGAGAGTTGCCATAATACTGAGCTAGGAGCCAGAAGAGATGGGAGAGGGCTGGCTGAGGTTTGGGGACCGGGCCTCTTATCTTGGCTCTGTTGCTAGTTGGTTGTGTGGCTTTAGGCAAATTTGCTTCCTTTGAAAGGGCCTCAAATAGAACAATCCAGATTAGGTGACAAGATGAATTCAAAAGTTCCAAGTTTAAAGTTTTAGGATGGAGGCCTGCGTGAGTTCAATTCCCACCACAAAACCTGTTCATTGGTGTCTCTGGAGGGAGGTGTGTACAAAAGCAGACACTTGGTCCTTTTGGAAATAGCTGAGTCCAATTGGCCCAGCAAGAAGTAATTCACAACTTGGTGATAACATTAGCATGAGGTTGTACATCCAACCAGGGAGCCCAAACCAAAAAAATGGTTTTCCTTGGGTGCTCAAAACTACTTTAACATAGTTTTTTAAAGCTGTATTTTGGAGGTATATAAATATTAATTTCAGAACAATGGTTCCCAACAATTTATTTTACAAACAGGAGTATGAAAGTAAGTGGTGGCAGAGGGGGATCCACATGGAGTAGCATTGTTTCTTCTTTTTCTTTTGCTTTACATTGAAAAGCCCACACTTTGGCCTATTATCATTATTTCATGTTCAGCAGAGAAGATTTTAATGGCAAAAAAAAAAATGTGCAGAGGACATAATCTTAGTCTAAAAGACAGTCCTTTATGCTGAATCTAGCTCTGAAAAAAGTACCTTGTCCAAACATGAGTTAGGACTGTGCCGAGGTCTGTGGATTGGCCCTGGGGATGAGCAGTTTAGAGGTGCCAGTGCCATTTGATGGGGAATGGATTCACACTGCTGCGCATTTGTTCTTTTTAGTGACTAGCTCACACTAAAAGAAGTTACCATGAAAGTCTCCGCCTCTTGCCCCCCTCCTCCTCCCCCGTTCCTTCTTGACTTGGAGAAAGGATATTCACAGAAGCATATCAAATCTACATCCATTCTTTTCTATTCCCCTCCAATTTCAGAGGAAGAATACTTTTCTTCTGCTCATCGGATTCTTTCTCTCAAGGCCTCTTCTACCAAACCTCTGCCCAGAGAGTTGTTGCTGAAATAAAGTCCAGCTCCAGCATCTGCCCCCGCCCCAGCCCCAGCCCCAGCCTGACCCAGACCCCGCCCCGCATGACTCTTAGCCCCTGCTGCTCTGAAAATGTGCAGTCTTTGATCTGCTCCCTCACGCCCCAAGCCCCTGTTGCCCACTTGCTATCTGGCTTCTAGCCTCAATTAAAAAACCAAGAAGCCACTTGCCGAAATCCAGGGATCTTTCCTTGTCTGTCCTCAAATTCAACCTGTCCATAATCTTTAAAATGCTCCCATGCTTCTTAAAACTTCTTTCCGCCTGCCTCTGTGGTTCTGGCCACATTTCATTGTGTGCCTTCTCTCTTTTCTCCTCTCTCCACTCCCCAAATTCCTCTGCTGCAGGAGCTTCGTAATTGAAGTCACGGTAGTCAGCCTTCCCAAGGCAGCCACAACTTGACAAGGTGACCCTAATGTGGAGAAACTTCATCTTCCCGGGAAGAAGTTGAGACTGCCTGGGTTTTTCCAGCAGAAGGGAGGAAGCATTAGTCTTTCTGAGTTAGGCTTGGTTTTTCCATTTTTATTCCACAGTCTCTCACCTGACGCTAGCTTTCTATAGCCAACAGCAGTGCTGCCCTGAGAGCCTCCTGGGTGTGAAGTACTCTGCTGTGAGCTTTTGCTGTGAGCTTTTGAGGACTGGGACGTTAACACGGCATGGTTTCTGACTTCACGGGTCTCCCCAGCGCTAGGAGGGAAGCTGATGCTTCAGTTGCCTGGAGGCAAGGCGATGCAGCAGGAACTCTGGGAGCTGGGCCCGGTTGGAGGAGTGTAAAGAAAGACCCTCTGCGGGAACTGAGAGAAAAGTGGCCGGAGCAAAGCCCGTTGTAGCGCTTTGGCTAACGTTTCATTTGTCCTTCAGAGTCACCCTGGCATTATCAACAAAGAATAATGCCTGATCCTTCTTGGAGTAAAAAGCATTTAGCAGCGCTTCACAAAAAATTCTATTGTAAATATTGTGCCCTGCCTCAAAATTATTTTTTTTTTTAAAGAACGCTGTTAATTCACTTCAAGCCCACTCAGCCGCTGAAGAATTTAGAGAATTCAGCTAGAGAGCTTTGTAATGAACAAGTAGCTCAATTATTCTGGTTTCATTACACAATGTAGTAGGCATTCTTTGGCATGAAGGAATTAAAGCACATTTTCTCTGGCAAAAGGCAACAGTATTTGATTTGAAGACATATCCTACACAAGTGGTTCTTGACTAAATGCAGTTCCATTTAGAAATAAGGTTTTTCACATGATTTAACCCTTTATAGTCTGGCCTCAGGTGGCTCATTCAAGGAGGAGGAGGTTAGCTCAGATTTGTTAATTTTATGTTTAATTTGTAGAAATCCTGAAATTGACACTGTTTTGCACCAGGCATTGAACCCCCTAAGGCTTGTTCCCACAACTCAACAGATTGCCTGGGTCCCTTTTCTTATTTTAAAATGTTCCCTCCTGGTTTGCCCTTCAACCCTGGGCAGGGACTGTCTATCACCACCGAAGGACCCCATCAGAGACAATGGCTTTTCTTGCAGAGTTGTCTGTACCCATGCGGGACAACCCCAGCCCTTCTCCTGAGGTAAATGCATAGGCAGCCTCCCCATCCCCCGCCCCCCGCCCAGGGCACGCTGCTTTGGACAATTTAAAAGGTGCCTCATCTGGATGGACACACAGCTTGACAAGAAGCAGGGGCTGAATTTTGCTGCAGCCTGAACCCTGCACGTGTGGCCCCAAGTGAAGGGGCCTTTCCCCTCAGCTTTGAACACTGTTCTCCCTGGCCAGTCCCCTTCCCAACTCAAAGGCTGAAAAATGGACAGACGCCAAAGAACAGGTGACATCTGTGAGATATGGTTTGCCAACATATAAAAATGCCCAGAGCTTTCTATAGAGTTTTGGATCTACAGGGCCCCTTACCAGTCTGAGCCATGCCTGCTGCTGCATGGAGTGGGAGACTGGGGGACATGGTCTCCAAGATTCTAGAATCATATTACAGATAAATTACCTTATAGTAATTTGGCAAAACTGATGGTGGCAAAATTACTCTCAGCAGGGAGCTGGGGTTGAAAGGGAGGTGTTATAAACTGCTGCTATAAGTGGTTGGGAGAGATAAAATATCTGTCTCGCAGGGATTGCAAGTTGAGTGATTAAACCTGTGTGATTCTGCTGTTAGGCTGGCCATGCCTGGCTGCATGGAGTGGGAGACTGGGGGACATGGTCTCCAAGATTCTAGAATCATATTACAGATAAATTACCTTATAGTAATTTGGCAAAACTGATGGTGGCAAAATTACTCTCAGCAGGGAGCTGGGGTTGAAAGGGAGGTGTTATAAACTGCTGCTATAAGTGGTTGGGAGAGATAAAATATCTGTCTCGCAGGGATTGCAAGTTGAGTGATTAAACCTGTGTGATTCTGCTGTTAGGCTGGTGCCCATGAGCTTGGGAGTGTTCAGGGTAGTATGGCTGGAGACTAGACTGTCCAAAGAAGAGGTCCTCCCCTCTCCCCCACGTCTTCCAGTTCTCTTTCTTTTACTGCCAAGTTTCTTGAAGGATGAGTCTACACTTGCTGCTCAATAATCTGACTGAATGGGATTGAGGGGAGAGAGCCAGTGTGTCTGATTGCTGACGCCGCTGCCCCTCCCCACCCCTGCAACCTATTTGTCAGTGTAGTGTTCTAAGCCGGTGGTTTCTCTTTTCTGTTTTTACTGCCCTCCTTGGACTCCAGTTAAATGATGTTCACCTGGCTTTCCTTCTACCCTCCTCGTGTTTTCTTTTCTGCTTCTTCGCTGTTAGTTCCTAAGCTGAGGGCATCTCAAAGGGCTGGGCCTGAGCTTTCCTCCCTGACCTCCATCTTCTGTGTTGGAGTCGTGATATATCCCTGTGTTTCCAATACAACAGTTACGTGTTGACTCCCAGATTTGTAACTTCTGCTTCTGATCTATCTCCATGCCCAGATTTCTAACTGCTATCTATCCTGCCAGCCCCTCAACATGTTCAAATCCATTGTCTTTTCCCTCTATTTTTGGCCCTCATTCTGGTTTTTCTGGAGAAACACTCTGTAGTGCAAAGGGCAAGTACTTTGGGGCCACACACCTAGGTTAGAATCCTGGTTCTGCACTTTTCTGTGTAGCGTTTGAAGCAAGGTCCTTTTTTCTCATTTCCATAAATGTTACCAATGCTCTTTCTTCAATAAGCACTTGTTAAATATCGGTCCCCTTGCCTGTTTTTATGAGCAAGAACATTTTCCCTCTAAAGTGAGCTTGCCTCTGAAACGGCCCCCGTGAGGCTGAGACGGTCCCCGTGAGGCTGAGATGGCCCCTGCGAGGCTGCGAGGGCCCCTGGGAAGCTGATGGAACCACGCGAGCCGCCAAGACGGTTTCGTCGACGGCCCATGAACCAGTGCGCAGACCCAAGCACAACTATCACCCAAAGGGCGGAAGGGGCGAGAGCAGCTGTAGTGTTGCTTTCTCCGGGCTTGCCTCATTCTCGGGTGGTTCCGGGACACTGAGCAGGAACCTTTAAGAAATAGAAAGTCTAAGAAGGTAGAGGACTGTGGGCTCATAGTCGCTGGGACCAGCCAGATAAAAATGTTCAAAACATTTACTGATTTCGTCTAGTATTTAAACATAAGAGGACACATTATTTTAAAAATCCATTACGTGTCTCCATACCCTTTCTGAGTGTGAACAACTCGTGAGAGACCTTTCTGAACACAGGGACATGTTGCGGATGGAAATAGCTACATTTTCCATGTGTATGACCTTTGACCCGGCAACAAAAAGCATACACCTATGAATGAGGA
>NW_006285258.1:1885182-1921057 GCF_000327345.1 Myotis davidii
GGCAGAGGGTGGGGTGGGAACTGGGTGGAGGGGAGCTATGGGGGAAAAAAGGGTAACAACTGTAATAATCTGAACAATAAAGATTTATTTAAAAAATAAATGGGCTTGCCTCATTCTCGGGTGGTTCCGGGACACTGAGCAGGAACCTTTAAGAAATAGAAAGTCTAAGAAGGTAGAGGACTGTGGGCTCATAGTCGCTGGGACCAGCCAGATAAAAATGTTCAAAACATTTACTGATTTCGTCTAGTTTTAATGTAAGAATGTACGTTTCCTTCCCTGTACCTCCCCAAATCCATGCCAGTTCTTCTGCATCATCTCTGACATTGGTCCCTGCTTGCTGCCTTGAGGGGAAGTTATCTGGGTCCATGCAACCATTCTGTCTGCCGTCAGACTCTTCCACCCACTCCACCCTGCCCACCACCAGTGCCAGAAGCACTGCTCTGGTCACATGAAGTCCCTGCTTAAAAACTTTCAGTGCTCCCACCCTTGATCCCACACCTCCATTTTCAAGGTTTTTTAGGATCCGCTTCAAACCTAGTTTTCTGCCAAACTTAGGGTGGCTCAATCACAAGGAATGCTTGAGACCAAAGTGACAAAGAATCTGGGGGTGAAGGGTGGGGAGGATAGTCAGTGTCCTATCCAACGACATCCAATCTAGAGCTTGGGGGCAATGCTTCGGGGCCCTGGTGATGCTCAAAGTGAAGTGTGGGCTTCACCTGCACCGTGATGCTGGGCTCTAGCATCTTTCAGGGCAAGGGTCATGGCAAGTCCGAGGCAGAGGATCAAAGCCTGTGTCCCAGCTAAGCAGCTTTAGAAGTCAGGCAGTGCTAGAGGATCAATGGGAAATCCAGAGTCTTGGGAAATGGAGGCAAACTTTCACCCCCAAGTGCAGAACCACGTGACAGGGGAGGAGGAAGGAAAGAAGCAATGCTGTGATCCTGGGCTTAAGGCAGCAAGTTATTTCTAGTCTCTGAAGGCAGAAGCTCAGCTGTTTACCTTCCTACTTCCTGGCTTTGGGTGCAAATAGTGCTTGCTTAATTGGTTTAACACACCTACTAGCCTCATCTCCTTCCATAGAAGGTGCTGGGTGCTATGAAAGTTCTCTACATCACCTGGGCAATGGAAATTCTGCCATAATGGAAGACACGTGGTGGTAGTGGTGGCGGTGAAATCAAAACGTGGGGTGTTGAGTCCGAGTTCATTGTCTCACAAAATCAAAGAATGGAAGTTGCCAACAAAAATGCTAGTGGAATCAAAGTTAACTGAGAGCACCCATGCAAATTAAAGTCTCTTAGTCCATGTGTAGAGTCCCACATGGCCATAAGCCACGTGGCACCAGGATGTACTCCCCGCCACAGGAACATCAGGAACCCACTGCGCGCCGCCTTTTAATTTAGGGGTGGATACAGCCTTTCTAGCTTTTGATTGGCCTTCTCAAAGAATTTTGCCTTACTAATATCCTTGGGATTGGTTTATATGCCTGTCTTGTGATTGGTTATCTGCATGCTGTTTGTCTAAGCAATGTTCATACATTTTAAAGTTCATGCCTCTCACATGCGCCCTCCTTCCCCACCCAGTTGGGGTGTCTTAGTAATTCCACCTAGTTGGGGTCCCAGTTTTACTTCTTCCCCCTCGCCCCCTCAAGGTCCCTGTCCCTGTCTATCTAGCTTCCCTTTGTCGTCTCAGTGGTGGTGGTGGTGAGGGGGGTGTTTGGTCATAAATCTCCATCTTAGGTATAGAGCAGGATGCTTAGCCAGTTTCAATTGTTTTGGAGTTTTAGGAATAATAAAGGATCCTTATCATTGTCATTTGGCCAAAAGCCTTTCTTTTTCCACTTCAAAGAATTGAAAGTCCCTGCGGTTCAGAAACATTAATGAATGGTCACCCTGTACTGGGAGTGGAGCTGCCCTTCATGTCCTGGTGCCTGGCTACTCCTAGCAGCTTCTATCCATCCCATGGGTCCCATTCCAGGTGTATTCTTTTTATTATTAATAGCTAACATTTACTGAGTGTTTACTATGTGCCAGGCACTGTGCAAAGAAAAACTCTGCCTCATTTCTGGTGATTCAGGCTGGGTAGGAATGCCAAGTAAATAGGAACTCTGAGGAGTTAGGGGAGGGAGGCTCCCACAGGCTGGGCCAGCTAGGGAAACTGGCCTTCCAAAGATGGTTTTGCAGCTCAACCTGTTTCACACCTACTGCCTGCCCTCCGCTCACTCAGCAGTGAGCCTGACGTTCAATGGTGTGGTATATGTATGGTGGGGAATGGGGTGGCTGCCTCGCTGTTCACGCTTGACCTTCGTCAGCCTCTACTGGGTCTGGTGGCATTCATGTTGTGTAGGGGCACTGAAGAGAGCTTCTCCCAAGCTCCTCCAGCCACCTGAAGGCAATGCTAACATTCCTTCAATGGGCAAAGCTTCATTCCTCCAGTCAATGGAAAAAGGCTTAAAATGCAAATAGCTCTGGGGAAGTGACAGCAGGGGGTTGCCTCCTATTTACCAGAAGCAAGAAGCAGGACTGACTCCAGTTCTCTGGCAAGGGCTGGGAAGAGGACATGCAGGGATCCTGCATGTCTGTCTGAAGAAGAGTGGGGAAAGACGGGGGCAGGTCCTGTGGGCAGCTAAGAGCTCTGCAGGCAAACCTTCTATCCAGAAAGTCCCAAAGCACCCACCCAGCCAGAGACAGGATAGTGGTTTGTAGCCACCAAGAGGAAGGAGCCAAGAAAGATGCCTAGCAGGGACCGATTCACATTCTGGTTGATGAAATGGGGACCCAATATGAAGCTGAGGCAGTCAGGTGCAAGGGTCCCAGGAGAGCTGCTCTTCCCCGTAGCTGTCTCGGAGAATGCACAACAGTGGCCAGGCCCCCTTTTCCCAAACTCATGACTTGAGAAATAACTCATTTAAAATGTTTTTGGAAGTGTGTATAAAATCTAACAAAGCGTTTGAAATGCAAAGATTTGTGTGTTTAGTAAGCACAAAATAAATTGCCTCCACTGAAAAGAATGAGGATGGAAAATGGGACTGTTCCAGACTATTGCACATGTCTGATTCAGAGAACTACACCCTCAGCCCCCTCCCTTCATGAAGAATGTAACCCAAACCCCTAGTTCTATAACAATAAACCCATTTCAGAACAACCCCTCCTGCTTAGTTCACCTTTCATTTCTTTTGACAGTGCAAGGATGAATCTAGAATACAAGTGTGTGTATGGGGGCGGGCGGAGGGTGTCACCACTGTGTTACTGATCCCTTTGTCACCTTGAAGGTTTGCAAGAAAGGCTGGGAGATGGCAGGACCCCTCTCATCAACAGTGAACCAGATGCTAAGCAGAGGGCCAACTGGGAAGGCAAAGGGCACAGCAATCCTGTCATCATTTAAACAAATGGTCAGAACCAGGGCTTCAGGAAATGGAGGTAGGGGTGTTCCATGAGAGGGGCAAAGCAGAGACCAGACCCAGGACAGAGAGATGGCTGCCACCACTGAGAACAGTCAGAGTTTAACAGGGAGTGAGCTGTTGGCCAGGAGTTCAGAGCAGGACTTCTGTTTCCAGGAAAGAGATGGGGATGAAGACAGGGAGTGGAATAAGGGGTAGTGCATCTGTCTCTGCAGTGGGCCCAGGAGTGTGCCAAAGATTGAGGAGGGTGGGGCTGAAGTGCTTACTAGACAGAATACCTAGAACAAGGAACCCAGATCAGATGAGCCTGGGTACCGAGTGGTGAAGCTTTAGATGGGAGGGTCCAGGTTTTAGCAGGGGATTCTCAAGGGGTGTTGGATGATAGAGACTATGTGCCCTGTGGAGCAAATGTGCATCACTAGAGGTCAGCTCAAGGGCACCAAAGCCCAAATTAGATCACCGGGGCTGAGCAGGGAATTGGTAGCACACTTTGGATAGTGGGCAGAACTGTGGCTGTTTGAATAAGAATTCCTGCCTCAATAAATGATTGGTCTGGGAATGTGGCAGGACCACAAGCACAGGTAACTGATGAGTAATGCCAGGGAAGACGGGGCTGGGTACGAGGCAAAGGATAAAGAGTTCATTCATTCAAAAAGCACTGTACCACCACAAAATGCTATAGGCATCCGCATCCCAGGGATAGGAAGATGAGTAAGACATGGCCTTTACTCTTGAGAGTTTCCTGAATTTTTAGAGGAAAGAAGCTGGGGGAAAATTGAGACTTCAGGGGGCATATTCACGGTGCTTTGGATTGTTATACAAAAGCAGCTATCTATTACATTTTACTCCAATAATACTCTTTAGCTTCTATGCATCAAACCTAGTCCACCATGGGCTATTTTGCTGAGGAATTGAACTTTTTAACATTCATGCCCCACCTCCAAGATGCACACAGGCTTGCCTACTAGCTGCCAGTAAAATCAGCTGGTGACTTGGACCTGATTTGGGTTAGAATCAAGAAGGTGGCGATTCTGTTCCTTTCTTTAAATAGTTTTAGCCCTTAATCATTGAAGAGAATTAAGAGTCAGTTTAACAATAACTTTGAGGGTTTTAACTGAAGGACTGGAGAAGTGTCCATTTGAGACCTGGCCGGAGTGGAGTTAGGGCAAAGGAGTTCTGCCCAAGAGAAAAGGAGGGGCCCGTGGGGAGCCTGTGTGGGAACAGGCTCCTTCTACAGAGCCCTGGGACCAATGTCTGAGCTTCAGCTGCCCGAGAACCTGAGGAGGCTTACATCCTCAAGGAAGTGGCAGTGAAAGAAGCCCCAAGTTCAAGTGGACTTGGTTTCCTAGTCACTTCAAAACAGACATCCCCTGATTTGCCAGAGAACATGCCACATGGTCTCAGTTTTAGCAGTACCTCTCGGAACTAATCACGCTAACTCCGTGGCAGTTGTTAGTCTCCTTGTCTCTTTTTTCTTTGCTTAAAGGATATATTTTCCATTATTTTGATTGGGGTTGGTTTAAGGGATGGGGAAGGACAGGACAGGCAAAGAAGGAAAGCGATAAATTTCCTAGCACATTCAAAGGTCAATGTTTTCTTTGGAGTGGATGTCATTTGAATGGATTATATGTGAGAGGGACATGCAGGGGCAAGCCCCACTCTTGTCAATCCTGCCATATATTGCTGTCACCCTATGGATGGAAATGCTGGGTAGGATAAAACGAGCTGTTTCTGCTGGAATCATCCTCAGCAAGACTGGAGCAGCACTTCCTGCCCCCTCTAGAGGCCTAGAAGTGCATTCTGGGGTCAGAGCTTACCTCTTTCAAGATGTCACAGGCTTGAGGTGTCAACTCTGTGCTTGTAAATAATCCAGTATATCTTCAGTGCACAGATCCTGCTCCTTATTTCCTTCTGGGTAATTTTCTTCAACCTTCCTCTGGTTGCCTGCTCCCTGCTTACAAATCAACAGATCTGCAGAATAAAAAGAGTTGGGAAACCCTGAATGGGGGGAGGGGGTAGTGTGAAGAGGATGCATATAGCAAGTAAGCACTGCTCTTCTTGAGGAGGATTCCCTTTAAGCTGAAGAAGGCCTGAGGAGTAGGGATTACGCCACAGGCAGATTCCCTTTCCTAAAGTAGATGGAGTGAGTCTTCATATCTTGCAACCAAAAGCTCCAAACTAACGTAAGATACCACATATTATGAGATGCCATGCAAAGTGGTGCAGCCACTTTGGAAAACAATATCACTCCTAGAAAGGTTCAACCTAGAGTTACCACATGACTTAGTAATTCCACTCCTCAGTAGAAAGATACCCAGGAGAACTGAAAACATGTGTCCATACAAAGCTTGTAGGTGAATGTTCATGGTAGCATTCTTCACAAGAGCCAAAAAGTGGAAACAATCCAAATGTCCTTAAGTCATGAATGGATAAACAAAATAGGGTGTATCCATCAATGGAGTATTATCTGGTCACAATAGGAATGAAGTAATGACACAGGCTTCATGGGTGAACCTTGAAACATTATGCTAAGTGAAAGAAGCCAGTCATAAAAGATCACATATTATATGATTTCCATTTATATGAAATGTCCAGGCAGGTGAAACTATAGAAACAGAAAGTAGTAGCAAATGGGGAAAGAAAGGATGGAGGGGGATGAATATGCTATAATATTGATTATGGTGATTATTGCCTAACTCTGTAAATACACTAAAAACTACTGAATTGTATACTTAATTTTAAACATTTTTATTTGAACTGTACACGTTAAATGGGTGAAATGTATGGTGTATGAACAATATCTCAATAAAAGCTGTTATTTAAAAAAAAAAAAACGCACACAAAACAAACACAGAAAAAGAAGGCCTGAGGAGTCTAAGTGGCAAGGCTACACAGCTCTTCGGAGAATTCCCTTTAAGCTATTGAAGACCTGGTGCTCTGACAGTGAGCTTTGGATGTACCTGGTGGTCAGGGCACACTTGGCTTTTAAATGCAATGTGCTGAGTGATATAAGAACGTTATACCCTGCTGTTTTGAAGACTGTGGTTCAGACAAGAATCAATTGTCAAAGAGGGGTGGGGACCCAGGGACGAGAAACCTCAACAAAACAAGTACCAGAAGATGGAACAATTTAGTTAGTGCCTCTTGGTCTTTACCTTGGCCTACCTCATTTGAAGATGTGTGTTTGTCCCAGGCCTGCATGGTGATGTACTGATGGGGTGGGAAGGAAGGTACTTACCTGCAGATGAGAGTGGCTGGGTGGGACATAGTAGTAGAGAGAGAAGAGAGAGATGGATCAGCAAAGAGAGTGAGGAGAATGGAGACTAGTTTATGAGAATTTTGCTCAGTTGTACTTCGCTAAAAAAAAAAAAAAAATAGCTTGTAATTGTGCTGCAATTAATAATTATCCCTAATTTTTTTTCTCTTAAGGCTTAGATTCTAGTCAATAGGTTACTGTGTGGATCTTACAGTATGCACCTTGTGGGGCCACATTACTTTCTCAGTTCGAGACCTTTGGCTTCTGTCTGCTTCCATCTTCCTCCACCACATCTTATTCTTGTTTCCCATCCCTCTCTCTCGTCTTTCCTCAGTAAAACTGCTTAACAGATGGGTATAATTAATAACTGAAAGTTGTCAAAGGCAATGACTAGAGGTAAATTACCACAAACAGAGCCAGACAATGATAAGATCATCATGGTTCCTTCTCCAAGAAAAGCAATGAAATTGGACTGTGGTGGTGCTTACTAGGCTGTGCTCTTTTGTTATGTTAATTATCACACAAATTGCTGTCTAAGAGCTCTCTGCCTTTAAAGTCTGTTAACTGATAAGATGAGTTGGACCTGTGTTTGCTCTGGAGCCCAGGGGTGGTTGGTGGACTCTTTGTTGTAGTCTTCAACATGTCAGAGCAAGGCTTGCCAAGGCCTCCCTGGAAGAAGACTGCTGTAGCTCCCCCAATGGTAGGCTGGCTGCTAGTGTTGGTATGACCAAGGCATTGGGAAATTTGGTGTGGGTGGAACCATAGTTTCTGTGGCAGGGATAGAGAGAAAAGGGGCAGAGAGAGAAGAGGCAGATTTGTTACAGGTAAATGTTCCTGGATAGTTGGGTCAGGCTCATTGTTGGTGATGGGTGCAAGGGCAAGTCTTCTCTGAGCACCCTAGGGTGCTGTTTTTGGCTTAGTTCTTCCTCTAGGTAATTATTGGAGAACTAGTAGCTGTGCATGTGGACAGATGTGTACCCCACAAGGTTGGGATACAATCCAGATAGGGGAGCACAGTATTTAGAGAAATAGTTGCTGAGTAGGGCTGTGATGAGGTGCCAAAAGGTGAGGAGGAAACATGGTGTCTTAAGGCCTCCATCACTACAAGGAGGAGGTAAGACCAGGAGGAGGGTGTACAATCAGTGAACTATAACCATGTATTTTGAGGTTTGTTCACCCTCGAGCCAGGCCTCCTTGTTTCGGGGCTTAGCATGCCACAAGTCCTTCAGGACTTCAACAAAAGGTTTGAGTCCCGAGATGCAATCAGCAGGAGGGCAAGTGTGGTTGCAGTACCTCTGGCCAGATGAGCCACTGTCCCTTGGGAGAGCAGACCCTCTGCCCTTCACTTCATGCCTCCCAAAGTTGCCTTAGCCTTCAACTTGACACAGTGGTGTTTTGCTGCCCTCTGCTGCTCAAACCCTACGCTTTAATAGTAGCCTCTGGACTGGATGGCTGGAGGTGACAGAGCAGGTCCTCCTCTGCTTCCCCCTTGTGCCTCTGGCTTATATAAGAGAAGCTTGCCCAGCATATGCATCTAGCAAGGTAAAATTGCTTGGGAAAAGTAACCTTGCTTGGTACTGGTCAGCTTCTACTAGCTGCTCTAGGCTGCATACAGAGGTCTTTCTTGAAGTAGCTGCCATTTTTACTTAGGTCATGCTTTTCTATAGGCTATTTAGCCTCTTCTTGGATCAGTGTCCTGGAGAAATAGGAATGGAGTTGCAGGACACTCTCCTGGAACCTCCCAGGATAGAAGTAGATTCTTCCTACCCCCTAGCTTACAAGGGGGCTGTGTGAGCCTTTCTAGAAACTGTGTCTTGGGTTTTCAGCCAGGAGAGGCAAGTCCTGGGATAATTATTGGCAGTTGGGCAGTAAGCAATAGATTAGCATCAGGATCTTTGGATACTCAGTTGGGAGTGGTCTCAGGGGATACTCGTTTTCCCCAACATAAAAGGCACTTGCAGTGGCAGCCTCGTCTGCAGAGGATGCTCAGGGGCTTGATGCCTCTCAATGCACCATCTCCTGATTGGGACGCGAGTGCCCACAGTTCTAGGATCCCAGCTGTGCCCTCATTCCTGAGATTGGGAGATGGAGCGTGCATGGAATGGCAGCCTCCCAGGGGTCAGGGTGTCAGGACTCTCTGGTTCAACTACCTGTGAACAAGTAGTCTGTCACTCTGCACGACCCCAAAAAACACTGGACTGCACTCCTTGGTCCAAACAGTTGCATCTATGCAAAAAATTTCAAAGCTTCAAGTTGGCAGAGCCTTCATGGATCCAAGCCTATTTCCTTTAATCATATCGTGTTGACATCTGAATGGGTCCTTCATAAACAATTGCATCTCCCTATCTCCACCCAGGCAGGTGAAAGCTTGGAGCCTGGCAAGAACTGGTATCCAGAAAGGTGCCTGGGTCACCTCCTGGTAGGTAGGATGTGGCCAAATGGCAGGTGTGGGGCCTTATGTCCCAGAGGTAGAAGCTAAGAATCCAAAGCAAATGGCCACAACACAGAGGAGAGAGAGCCAAAGCAGAGGCAAATGAATAGAGAGATCGAATGGGGGGAGGGAGAATAAGAAGTGGCAGGCTTTTTGGATTGAGGTCCAAAACACAAATGTAAGCAGAACACCTCCTTTGGAGGTAACCAAGCACATGGGGTCCTGTTTCCTCTGGAGGAAACTAGGGCCAATTAACAGTTCAATCCCCTCAGGCCCATCCCTTCTGCTCTTTTTCTCCTTTGACTTAGAATTAAACAAACACATTTGGTTGTGTTTTAAGTGCAAAAGCCCTGTAGGAAGGACTTGACATTGGGAAAGATAAGTATAAGGTGGTTTCTGCCTCAAAGGACATGCAGTCAGTTCATGGCCTCTTCCCCCACTAGCTTCCTCCCCTCTCTCTCATTCCTTCAACAAGCATTTCTTCTACACACTACAAAGTTTTTGCCTTGGTACTTACTATGTATTCAGTAAGTTCTTCAAAATTTTTATTTCTCTTGCCTTTTTCTATCCCTTATTCCTCTATCTCAGATCCCTTCCATTGTAGACAACAATGGCCAAACAACGGAGTTGCAGGACACTCTCCTGGAACCTCCCAGGATAGAAGTAGACAACTCCAAAGTAGACAACAGATAAATTTGGGGGGTTAGAAGGAAGAAAGAGACGTTAAGGGGAAATGCATGCTTAGTTCGCATGCCTGTGTTGACTCTGTGACACTCAAATGCTTTGTATCCATTTTACTCATGTAATAGATAAGCTTAAGGAAAGCCGTTTCATTTTCTCGTATGATGAATTTTTGCTGAGCATTAGCCCTATCCCATTTTGCATAGGCAATATATATGTTTTACTGCTATGTATCTCTCAATAAACTCAAATAGGTTTGGGGTCTTTTATCTACTTTGTAAATGAGTGGTGGGATGATGCTAGTCTGACAGTAACCAGAGCTAAGGAGTAAAAACCTGACCTCTTAATCCTCCCACCTGACACTTCCACCCAAGCCTTCAGCCCTCACTCCCAACTATTCCCTCCCTGCAGTGTGTTCATCACAAGACTAACAAGGCAAACACATGGAGTCTTCTATAATGGCCAGCACTTCGGAGACTACTGAAAGAAATAAAATCTCTAAGATCCTAGCTACTCTTATCTTGATTCCCACCCCCCAAAGGGTACATTGCTTTATTGATTATGTTGCATATTTAAATAAATACAATAAACCCCTCACCCTTTTATCCTTTTTTAATGTTAATTAAATTAACTTTGTTATAAAAATCATAGAAAAGCTCTGTGATAAATCACATATTTATTCAGTCCTTGCTTTTATGTAGTCTTCACATATTTGTATCTTTTTTGTTTCATGTAAGATAATTGATTAGAAGAAGCAGGCAGGTGATGACAAATGAACTTTTAATGAAGTGCTAATTTGACGATTCCAGTTTTATTTTGTTGGGATCATGGTGTGCAAGTAATCTGGGCCCCAGTATGTTAATAGGCAGAGCTGTGACCAAAATGGCTAAAAATGCTATTGTCAGTACAGCCTTCAAATATGGTTCCAAGTGGAGTGAGCTGATTCTTGCAGTTTCTAGAGCTAGAGGTCCTAAACAGCCAGGACTGTAGCTTTGGGTATCCATGAGAGAGCAATAAATATTTTCTCCTTAAAATTAAAACCAGCAAAATACATCAAGAAAAATGTAAAATTTGAACCAGTAACGCCAAACTCATACTAGCAATAGAAATACCAATAGCATCTGATTTCAGAGCTGCAATAGATTCTTCCAATCCAACCAAACCAAAAAGAAGGGGTTGAAAAATACTCCATGTAATACAGTTATTCAATCTTCCTTGTGGAGGACAAATACCTTTTGTCATCTGTGGTTTTGCTTCCTCTGTTTTTGAGAAGATGAGTTCCTTAGTTGCTTCATCATCTCCATCTTTGAGGATTTGAAGAGTTATAGATGACTTGATGTAATTATCCTCCAAATATTCATTTTCTAGTTCTGTAGTGTCCATGCTATAACTCCTTTAGCATCCCCGCCGCCGGGAGCCACCCTGGCACTCAGCAACCGTGCACACTCTGTGCGAGGCAGGAGGGTAAAACGCTCGCTGGCCCCGCGAGGACGGAAGCCCGCCCCCCCACCTTTAAAGTAAGGCACATGAAAAGCCTTCTATGAAAGTTCTGTATTACTTAAAAATTCCTATTGGCTAATAAAAGTATTTCCACTACAGAACTGAAGCTATTTAGAAAAACACACGCTGGATGTTTTACATGCAGAATACCTGAAACATTATTATATCTTACCTCCTGGCACAAACAGTCCCAAATCCAAATGATTGTATCTGAATAAACAATATGACTGTGGTTACAACTGCAAAAATGTTAATTAGCTTATCCACATGTGTACAAATATTAATTGTATAAAATCTAAAGGAAGAACAGCATCTACTGCATCTGTGCTTTGTTTCCTAAATGGTAAGAGATTTGGCATTTTCAGTCCTTTTTCCGTCAGTCATGTTGCTATTTGTAAAAGGCCAGTGTTATATGATGCTGAAGACCATGGAGAGATACTGTTCATATGACACGTGAATCCAACATACCTGTCAGTCAGTGCAAGACAATGAAGCCCTGGATGACTGGAGAAAGTCATCAAAGGCGATCTGTCCCCATTCTTGTCTGTCAAACTTTGGAATGTTCTGAAATTGGTCAGAGAGCCAGTAGCCAAAACCTGAGAGTGCTTGCTTGAGCTCATTCTTGTCCATCATCCCTGAGTTGTCCCTGTCATAGGTGCGAAGGACACTCTGCCAGTCCATGATGTACTTGTCAATGCCTGCGAACTCGCTGAAGTTCATGCCAGCCTTCTTGCAGTCAAAACACTGATATGATTAATCATGGGATTAAATGGAGTGAGTCCATGTGCCATACATAGTGCTTGTTGAACTTCACTGACTGATGACCCAGTCCTGTCTTCATCAAGCCTATGAAAGATGCCACCGGAAGCTCTGGTCTGGCAGCACCATGTCCACAGCTGGGCTGGCTGTCCCCGCCCTGTCCATAGGGGTGGGCAGCCATTGGCCCAGGAGTATGGCCAGGCTGGGGAGTCTGGAGGCAACACACGATGCCTTAGGGTAGCTGCACTTCCACTTCTGCCCTCTTATCCTGATTTTTAACTTCAAGTCTTTGCTTATTTAATTCCCTTATTTGCTTCTTCTCTCCTAAGATGGGCTCAAGAAGAGATGGAGGGGGAAGTTGTGTTCATCGCATTACACAGTGAAGAGCTGTGTCTAGCTTTATTTAGCTCCCAAACATCTCCCATCCTACCTGTTAAGGAGCTTGGAATGCACTATTCCTTTGAATCTTAAAAAAATTTAAGAGTCTTTCATTTAAAAATATATTCCTAAAATGCAAATGTCCCTGGGAGAGGAAATACTTAGGTGACAGTTAATTTGAGGGGAGAAAGTCTCAGTGGGGGAGAGAACTCTAAAGCCATGCCTTACCTATTTAACCAACTGCATTTACTCCTGCTCCTGGTCAATGCTCTATCTGAGTACGGGGCGGGGGGGGGAGGTGGAGTGGGGGGAGAGACAACAGAAGGCAGATTTGGGTGCACATCCCCTCCCTCCAGCACATACACACCTGGCCCTAAAGTAGTGATAACAGTTGTTCTCACATGAAAACATCTGGCTGAAGGCTAAGATCACTTCAGATTTCCAACTTAACATTTTCCTAAGTGTAACATTTTTCTCCTAATTTTGTTTTGGAAAAGACTAAAGTAGCTCCACAATTTTCACATCTTCATACTCCAAACTGCACTCAAGTTTGCCTGGGACAGGTACATGTGTGTACATATGTGCATATTCCCAGCATTATGTCTGGGACCCCCACAGAAGTCAAAGTTTCAGGGAGCAAGTTTCAGCGAGCCTCACGATGATGTAGCTCCTTCACAGGAAATCCGAGGCATTACTCTCTGTCCATGGGAGCGTACATGCAGATCTTTTCTCCCCCTCATGGTCAGTTTTCTATTTGTGATTAGTAATTGGCTTCTCTCGGTACGTTATGATCTATTACAAAAGCCAAACATTTAGAGGGCGAGCTGAAATGACAAAATTTGGTCATAATTTATGTTGGCCCCTGACATATATATTTTTTTTTAATGATTTGGTCTCTAAGCAACTGATCTCTTAGCAACAAGAAGCACCTTTATAAAAGATGGCACACACAAAGAGTGATTGCCAGAAAAGCCACCCGGTTCTTAAACAGCCGCGCATCATTAGCAAAACTCTCCATCTTCAAGAGTCCAAAAACTAGAAGTGACCAGCAGACCCAGGTAACATTGATATTTGCACATTTTCCTGAAAAAAAAAAAAAAAACCAAACTCATGCAAAACTATTGAAGAGAAGAAAATTTTTTGAAATATGTTGTTTGAGGTCTTATTAGTTAGTCTTGGCTAACTTTTAATAGAATGTATTCTATTAAATAACTGCTTCTTGATTTTTTAAAAACAACTTGGACATGGATTTTGTGATCAGAAAACAGTTCATTCAAAATATTTCATTGACATGAGAGGATAGAGGGGGAAACAATCTATCCTTTTCAGTTTATTTCTGTAGGTTTTCATTTGAAGGGAAAAATTCCACACTGTGGCTAAATCGATGAGCATGCAGAATATCACCCGATTGCTGTGCAGTGCTAGGGGAGTAAGTGTGGGTTTTTTTCAGTGTATTTTTATATTGCTAAAATATTTAGTGGCAAAATTATTTTACTTCCAAACTTTAGCTTTTAAATCGAGGATCAGTTTTAGTAGCAAGTGGTGGTCTTTTCTTGCAAATATTCAAGGACTGTTTTTTCTCTTCTCTTTCATAGCATAAAAACAAGCATTTTTCTATTCATCTTCATTGCCGTAAAAAAAGATTCATTAACAAAACTAAAAATAGGAGAAATCCCAGCCATCTGTACTCTGTTTCAGGTGGCCAGGAGTTGAAGACTTAAATGTCTTTCTAGAAAATTGGAGTTGGAGATGAGGAAAAATTGTTTGTTATCTATACCCCTTCAATTAAGACTGTGATTAAAAATCCACTTGGGGTATTCAAAGTGCATAAAAGGAGATGTTTTGTGAGGGAAATAAAAATGTCTCTAATTGAGCTTAGAAATATTACATAGAGATATTACAGATCTAAGCAAACAGATTACAAAAATCAGTTTCAATCAAGACAAGTTGGGATGGTGATACTTTTGTGCGTTGTGTTGTTGTTGTTGTTTTTAGTAAGAATTGTATGAGCCACTTATCTTTAAATTGAGCTGTATGCTGACATCTTCTCAGAACCAGAAAATGGGATACTTTATCTAAATACGGAGCTTGGCAATGGGTCAGGGCATTCAAAATCAGGACAATCCCAGAAAACTTGACTTACAGTTGTTCTAAGAAAAGACTAACAGCACAATATGATTACAACTTGATTTCAGAAGCTGCTTATGAGTTGTATTTCTGTTACTGCTACCAACTTCAAGCACGAAGAATTCCTTCGTGATTGCTTTGATCAGAAATTTGCAAAGAAATTAGCAAATATGTTGAATGTCAGAAAGTTTTTTAAAGTCATTTACCATGAAAGCACAGAAAAACGTACAGCTCTGTCATTTAGAATTAGATTTGGTGTGCTTATATTGCAGTGTGGTCATTACTATAGAGACATGCTTGTGGCTTTAAGGAACTGGATAAATAAGCTATAACTTGTGCTGCCTGTGTCTGGATGTGTTTCCAGCTTTAAGTGTACCACTCCTAAATATGAAGGGGAATAAAAATAAGCAAAGATACGGTACCATTTATATCCCAAGTGGAAGCTAAGTTTCTGCAGTGGTTCTTTAAGATTTTTCAAATTCAGTCACTATGTCCTTTGAGATTTATTTCTTGTAAGCTTTGTCTAGCACAAGCAGACAAAGGGGGCCGATGGCATTGTAGAACTTGTCATTTTGGCTGTCTTAATGAGCCATCTGACCAAGTTGGAGAATAATTGCAAGATTTGATGCACACAATGAAAATACTCCAAATAGACTGGCCACTATATACTAAGCTGACTCATTCTTCTGTGTTGGAATTAGTTGCTTCTGAGACACATACACATATCCACAAATGGTCTCAATATAAACCATAAACCAGGAAATCAAAAGGAGCCTCTCCATTAGTGAGGAATACACAGGAAAAAGGATAGCTTTAATTTCATGAAAGTTTCCAATCATAGTCCTTATTTGGTGTCTAAAAATGCTAAACAAACTTGTTTTTTTCCTTCAAACCTTAGGCAGGGGTTGGACTGGTGGGGGCAAGAGTACACAGGGGGCATGTAACAGCTGGCAGACCCACTTCCTAACAGTCTGCTGTGTGGGAGTCTGTGCTGCAAATGGATTGATTTACTTTGGACAGCTTAATACCTGAATTGAAATGATCAGGTAGAACATGATTACTACTTTTAACAGAAAAAAAATAACCCTTCTAAATGAATCATACTTTGGATAACGTGGTCTTTCTCTGGTGAGAGGGAAGTTGGAAAAAACCTACGTGGACTCGGCACTTGACAATGTGCAGTTCTCTTTAATCCTCACGACAGCTGCACAAAGGCATCAGTATCTCTGTTTGACACACGTGTAAACCAGGTTCAGCAGTTTACCAAGATATTATCTACATAGAGAATGGCAAAGCTGGCCAGTCTTACTCTCCACCAATATGCTCTCCTCAGGCCACAATGCACAAGCAACTATTTTAAATTGACATTCAAATAGTCCCTCTGGTCTTAGTAAAGTCAAAGCTCTGATCCAGGCATCTTCTCACAGAAGTCTCCTTAATCCTGGTTCTGACAGCTGGAGGTACTCAGATCCCACATTTCAATGACTACCACAGGATATGAACTGGAGGCAGGCACCCAGCTAGGCAGCAGAGGCCACAGGGCCTGTCGCCATTCCTTGCCATGATGCACAACCCAAATGCAGTGGGGTAGGACTCTTTGATGTACCCTTTCTGTAAGAAAAGCACCTGAGACAAGACTCTCCAGAGGCATCCCCAGACCACAACAGTTAGGGGCTACACTGGTAGAAAGGAAGAAAGACCAAGACCCAGAATGGGTCAAGTGGAGTGCCACCATATTAGCGTGGCTGGGAAGGGAGCCCAGGTGTAGCTGGGGTGGGGGCAGGGTGAAATGCTACAGAAAGCCGAACTATCCAGCAAGGACATCCCTTCATGGTTGCAGGACTGCAGTGGCCTGTCCCCTCTGGTTCTAAGCCTTTCTGGCTTATGTTTTGCCTCTCTTCCAATATCCCTGACAGATCAGTCTTAAAGAGTTAATTTTAAAAACTTCCCTAAAACAGTATTTGGGTAGATGATTTGTAGAAGAATGAGACCCAGGGCAGCTGTGACGAGCCCTGGGACAAAGCACTCTATACATCCCCATTACTTTGGATCCTTACTTATGTCAATCAGCTCAGAGACCTGAAGTGTCTTGCCCAAAACAAGATAATTCGTGTAGGTGGGTTACTGTCTGGCATGTAATGTTATAACATACATGGTTGGTGTATAGATGTCACATGCTTATCATGGGCAGCACAGGCCAAATCCCCCTCTATACAGTGCACAGAAAGTCTCTCATCTGGCATCCCTGGGTAGAAGAAACAGCCACTTAACTCATTTCACTTCTTTAAAAGCATACCATCCTTAATTTGGAAGCTAGCTTAGAGATTGCTTTGAGTTCTCATTTTGGAGGCAAAGGAACTGAGTTGGAGTGATCTGTCCAAGGTCTATGTAACTAGCCCTAACGAGGAATGGAGCTCAGTTCTCTTGACTCCCAGTCCAGTGCTCTTTCCTCTATATCATAATTGTTAATCCCAAGAAGAGGATGAGAGTACAAACTATTACCCCTATTTTACAGATAGAAAAAATGAGGGCATAGAAAAAATTTAGGGACAACTGCCACTCCAAAAGTTATGAAATCATTAAATCTATAAAAGTAATTTAACAGGTCCTTGGGATTAACCATTTTCATTTTCCCTGCTGGGTACAAATGTGCAGGGTTCAGTATTACAGTGAACATACTGGAATGTCCAAAGGCTTTTCAGCTTGCAGGTCATATTATTTTTCCCCTGTATGGAAGTAAGGAAAGGGAGGGAAAAATGGTCCCTAGTGTTATAAAGCTTAGTGTTCAAATAGATTATGCATTTATGGAATCTCTTAAAAAGCTAAGCCAATGTATATTTGCAAGTCAGAACAGACACAGCCAAGCCCACCAAAAATTGGTAACAAAGGGTACTCTAAGCAGCAATCCTTGTGGGTTTTCCTTCTGCTGGACCAAGATTTCTTTTCTTATGATTATTACAGTTCCACACTTGGATGTGGTACTACCCCAGGAACAGCCCTAGCAAAAAGACCCTGATATGTGGGAGCAATTATTGGGAACTGTACAATTCTGAGGACAATTCTAAAAACTTAATGGGAAAGTGTGAACTCACATGGTTTGCGCTCTCTGTGCCAAGTTCTGTGGTAGGACCTTTACATCGGTTTTCTTATTTAAACTATGATGTCAGTACTCTGAACACGATTTTCCTGGTGAGGAAGCTGAAACCCTTCTGCATTTAAGGAACATACCAAAGAGGGCAACACCATAAAGTAGTGTTTGCTTATTCAATGTATTTTACTGTACTTAAATGATATGCCTGGCACTGCAGTAGATGCTAGGAATACAAAGTTAAATAAGACATGGTGTTTGTCTTGAAGAAGCTTAAAGCCTAATGATGTTCATTTCCACTCACTGTGGGAACTTCTGCCCCTCAGAGCTCGTTTAATAGCAAATCAGTTATTTATGAAGTAAATTCTAAAAGATTTACTGCAGAACACATATCTTGAGTGTTGGAAAGGGTTAGAGAAAAATCCTAAGATGGGAAGTATAAGATGGCCAGGGTTTACAATGAGGGGGGGAATTGAAGATTGACAGAAAGTTGGTATTCATGTTGTATAATAAAATGGGGGGAAACATAAAGGAGAAAATGATTCACATAAAAGGGCCAGCAAACCTTGATTCTTCTCTGCCTATAAAAGTTCCATATTGAGGAAAATATGAATAATAAACTTGGCTTATAAAATATTTTTGGCCCTAGCCTGGACAATAGCTGTAGAAGATACAGCCCAACCCCAGACAAGCATAGAGCCAACAATGGTCTGAGGCTAGGCTTGGTGATTAGATGGCAGAAGGGAAGGAGGAAAGAAAAATATGATGGTGGCATCTCTAGAAGTAAGAGAACTTAGGAATTCGCTCTCACTTTAGGTAGAATGATGGTGAGATTGCTTTTCAACAAGGTTCAGAGATTAAAAATGTGCCCATCATAAGTGGGAACATTCCTTAGAAATGTTAACTATGTCCCTCAAAGTACATATCAAGACATATTGGGTCTAAGAGAAGATTTGTGCTATTCTGAGAGTCAAGGAAGGTGGGGGAGGGGTCTGAAAAATATCATTTAGTTGCTGAACTATTAGAATTCCCAAGCTGTTTTATGGGGACAGGAGGGCTATCCTGGAAAACTCAGGAAGCCTGGGGACCATACCTTTAGGCAACTGGCAGCTCTGATGAGAGGGGTCTTGCTCTTACAAGTGTTTGAGTATTGCTAAGAATGAGTGTGGAGAGGGACAAAACAGAAGAACTCAGCAGAGGGGGTGATCCTGAGAAGAGGTAGGAATCAGGACAGAAGGCAGATAAAAGGGGACCAGAGCCCAAGCCGGTTTTGCTCAGTGGACAGATCGTCAGTCTGCGGAATGAAGGGTCCTGGGTTCAATTCCGATCAGGGCATGTACCTCAGCTGCAGGCTCCCAGCCCTGGTCGGGGGCATAAGGACAGCAACCAATTGATTTCTCTCTCACATCGGTGTTTGTCTCTGTCTCTTCCCTCTCCCTTCCATTCTAAAAATCAATGGAAAAATGTCCTCGGGTGAGGATTAAAGAAAAGGGAGGAGGGGGAAGAGACCAGAGACTTCAGAAGAGAACCAGAAGCAAAGTGGGTCATACAGTTCCAAGAAGACAGTCTCTGCTAAGGCAGCACAGAAGTAAAAATAATGCTTAGACTTGTAAGCAGATGAATGAGAGAAAGGTCACTGGTACCTCCAAAAAGCAGTAAAAGTGGGACAGGAAGCTGGGAAAACATCCTGGTGGAAGGTGCCACATGGGTGGCATACCAGAGCCCAAACAGGGCCCCTGATCTCTGTGGACTGACTGAATGCAAGATCAGCCAGGAAAGACTTGGCCCCCATCAGACATCCATCTTGAAATCCAGCTGTCTACCTGGGCCAGCCTGGGAGAGCCCGTTTGAGGCAAGAGGAAAGAGTATGGACTTCGGAGTCAAACAGGATTTTAATCCTTCCTCAATCAGAAACCATGTGACTATAAGAAGGAAATTCAATCTCTATTTCTTTAAAATGGAACTACTACTTATTTCACAAGTTAGTTGGTTGTTTCTTTTAAGAACGAAAGTGAGATAAAATATGGCAGAGGTGCTCAGTAAATACCAAGCCCTCTAGAACAGTGGGTTATTTAGCTGTATTACTTGAAATCTTAGAGTTCTTCATAAATTTCCAGAAACTGTTTTGAAGGTGTTGTTGGGGTGAGGGGGGCTAGGGAGAGGGAACATGATAGGAGGAGCTCCAGCTACCCATACCCCACTCTTACCAGAGCACTAGGGCTCTATGGAAAGTTTTGTTTAGCAAGGTTTGGGGATATTAATTCAGGACACAAAAATCAAATTATATTCTTAGACACTAGTAGCAAAAAATTAGAAATTCTAATGTAGTAACAAAAAACATAAAATACTTAGGAATAAATCCAACAAAAGGTATCTGAGACCTCTAGACTGAAAAATACAAAACACGGCTGAGAAAAATCAAAGAAGATCTAATACATGGCAGACATTTTTGTGATATAAGATTCAACATTAAGGTAGTAATTCTGCCCAAATTGTTCTTTAGAGTCAATGAACTTCCAAATAAAATTCCAGCAGGCTTTTATTTTTGTTTTTTATTTTTAAAATTTATATTGAAATGAGAAAAACCTACAATAATCAAAATATGTCAGTTAGGAATTTTGAGCAGTCGGTATGCAAGGGATTTAGGGGGGAAACTAGGGAAGATAAAAGGGAATGAAGCTGGTGGGAATGCAGACTGGTGCAGCCACTATGGAAGACAGTATGGAGTTTCCTCAAAAAACTACAAATGGAACTCCCATTTGACCCTGTGATCCCACTTCTAGGAATATATCCCAAGAAACCAGAAACACCAATCAGAAAGGATATATGCACCCCTATGTTCATAGCAGCACAATTCACCATAGCTAAGATCTGGGTTGGGGGGCAGGAGGTAGGGGGGGAAGAGATCAACCGAAGGACCATGTATGCAGCATATAAGCATAACCAATGGACATAAGACACTGGAGGATAGGGGAGCCTAGGGGACTGTCTAGGGCGGGGGGAAAAATGGACACATTTGTAATACCCTTTGTAATAAAAAATTAAAAAAAAAAAAGGGAATGAAGCAGGAGTAGGCAAGGAAGCTGTCAGACCAGTGCAAGTCTGACACCTGAGAACAGAGAGAAGGAAGAATTGTGGGGAAAGGGATTTAGACTACAGTGTAGTTCTGAGAGTTGGGCCAGGAATGGGAAGTCCCCAAGCAAAGATTGTCTGTTGGAAGAGTCCTGTATTGGATGGAATGGGCTATCACTAGTACCCCTGCCATATTTAGTCATTGGTTAGGAGCTGGCCAAAGAAACATGGCCTTTCTGTGAACTTGGTGGTGAATCCATAGAGAGGAGCTATCAACTAGGGCCAGTGGTCGGCAAACTCATTAGTCAACAGAGCCAAATATCAACACCACTTCTTCAAAATAGACTCGCCCAGGCCGAATACCGACTTCTGCGCATGGGCCACGAAGTTTCAATCGCACTGTACATGCGCGACCGTGTGGTATTTTGTGGAAGAGCCACACTCAAGGAACCAAAGAGCCGCATGTGGCTCGCAAGCCGCAGTTTGCCAACCACGGAACTAGGCTCCCAATAGCAGGTCCTTTCAAGGATATCTGAGCAGTGTCTCTCCATGGCCATCATACAAAGTGATTTTGAAAAAGAACAAAGTTGGAGAACTTATCTTCCAACTTACCAACCTTACCTTGATATGTCAAGACTTACTATAAAGCTACAGTAATCAAAACAGTTGGTTGTTGGCAAAAAAATAAACATACCAAAAAAAATAGATATAGACAACAGTATGGTGATTACCAGAGGGAAAGGGGGATAGCGGAGGTGGAAGAGGCAAAGGAGGGATAACATCTCCATCACCCTTTTGTAATCCACCCTTCCTCCACCCCATCCCCAGACAACTACCGATGGCTTCCTGTCACTATTGCTTAGTTTGCATCTTTTAGAATTTTATGTCATTGTGATCATACAGTCTGCACTCTTTATTATCTGGCTTCTTTCCTCAGCATATTGATTCTGAGATTCATTTATGTTTTTCATATTAACAGTTTGTTCCTTAATATTGCTGAGTAGTATTCTATTGTATAATTAAATGACAGTTTATCCCTTCACTTGCTATGGAACATTTAGGTTGTTATTCAATTTTTGACTTTAAAGAAGACTACCATATAAATATATATTTGTATATGTTATGTACATATATGTGTATATGTATTTAGCATAAACTAGTATATGCTAAAACATAAAATTGTAAACCTTGTGCCAAAACCGGTTTGGCTCAGTGGATAGAGTGTCGGCCTGCGGACTGAAGGGTCCCAGGTTCGATTCCGGTCAAGGGCATGTACCTGGGTTGCGGGCACATCCCCAGTGGCAGGGGCGGTGTGCAGGAGGCAGCTGATCGATGTTTCTCTCTCATCGATGTTTCTAACTCTCTATCTCTCTCCGTTCCTCTCTGTAAAAACTCAATAAAATATATTTAAAAAAAAAATTGTAAACCTTGAATATATGAGGCTTATTGTATGTCATTTATGCCTCAATAAAGTGGTTTTAAAGAGATGGGGGAGAGGGGAGATGGGGTCTGATGTACAATGCAACCCCGCTTGTACAATAAATATACTGAAACAGTGTCCTAGAAGAAATTTAGGAAGAAGTGAGTCTGGTACTTTGTTTAGTGTCTACATTTCCCTTTGGCCGGGGGAGGGAGTGGAAGAAGGAGCAATGCCTAGTGCTAACCAGCTGTCGCATTGAAACCCCCTGAGCACTCCTGCTTGCTGGGTGGGGCTCCACACAGGAGGACCCTTCTCTGTGTGGGGGGGCAGGCAGCCCAGCTGCTTGGGCGGTTGGCCAATGCATAACATAGGGCCGTGCTCAAAGGGGGCTGCGCTTGCCCTTTAATGCACTGCAGTCACCACACTGAAATTCTTAATAATTTTACTTTTGAATGTGGTCTTTATACGCGAAGTCTGATGGGACTTAGGATGCGATAGGAACTCAGACCCTTGGCTCATGCAGGGCCTCCTCTCCTGCCGCTTCCCTGGAGTTCTGAGCTGCAAGCTCCTCCTGGTCCCAGCCCAGGGAACACTGCCACCTCCACAAGGTGGGGTAGGGCTGGGCCCACAGCCAGGGGACTGAGTCACAGGGTGCCGCGCCCCCCCCGCCCCCCCACACACACACATACCTACCCTACCCCCAGGCACCTGTGAGAGTCTGAATTTGCCTGCACAAGAACCCCTGTACCCTGGGAAGTACAACACTGGCAAATAAAACACACCATGACAGTGGAGAGAAAGTGCGCGGAAGAAGGGGAAAGGTTTTTTCCTGCTTTCTGAACAAGGGGCTCCCCATTTCCATTTTGCCGTGAGCCGGGGAAATTCTGTCACCAAGCAGCCTGCTTGAGAGAGACCACACTCACTCCCGCCAGCCTGCCCAGCACTCCAGCCATGGGTTGCCACAAGTAGAGGACCTGGTCTGATTTTGCACTCAAAAGCTTCCAACCACCCCAGGGGAAAGATTTGTCTCAAACTGCCCAGCCAGCAGTGGCAGAGACAGAGATGTTTACATGAAAGTCTGGAATGTAGGGCTGACTTGCTCTCCCTCAGAGCAGCATGTGTATTCAGGTAGAGACCGGACAATCCTGCTCTCTTGAGATTCTTCTGGATGCAGACCTCCCTGGCCTCTGATTTCCTCTCCAGTGTGGAATAGGGGTGAAAGTCCCAATTTGGTGATTTGAAAAGTCACCATGACAACGGCCAAGTCCACTGAGTATAAAATGTATCAAGCTCACTTTCTTTTGTGTGTTTTTTACAAATATGATCCAAAATTTTTTCTTTATTAAAGATTTCACATGTCACGTGTTTAATGGGAAACAATTAAAATGTTACATACAGTAGCCCTAGCCAGTTTGGTTCAGTGGATAGAACACTGGCCCGTGGACTGAAGAGTCCTGGGTTCGATTCCAGTCAAGGGCGTGTACCTTGGTTGCAGGTTCCCCAGCCCTGGTCAGGGCGCGTGCAGGAGGCAACCAATCAATGTGGCACATTGGTGTTTCTCTCTGTCTCTCCCTTTGCTTCCACTCTCTAAAAATCAATGGGAACATATCCTCAGGTGAGGATTAGCAAAAATAAAAAAATTAAAATGTTATGTAAACAGACCAGTAAATAAATTTTTACTGTTTCAGATCATATATTTTTTCTTCAAAATCTATACATTTTCTGTGATGTTTCAAAAGTAGATCTTGATATGAATTTGATGCTATAGGGTAAGCTCTATAGGACTCGGATTTAAATTCAGCAGCAAATTTTAGTTCTCTAGTGTTTTTTTCAAACTGGCATATCTTGGTCAAGTAACTCTCTGTGCTATTATTTGAAGTCTATGGTCTTGACGTAGTAATCACCAAGTTTTAATACCTTGGATTTCTTTTTCTGAATGAACAAAGGCTTCTAGTCAGAAAATAATCCAGCTTCAATAAAAGGGAAGAGGGGACGTGTGTTTGCCCAGGCCCCCCAGAGATTAGTGGCACTTCTTTGATTTGTCAGTTCTTTGCCTCCAGCTTTCTTTCTCCACACGGTCCAGGTTAGCTTTAAAGCTTACTCTAAAAGGGCAAGAGCAGATAGGAGCTCTTTTTAGGAAACGTGTTCTACAAATCTGTTCAACTCATGGATTTGGAAGTAAAAATAAACTTGGGAAAAGTTCCATTAAATGAATCAGAGTATGATAGAAATTAGGGACTAATCCTTGACTCCATGGGCTGGAGATGAACTGGCAGAAGCTTGTCTACTTCTACTACGGGAGGAGGGAAGGCTTTTCCTTCTGCCCAGTCCTTCTCCAAGGCAGGATAAAGCAGTCTCGCCTTCAGGGCACTGGCTGGGGAATGAGGAGGCCCCTGTCCTGAACGACTGTCAATAACTAGTGTGAGATCTTGAGTACAGAGTTTAACCTCTCAGGAGATGCCAGTGTCTGCCCTGCTCTATCAGCATACTAGCATATGCAAGTGCCTCTTGATGAGAGGAAAGCGTTGCGCACATAATGTGATGTGTGAGAGCATTGCCACGTATCTTGCTCTTTGCTACTCTCCGAGACTGGCAGAGAAGGGTTGGATCTGGCAGTTTTTTTGCAAAGTGAAAGCTAAGTCTTTCCTCAGCTGAATCTGAGCTGTGCATCTGGGCACACTTAGGGAGAGAACAGGCTAACTGCATCGTTGCACAAAGGAGACCAGCTATTTTCCTCAGTGTTGGGGAAACTAGATTTATCAAGACTGATCACATTCACTAGCCTGTGGCCTGGCACATGACTCATTGGGCATCAGGGTTCTGAAGTTCAAAGAGCTACGAAGTTCAGGTGGGTAACAATAACCCAGGGGAAGGGAGAGTACTGCTCTGTTGAAAGGGACACCAGATCGTGGCCACAAGGGGATATGAGTCCAGCGTGGCCAGATTTCCTGAGTTTTCTCAAGAGACACCTAAAATCTGGACTTTTAAAATTTAAGATATACAAATTCTTGAATAATGGCAATGAAAGCAAATTTAAAGGACAGTGTAATCCAAAATGAGACAGGTTAACAGGCTGAGTAGGTGAATGACAAAAATTCCAGTTAAGACAGGGAAGCACAACAGCTACATAGTCCTAAGCCCTGCCTCCTTCAGAGAGTGCTGAGAGGAAGCAGGGCCCTGACAGGTCTCTGCCTCAGCCTCTCCTCTCCTCCCCTCTCTCAGCTCTCCTCCTCCCTTGGGCCTGAGGAGATTTTATCTCTCTGTGTGAGCAGAAGGTGAAAAGTCATGCTTCTGCCCTGGCCAGGTGGCTCCATTGGTTGGAGTGTCATCCCACACACCAAAAAGGTCGTGGGTTTGATTCCAGGTCAGGGCACATACCTAGGTTGCAGGTTCGATCCCTGGTCGAAGCACATATGGGTGGCAACAGATTGATGTTCTTTCTCACATTGATGTTTCTCTCTCTCTCTCTCCCTCTCTCTCTCTAAAAATCAATAAAAACATATCCTTGGGTGAGGATTAAAAAAACAAAAACAGTCTTGCTCTTGTAACCCATTCCTTTTCCCAAAGTTGTTATTGCAGCCAGTCCTTGCCCACACTTATAGGCCCAGATTTTGAAACTCAAAAGCCAGGAGAAGATTTGTTCCTTCTGCATTCTGCTTCCCTGAGGCAATGAAAAGCGCTCAGCTAACGTAATGAGAAGAGGGGATAAAGGGTAACAGGTAACACTAGCTGGCCGCACCCAGCCCAGGCTTATGCTAGAGGAAGGATATCACATACAGTCTCATGGTATGCTTGCCAAGTTAGGACTAGTTTGGGACAGCTGGGTGTTGTCCAGCATTCATGGCAGGAAAGGGGACTGGAAAGGTAACTGAAACAAAACTCAATATGAAAAAAAAAAATTTAATTAGCTCAGATGTGTTATTTTTGTTAAGTAAGTGATGCAGTTCTGCATCTGTTCTGTGTAATTTCTCATCCATGTACTTTAAAGTAACATAAAGGGCTTTCAGAAAGCATGATCTGGAAACCATGCCCATCCTAGTTGGGGTGGTCTTAACCTCTACAAAGCTGTCACTGGTTGAACTCATTAAGAGGTATATATAACCCCAGACTCCTTTGAGAGGTGTGCCACAGCTGTCATCAAGCCTTCTTGCTATTCCAAGGACTGCTACTGCTTTCTGCCTACCCTTCGCCCCATTCCAGTACCCTTCTCTATTTCCCTAGGCTTTCCCAAATTCTTCTTCTTCCCCAGTGATCCTCTCAACTTTCTCTCTTCCCCTGAGGACCCTGTTCTCCTGTCTGCCCTCTAAAGTAGAGGATGTGTTTTCAATCACAAATCCCCAAAATTTCAGCTGGTATCTTCCAGGGTGCTGCTGCCCCTGGACCCTTAATCCATTTTTCTAAAATACTGAAAACTCCTTGAGGGCGGAATGGTGGGCAGTGAGAGATTGCCCAAAACCAAAGGACTTCAATATTTTACCCATCACCCTTTTCTTCAGGCTCTCACCTGCCCCACACTTAACTCCTTGGATTCTTATTCCTCCATCATAGTGTCTATGAAGTTCTCCTGATTACCCCAGGGAGAATGAGGTCACTATTATAGCCAGTTTCATATAACACAAGTGTTTGTGTAGTGGACTCTCTCAAGGCATTGTGCCATCTGTGATGAAATAGCTACTTCAAACTAGAACAGTTGAAAAAAAATCATAAATTGAAAGAATAGCCCGGCTGGCGTGGCTCAGTGGTTAAGTGTTGACCTATGAACCAAAGGTCATGGTTTGATTCCCGGTCAGGGCACATGCCTAGGTTACAGGCTCAATCCCTAGTGTGGGGCATGCAGGAGGCAGCTGATCCATCATTCTCTTATCATTAATGTTTCTATCACTCTCTCCCTCTCCCTTCCTCTCTGAAATCAATAAAAAATATATGTATTCTTTTAAAAGGGCACAAATTTACTATATTTCCTTGACTTAAAATTAAGCAAAGCATCTTCTCATTTTTTTTTCAACAAAGTTCTGGTGGGACATGTTAATAATGCTCACTACTCATTTCTCTAAGATTTATATAATGGTCCTAGATGATCCTGGGCTACTCCTTCCTTTGGCTTCAAAGTAAACAATCTCCGAACTCCAAACAGCCTGAGACACTACCTCTGAGCTTCTAACTGACTCATATTCTGGAGGCCCACAGTAATCTCACTCCAGCTCAGCTGGTTCTAATGAACCTCTTTGCAACTTATCTGTGTGTGTATGCTTTAGTAACGGAGCATATTAAAAGGAGCCAGGCATTATTAGTCATACTGGATGCATATTATAACATGGTTTATTTAGCTCATATATGCTCTGGATTGGCTTACAGAGGCCTTTTCATAGTTAATGCTTTCTCTAAACATTCACTAGGGCTTTAGTAGCCCTTTAGGACCAAAGCCTCTGTGAAATCTCTCAAAAAAAAATTTCTGAATTCATGTCTTAAACCATCACGAAGAGCACTCTGCCATCTAGTTTCAGCAGAATTCTAATGACTCCATGTGGCTGGAAAGACTGCCTCTATGGAGTCAGTTCCTGATTTTCATCTCACTCCTCTGAGCAGGGTTGATCCCTTTGCTGTTTCACCTTCATAATTTGCATACGCCTTTCCTGTCGTTATTTTTGTTTGTATTTGTCACTTTCTCTCTAGCTGTATCATAAGCTCCTTAAAGGCAGAGATACTATTCTTAGTGTCCTTCCTATGTGCCCCCCCCCCGCCCCCCGGCCCCGCTCAAACTCATACTGGAATCCTAAACCCAGGCTTTGCACTTAGTTGAAGTTCAGGATTCTAGAAAATGAATGTATCATATGCAGAATTGGGTCATTTTCCCCAAGAAATGCATCACCTGTCTTTGCCCACACTGAAAACCCTCAGCCTCTCTTCTGCCCACTCCTACAGGCTCCCTATAGTTTCTCCCCATCTGTCTGCCATTTCCCTCCACCTCTGAAATGCTTTCCAATCTGCTACAACCCTGGCACCTGCACCATCACTCCCTCTTTTGACTCATTCTTAAAGTTGAGTAGTCAGGCTAGTTCCAGAGTTTAGCACTCTTCCATCTGGAGAACTGGAATTTCCTGTCCTGGTAACAGCGCCCCGCACCCTCCAACCCATGGTGCTGTCTCCCTCCGCAAAGGAGATGGTTGTCTTTGGAACCAAAGGAAGCTATGTGCAGTGCCCAATTCACCCCCTAAAGTCTCCCTTGAAACTGAGGAAAACGGTGTGGTCGCTCTCTCCTCTCCCTCTCTCCTCTCTCTCTCTCTCTCTCTCTCTCTCTATCTATCTATCTCTCTCTCTAGGTTTTTTCCTTATATCATTTTTTTTTTTTGCACATGGCCCAAATGCTGCAGCTACCTCCCATTATTCTTAAACTTAAGTATTAGCCAGAAATGAATGCTTATGGACTGTGTACACCCTTATTCTTCATGCAAAAAAAAAAGTGTTTTGTGTGTTGTTTATGTTTTTTACTTTGGTTATTACTTGACAGATGTTCCTGGTGATAGTAATCCTAAGTCCTAACTCTGCCTAGCACAGCTCTCTGGGTGCTGTCACTAAGCACTATCTCCTCTACTGATCACATCATCTTCTGCATGGTGGGAGGGCAGGGATCATTAGCCCCATTTTACAGATGCACGATCTGTGGTTGGGAGAGAGATCTTGTAATTTTCCTACACTTGCACGGTTTGTAAATGGTGGTGGTGGGTGGAGGTGGAAGTACTTAACCCACAGCTTCCTAAACTTTTCCACTTTCTCAAGCTTTTGTCAAATTTGTCATGAGCAGCATTGGCAGCAGCCAGCGTTGGTTCCTTGGACATTTGGTCTCCATTTAAGTTGCCTCCCCTATTTTTTTGGATTTAAACTCTTCTCATTGAATAAATCAGATTTACATTTTAAAGAGAACCCACGTTTTACAGTTGTGTTATTTGCTGTAAATCTTTGTAACAATTTCAGCAGGCAGCCAACAGATATATATTGAGCACTGGCTTGTTAGCCCTTCTGCTAGGCACAGGGAGGCTGGCACAAGCTGGGAGATGTGGGGGATGGGGTGGGGAAGGAAGGAAGGCCTGGAATCCAGCCCAAGCACCACTGAAGGGGGCACCTTTTTCAAAGTTTAATCTCCCAGAGATGGCTTTTTCTAAATCACACCAATGAGCTGCATAGGAGCTCCAGCCACTGCTTGGGAGTCAGTTCCTGATTTTCATCTCACTCCTCTGAGCAGGGTTGACCTCTTTGCTGTTAGGATAGTTTATACTCTAACCTGAGAGTCAAGCCACATGCTTAAAAGCAGCTGGGTAGCACTGAAATAAAGACCTTCTAGAGATGTCACCAAGGATGCGCACCAAGTGCGAACTGTGGTGGTGGAGGGGAGGGGACAATAAAAGGAAAGCAAAGGCGGGAGAGGTGACTGGGCTGAAGAGATCTAGAAAGCTTTGGGGAGAAGAGACAGTGATTTAGAAAGCATGCAGTCCTGGCTAAAAGCAGGGAAGCATAGTCCCATCCCCTGGCAGGGCCCTCCAGGGGAGTCCTAACAAGTGATTGTTCAAGGAGTTTCCAGGCCTTTGGGAGTAGGTGGGCTATAAAATGTTAGCTAACCAGTACAAAGGAGAGGAGAGGGAAGAAAGCAAGAGGCAATAGAGAGGATAAGAGCGTGCTTCTGAGCCACAGTAGCTCAGTAGAATGGGTAAGCTGCTGATAGTTTCTGGACTTCAATATTATAGCAGTACTTACCTCCTAGACTTAGTGTAAGAATTAAATGAGACGATTACCTACAAAGTGCTTAGAACAGGCCTGGCACACAGTAAGTGCTCAATATGTGTTAGCCATTATTATGATCACACAAGCATATAAATATATGCATGTGTATACTGATATGTACACATATGCACACACAAAATGCCTGTTGTGATCCACAAGTAGTTTTAGTACCATAGATTGAGAGTTGTTATATTCTAAGAGACGCCATGAAAGGTCAGGGCAAGAGGACTCGACCTTCATGTGTTGCTGTTTTTACACGGTTTAACGCTTTGGGATAGCATTTAGCGGAAAATATTGCACTGAAAAGGATGCTGTTTGGGACTGACCTTGGTTTTCTGGGCTCAGGCACTGGAGCACAGTGTCTAAGAAGCCAAGGCCTATTTGGATTCCTCATGTCATGGCATGGAGGTGAAGCTCTTGTTGGTTCCAACCCAAGAGCCAACAACAGTCTTTTGAGCTAAATCCTTCCCAAGGTGCTTGTGGTTCAGGCACTGGGGGTCAAAGAAGACCAGTTTCATTGCTAAGGGAAATTTCCAGTGGCTCTCCTCACCCTTACAGAATCATCACCTGCTCTGCCCTGCCCCGGATTGAAGGGCACATACAGGCCTGTATTACACCCAGCTCCAAAGTGTAGGAAGCTTGGGCCTTCACCCCAAGTTCAAAACAGTGAAGTCAGGACTTTGGGGCAAGTTACTTGATCTCTCCATGTCTGTAAAATAGATATAAAAATAAAATCTTCACTGGACTGTGGAGGCTTAGCTGTAATGAGGTAAAGGTTGGCATTCAATACAAGGTAGCCCTTCTAGTTATTAAGAGCTGCAACTACTGTAGTATTGATGCTGCAGGCAGAGGGAAGGGGGTGGCTGCTGCTGGAAGCACACTTGAAACTCACATATACAGTGATTCAAGTGACCATACAATTTATTGTCTAAATCCCGGAGCACTTTTGAGAGTAATGGGAGTGCTATTAATAGTGGAGTTGGTACCATAGGCCTAAATTGGGACCACCTTGGTTAAACCAATCCATGACTCTCTACCCATCCCCCACTGCTCATCTCCAAGGCCAAGCTATCTGACTACACCTCTTTCTTCAAAACAATAGTTCTTAGTAAAATACTTTTCTCCTTCTTGATGTCTTTTGTCCTTTGAAGGGTATTTATTTTACCATTATGGTTGGCTATCCCTTACTGGGGAATAAACGTGTGTTAGCCATTGTATGTGGTACTTTAAGGAAGTGAGCTCTAAAATCCTCCACCACAATGGGATAGATGCTACTTACATTACACACCTATGGAACCCGAGGCCCAGGGAGGTTGTGAGCCTTGTAAATGGTATATTGGGGATATATCATGTAGGTTAAAGCCTATGACCTTTACTGGATCAGATATACAGAGGTGAGCCCGCAAGGATTTATGTGGGGCCCTCACTCCCACCCCGCAACTGCTGGGCTTACAGTGTGGGTGCCAAGGTGCACATCTTCCTCCCATGTATACACTAATTCCCAAACACTCAGGTCAGAGACGTGAGCTGAAGACCATTGACTGCTCTCTGATTTTCATAGAAATGGGGGCTTCATAAATATAGGTTATTAAACCTGCCCTTGGTTTGTTTGTCAATGGAATCTCCTGCAGTTTTCCTAAGATCTAAAGATTGTATGGCTAAGCTGGCAGCTGATTTTATCCTTATTTTTTTTCCATTTTAGTTATTCTCAGAGTGTGTGTGTGTGTGTGGGGGGGGAGCTGTATCTCTAGGCCTGATGCTCTTTATTGAAAAGCTGTATGTAGGTACTTCTTTCAAGGATGCTCATGCCTGATTCTGCCCTAGTGAGACACATACATTGCCTTACCCACTAAGTGTCTGTTGGCAGAAAACATTAACTCTGAATGTCTGGTTCCATGGGAGCAAAGCTAGGGCTCCCATAAAATTGGAGAATGCTATGCAGAGTTCAGCTGAATTATTTGGGCAACTTTATCATTTGTGGGGCCATAATTTTTAGGAGGATGGTTCCAATGGTGTAAGAAAATGACTGCTTCCTGCAGCACTGGCCTGAGTGTAAAAGCTCTTTGGCAAGCACATTACTCATCTATCATTACAGAGCCTGTCACCTCCAGGGTGTTAGTCCAAAAGTAATCTCATTACATTCATCACGTCCTGGCAAGTGGAAAGTTTCCTCTGACCTGCTGGCTGATTTCTTAGGATCACTGATAATAACTTACATGTAGAACTTGGGATCAATAGCAGACAGGTCACAATGTTTGTCTCAACAAAAATGGGCCTCCAGGATGGTTTCCATCCAGGGGGTTAAAGGCTTCCAAACTAATAACAGTGGCATTGATGCCAGTCCTGAGGAGTGGGAATACCAGTAAGCTTTCCTCTCCACCCACTTGCAAACATAACAAACTGAAAAAAAAATGATTCTGAAATATTCTGTTGAGTAAAAATTCCTTTGAGTTACTTTAACTGGTTTTTATGGAGAAAGGGGTCCCTCGTTGTATTCCATGTCATGAGTGACTTTCATGAGAAATGGTGGAAGTCAGTTCAGGTGAGCACACCTGCTATGGGGCCAGTCCCCCTCTTCATATCCTTTACAGGTCAAGAAACCATGGAAACATACAGCCAGCTGTTCCAGATAGCCTCGGCACGAGCAATGTCTGCCCCAACTCCTGGACTAATGCCTGCATAACTTGGAAAAAGGGAAGTTTTCCCATGTTAGGTAAGAGCATTGTCCTCTTAATCATTAAAGTCTTTGTATACACTCTTCTCACTTCCTGGATAAATCACCCCTTTGACCTTCTTTCTGGAAAATACTATTTTTAAGAATCGGCTTAACGGGGCACCTAACCTTCACTACTGAGTTGTGAGTCATGCCCTACGCCTGGCGCAGTATCTGGCACGGAGGTCCTCTGAAAGCATGTGGCACTGCACCGTGCAGGAGAAGGGTCTGGTCCCCTGGATGTGGAATGCTTCCCTGAGCTGAAGATGCTGCTTCTCTCTCTCAAGAGGAGTTCACTTTCAATTTCACTGTTCATTTCTGCTTTGCTCCTAAACTCCAGGAGAATTAGAAGGAAACTAGAGCAAAATTATGTCTGCCATTTATATCCCAGTATAGTTTATATAGATACTAGTGGCCCGGTGCATGGATTGTACACATTGAAACTAATTAGAAGAAATATTTTTAATATCACTATTTGCCCTTTCTCTGTAATAAAAGTGTCAGATATGAAAGAAAATTAGTAAAATGTATAAATTGATTGATAAATAATAACATGATATAACAACAAAAACATGATATACAAATAACATTGATAAAAACAATAACTGATAAATTGTTTCAACTTATTCTAATATCTCCCTGTATACCACATTAAGAGTAAAAACACTTGCAGAGTGCTTGACTAGTGATTTCCATTGTGATGAAGTATTTACAACTTTAATTTTAAAGTTCTCTTCGAACTCAAGAGAAAGCAACATATAACTGACCATGTCCAAAAACGGGTTCAGGTAGGAATATTCCTACACTGTCTAGAGTTAGTCCTTGTGATTTATTAACAGTCATTGCAAATACTGGCATCATGGGAAACTGCCTTCGAATTAATTTAAATGGGAGGCCAGTGTCAGATGGCCTCCCAAATCAATTCTTAGAATCAGAACAACCTCTCCTTCAGCAGATCCTGTTAATACTTCAGCTTTGATAATGTTAGGTCACAATCTCTAGATAATAAATCTAGTACCTCCCTGAACGGTTTGGCTCAGTGGATAGAGCGTCGGTCTGCGGACTGAAGGGTCCTGGGTTCGATTCTGGTCAAGGGCATGTACCTTGGTTGTGGGCACATCCCAAGTGGGGAGTGTGCAGGAGGCAACTGATCAATGTTTCTCTCCCATCGATGTTTCTACTCTATCCCTCTCCCTTCCTCTCTGTAAAATCAATATTTTAAAAAAAAAGAAATTCGATGGGAAAATTTTCCTTTTGGGCATCAACCATTTAATCGATGGAGTCATCACTCAAATAGGTGTGAAAGTCTCCATTGAGTATATCCAAAATTTCTTCATTTAATTTATGAACATGCTCATTTTTTGGACAAAGAATTGCACATTTAGATGATATACTATTTCCAAAGGTAGCTTCAATAACAGATCCATTACAAATCATTTCATGGGGGATTTCAATATCTATTCTGAGTTTTATATGTATCACGCATGCAAGAGTCAATGTTTATTTTTAAATTGTCAGTGCATGTCATATGTACAGGCCGGTCAGTTGGTCGGTCAGATGAACAGTCAGTCACTTAGCCTTTTATATATATACTAAAGGCCAGGTGCACAAAAATTTGTGCACGCGGGGGGGAGGGGGGATCCCTCAGCCCAGCCTGTGCCCTCTCGCAGTCTGGGACCCCTCGGGGGATGACCACCTGCTGGCTTAGGCCTGTTCCCTGGGGTATCGGGCCCAAGCTGGCAATCATACATCCCTCTGGAAGCCCGGGAACCCTCGGGGGATGTCCACTTGCCAGCGGGGAGCAGACCTAAGCTGCAGTCGGACATCCTGCTGAGGAGGAAGGAGAGGCTCCCACCACCACTGCTGTACTGGCAGCCGGCAGCCTGGCTGTGGCTGAGCAGAGCTCCCCCTATGGGAGCACACTGACCACCAGGGGGCAGCTCCTGCATTGAGCGTCTGCCCCCTGGTAGTCAGTGGGTGTCATAGTGACCAGTCATTCCCAGTTGTTCTGCTGTTAGGGTCAGTTTGCATATTACCTTTTTATTATATAGGATAGAGGCCTGGTGCATGGGTGGGGGCTGGCTGGTTTGCCCTGAAGGGTGTCCCCGATCAGGGTGGGGGTCCCGCTAGGGTGCCTGGCAAGCCTGGGTAAGGGGCTGATGGGTGTTTACAGGCTGGTCACACCCCCTTCAGGGTTGGGGTCCCCACTGGGGTTCCTGACCAGCCTGGGTGAGGGGCTGATGGCTGTTTGCAGGCTGGTCAAGTGCCCCCCAGTGGGGACCCTCACCCCATGGAGGTTTGGCCAGCCTGGGTGAGGGGCTGAGGGCCGTTTTCAGGCTGGCCAAGTCCCCCGTTGATGGAAGCTTCCAGACTCTCCTTTTTTTCTTTTTCTTTTTTTTAATTCTGGGATTTATTTACCTTCTATAATTGAAACTTTGTAGCCTTCAGTAGAGCTCAGAGCTGGCCAGGGTGGATCGGGAAGTTTGGCTTCCTCCATTGCTGGGGCAACTCAAGCCTCCTGCTCGCTCCGGCTCCGTGGCCACGGCCAGCTGAAAGCAGGTATCTGGGGTATATTTATCTTCTATAATTGAAACTTTGTTGCCTTCAGTGGAGTTCAATGCCAGCCGCAGAAGGCGGGAAGCTTGGCTTCCTCCATCACTGGAGCAACAAAGCCTCCTGCTCACTCCAGCTCTGTGGCTGCTGGCCGCCATCTTGGTTGGGTTAATTTGCATATAGTCGCTCTGATTGGCTGGTGGGCATGGCTTAAGGCATAGCGAAGGTACGGTCAATTTCCATGTTTGTCTTTTATTAGTGTAGACTAGTGGTCCAGTGCATGAATTCATGCACCTGAAAGGAACTGTGAGCCACGAGGCTTCAGAGGGCACAGAGGTGGGTCTTGGCCCATCCTCCACACCGCTGCCTGGCCCCTCCTGCCGCAGGCCCCGGTCCCCACTCTGCTGGCAGCCCTGCTCCACTGCCGCTGCTCCCATGCACTGACGGCACCAGCCTTGCTCGCACCCACTAATGGCGTGGAGTGATTGGGGCTGGTGCCAGCAACAGGTGCAAGTGGTGGCTGCTGCCCCAACTGCCCCTCAGGAGCAGGGGTAGGTGGAGAAGCCCTCAGGGAAGATCAGGGCTGCCAGCTACCACTCGCACCCACTGATGGCACCCAGCAATCTGGACCAGCACTGGGCAATCAGAACCAGTGTCAGGTGCCAGCAGTGGGTGCAAGCGGCCGCTCTGGCGCCAGCTGCAGGTGCGGGCGCCAGGAGGGACCCCA
>NW_006285258.1:1921309-1932346 GCF_000327345.1 Myotis davidii
TCTGATGGCACCCAGCAATCTGGACCAGCACTGGGCAATCAGAACCAGTGTCAGGTGCCAGCAGTGGGTGCAAGCGGCCGCTCTGGCGCCAGCTGCAGGTGCGAGCGCCAAGTGGGACCACAGAGCACAAGAACAAAGAATTTTCAGTAACCACCAGAGGCTCGTACTGATGACAGTAATTGGCGCCCCACCTTGGTTTGGCACACCTGCTCCACCATCCCACCATGCCCGACACCCACCATGTTCCGCACATGCCCCCTGGTGGTCAGCACACATCATAGCGACCGGTTGTTCAGTTGTTTTGGTTGTTCTGCTGTTTGGTCTATTTGCATATTAGCCTTTTATTATATAGGACTAGTGGCCTGGTGCACAAAATTTGTGCACATTAAAAAGGAATTAGAGGAAATATTTTAATATTGTTATCTGCCCTTTCTCTATAATATAAGTGTCAGAGATGAAACAAAATTAGTAAAATGTATATAAAAATGTCCCTCCTATCAGAGTCTGGGGCATGCCATGGGACCCAGAGTCAAGTCCCCACCCACTCGCACGTGCTTTGAAATCGCAGGAGACCCAAACCAGGTCAGACCCACCTCCGTCAAGCCCCTCTGGGCAGTGGGCACAGCCTCAGGTCCCCCATCAAGCCTCGCCAGGCAGGGGGTACATCCTCAGGTACCCCAGCACAGCCTCAGGTGCCCTGGCCTGGTGCTGGGGTAGGGGGCATGGCCTGAGGTCCCCCAGCCTGGTGCTGGGGCGGAGGGTGTGGCCTGAGTTCCCACATCAGGTCCTGCCAGGTGGGCAGTGCAGCCTCAGGTCCCCTGTCAAGCCCTGCCAGGCGGAGGGCACAGCCTCAGGTCCCACGGCCCAGCACTGGGGCAAGGGGCATGGCCTGAGGTTCCCCCATCAAGCCTGGCCAGGCGGGGGGTGTGGCCTGAGGTCCCTTGCCCCAGCCAGGTGCCACATAGCCTCAGGTCCCTGCTGATTGGTAGGTAGGTGACTGCGTCCCAACCAATCTGCATATTATCCTATTATTAGATAGATATTTTATCTATGTTATCTCAAGGCAAGGATGTTTCTATTATCTCCATGTTACTGGCAAGGAAGCTGAAGTCTCGAAGTGGTGGTGTAACTTGCCCCAAATCTCACAGTATGGATCAGAACTGTAAAGTGAATTATTCCCTACTAATGATACAACCATAATGCCATAAGAACTGTAACGAGAAAAAAAGAGAAAAAACTTTAACAAGGCTGATGATGTCTTACTTCCAAATTCCAACTGGTCACAGATCATTTGAGCCTTTTTCAAATGTCACTTATTAAGGATTCATCCATCGCCTCTTTGCAAGCTACCCTGCCTTACAGAAATTTTGATTATTTTATTGGAATTCTCATGCCTGGCCAAAATCTCCCATGTTCTCTGTTCTACCCATTCTCTGAGAAGCCATTTCTATGTGCTTGCCTTTCTGCTTGCTTCTTTTCCTCCAGCTGGGACATCAGCCTCCATATCTAATCTGTGTTTGCTCTTCTGAGTCTCCAAACATATCTCTTTATTACCCCTGAAGCCTCCCCTGTTTACATATCTCAGCTTCAGAGCCCTCCTTGAGTGCTGCCTCACTGTCACAGGGTCTTTCCTTGGTGTCTACATCAGACATTCAAGCCACCATACATGAGACTCCTACGCAGCCTGATTGCCTCACTATATGACAAGAATATCACCTGAGCTCCTTCTTTGGAACTGTTTTCAGAAATCTGTGGAACCTTATTTTTACAACCTTAGTAAACTACTGGTTCAAGATGGTGGATAAAACACAGGCAACAGCCTTTATTTGTCACCCCCAAATCTCCAGAATAGATAGAAAAGATATTTTTAAAATCCCCAACTGAACTATAAACCAAGAATGGACGTCCTCCTTGGGTCAGAAATCCTGGAAGTATAAAAACTTGCTGGGACTAACCTGATAAAGGAAACAAACCAAAGTACATATAGGCAAGAAGAGCATCCCTACAAAGACAGAACCCCGGAAAGGTCCATACCTGAAGAACGTGGATTTATAAGGGCAGGAGAGAACCAAGGCAACAGCAGATTTGGGGAACTGGCTTCAGGAGTTCCTATACATCTTTCCCCTTACCAAGCAGCAGCTAACTTGGGGCTCTGCCCAAAGAAGCCACTGGCATAGAGAGCTGGAGCTGGAGATGCAGTGTACACCCAAGCCCAGAAGCCCAACTGCTAAGATATTCTGCTAAGTGAGGGTATGTTCCCTTCCTCACTCTTCCTGGAACAGATTGAAGTATAACCTGTAGCAAAATATCCTGCCTCTTCTCATCCCCCTCCAAAAGGTGAGTAAACAGAAGCAGCTAGCTAACTAAGGAAATTCCAGCCACAAAAGTGAGCACATAAGTAAGACCAAATATTTGTTTAATGCCAACACCACCAAAGGGAGTCACAAACTATAAGCAAACGGAAGAGTTTGTACCTGAGGAAAGAGATGTGCTGATCCATCAAAACCGGTCTGGAGCATATGCTGAATTAATAGCCTCAGGGATAGCAGCAGTTGTTGCATCCATAAAAAAAAAGAACAGATAATAGACATTAATATTTGTGACATAAAATCTCATTGGAAGGACTGAAAAACTTAACAGTTGAAGAGCTGGGAGATTCAATCAAGGAATTATATCAGAATGCAACACAATAAGATAGATGGGAAATATGGAAAACAGGTAAGAAACAAAGGATGGACCCATAAGACCCAACATTTGTCTAATTAATACTGTAATAAAACTAGTGAGCATGGAGGGGAGGCAATATTTAAAGATTAGCCAAGAATATCCTAGAACTAAAGAGGACTGCCTGAATTTTCAGAGTATAAAAGTCACACCCAGTGTGACCAATTCTTTCATCCACAGACTTGATTTGGGAAGTAGCAAATGGTCATTTGAAGTCAAGTGTGGCAGAAAATATGGATGATCAAACTCAGTTCTTATTGACAATGAGATGTAAGGTAAATATGATATAAATTTAAAATATTTTTGCAAGGCTCAAATTAGTTCTGAAGATACCTGCCTCTATCTACTATTAGTACCTACGTAGGCAGTTTAGCTAACAGAATTTTCTATTTTCTCTTTTTTTTTATTGCTTTATTGCTTAAAGTATTACAAAGAGTATTACATATGTCTCCTTTTTTCCCCCTGCCCTTGACAATCCCCTGGCCTTCCCTACCCCCAGTGTCTTATGTCCATTGGTTATGCTTATATGCATGCATACAAGTCCTTCGGTTGATCTCTTACCCCCCTCTCTCCTGCCCCGCAACCCTTAAAATTTCCTCTAGTTTCCTTGTATGGGAGGACATGTATGCTATTTTCCTAGCATAGAAATACACAATCAAACTAAAAGCCAGAGACCAATGCCTCTCCCATATCTTCCCTCAGACTCCCAACCCTACTTACAGTTCCACCAGTAGATAGTAATATTTCCCAGCATGAAACCAGCTTCTTGAGTCTCATTACTCTCAGCCGCCTATTCATTCCTCCTTACTCATTCTGACCTCCAAGCATTTATAAAGTCCCTCCTCTACTCACCATAAAAATTCCAACCACATTTCAAAGCCCAGGTCAAGTCCCACCTTTCACACAAAGCCTTGTTTGGCCACATCTCAATGCTAATATTTCTTTGGATTTGTCAACAGTATCATGCTTGTTAGTGTGGTTTTTTCTTCTATTAGACTACAGGCTCTCATAGAGCTAAGAGTGCTAAACATTTCTTTTGTGCCCCAAAGAACTGCTCCAGGCACCTATTAAAATGAAAATATCCCAGTGAGGGAGAACAAGTTGAAGGATTAGCCCCAGAGACTATTTTGGTGAGGCACTTGCCTCTGTCCGGGAAGAAGAAAGTGGGTAGACAGGAAATGTGGGGAAATGATATAGAAAAAGAACGGGGGGTGAGGAGGGGCACTCAAGGCTAATGTCAACTGTTCCACAATTCTGTTCAGGCCACCTCAGCATCTCACATGATAAAGGGTCATAGAACAACTAACTTCCAGGCCACCAACAGACCACCTTATTCCTCGGAGTACCCAGGAGAGGTAAAGTGACCTAACCAAAAGCACACAGTCTATAGTGGCCCCTGAGGACACTGCTACAGTCCAAAGACTGCTTCTTCCAGCGACTTCTAGGACTGCCCCTTACCTATGCTCTTGTTATATTGAACTCTATGTGCTAGCTACTCCCATAAGGCCCCAATATGCTTTAACTCATTTCTTACTCACAGTTACCAGGTCAAGAAACACTATTATGACCCTGACCAGTGTGGCTCAGTTAATTGGGGGTCGTCAATTGGGGGTCGTCCCCTATACCAAGAGGTTGCTTGTTCAATTCTCAGTCAGGACACATACCTAGGTTGCAGGCTCGAACCCCCTTAGGGAATGTGCAAGAGGCAGCCCCTTGATGTTCTGCTCTCACAAAGATCTTTCTCTTTCTCTCCCTCTCCCTTCCTCTCTCTCTGTAAATCAATAATATAACAAAAACACTATGTTCCCCATTTTTCTGAAGAAGAAACTGAGGTAGAGCTGTAGCAAAGCATGCACGGGGAGAGATGCAGAAGCCCCTTTGAGTTTCCCATCAGTCCTCTTCTCATTCTCCCTCAGCCTGCAATGCCTTTCCCTTAACTTGATACCTTGTAAAATAATGCTTCTCCTTCTCGGACTGCTCATTATGTTAACAGACAGGAACCAGGCTGGAAGCAGGTCTGTCTCAGGCTGGCTGGTAGTGTGAGGGTTCTGGACTTCGTGCAGGAAAGATTTCACAGCATGACTTCAGGTGATGTTGAGAGTATATCTATTAAAGCTTGGGACAGTAAAACAGGAAGGCCTAGGATAGAAGCAATGGGAGAGGGACTAGGCAGGGCTGCTTTGGCTCTAGAAATGTCATAGGAAAGAAATGAGCCTAGGTGGCACTGCTCTGGCTCACTGGAAAGACAGAGAAAAGGGGGCTTTGGGAAAAAGTTCAGGGGGTTAGCCTGGGATAAGCTGCAGCTGCCCATTACTCCCCTTCTTGCAAGTCTGATGGGGACCCTTAGAATTTAGGAGGTGCATGCCTAAGAGGGAAGAAAGGTGTGGGTGTGCTCCTGGGTGGGATACATGTCCTGGGTCTTTTGTCTTAAAGGTCGGGAGTTTAGGGGCTTTATGCGGATGTGCCAAAATGAGATTTATTCCCTTAACTTCACCTGTCACTGGGTGTGGTTGGCACAAATGGCACGAACTAGATTTCTGCTATCTCCCTGAGTAGGGTGATTTAAGCTACTTAGCCTCAGGTTGAGGAGGAGAAGTGTAAACCATTTGCTCTTAAGTGTCCTTGGTTTAGGGAAGACAGGATTTTGTGATTTATTAGATGGCTGCAAACTGCTTGGCCCTTTAACTATCTGCCTCAGTTTCCCTAACCCTCTTGTCCTGGCTTACTAGCCTGTCTCAAGACATACCCAACTTTCCCAGGATAATAATTTTCTCCTCTCTTCCCATGGTTGTTTTATGCCTCTACAACCTCATTCTGTTCATTGCTAAATTGCTAGAGCCTGAAATAGTGGTTAGGGCATTGAAGATACTCATTTTGGGAGTGAACAGAGAGGTCTGCACATGTGTACTCTCAATGAGATGGGACTCTCCATGGCAGAAGCCCAGAGATCCAATGAGCCTTAATGCCCACTGAGGGCTAAAGTGTGGCCATGGAGAGTGTCAGTGTAAGGTAGGCCACAGATGGGACTTCAGGTTATCAGACATGCTCCTTACTCTCCCCTTAAATCTTTCTCCTTGGTTCCATTGGCTGCATAATCTATCACCTTATTAAATCTTCACCCATATTCAGGGTCCAGGTGAAATGTAAAATGCCCAAAGAAAATTCCATTCACTTATAAAATGGACACCATAGTTCACTGGTCACTGAAGGTGGTTTTGATATAGAAAGAGCCTCTGGGGCATTGGGAATCTGATGTGGAAGATAAAGAAAGGAACTTAACCGAAATTGTTCATTTAAAGTGGGTGGGTGGGTCTTAGGGGGATCCAGAACCCAGAATTATATTCAAAGCATTGCACTTGATTTCTGAGTGTATCTCTCCAGGGTGCTGTTACATGACTTTCTTTAGATTCTCAGAATGGGTCCAAGGCTCAAGAGCAGTGGTTCTCAACCGTCCTAATGCCACGACCCTTTAGTACAGTTCCTCATTTTGTGGTGACCCCCAACCATAAAATTATTTTCGTTGCTACTTCATAACTATAATTTTGCTACTGTTATGAATCGTAATGTAAATATCTGATATGCAGGATATATTTTCATTGTTACAAATTGAACATAATTAAAGCATAGTGATTAATCCCAAAAACAACATGTAACTATATATGTGTTTTCCGATGGTCTTAGGCGACCCCTGTGAAAGGGTCATTCGACCCCCAAAGGGGTCGCAACCCACAGGTTGAGAACCGCTGCTCTAGAGAGAATGAGAAGAGCTTGAGAAAATGGCCAAAGTTGGTCGTTTGCACCCTGGGTTCCCTACTATCCCAGGTTAGCTCTGGGACTGGGGCCCAAAGGCACTGGGTATAGAAAGAGGCAATGAACGAAGATGAAGCAGGGCAAAAGTACTGGGGAGTTTCTGGAGGGGAAGATAAGATAAAGGGTAAAAATGTTGGACATCAGACACAGAGCTAGAAGAGCTCATATGGCCCAACCCCCTTGTTTTATAGATAAAGGAGGTCCAGAGAGGTTAAATAAGCCTAGTACTTGGGGTCAGCCATTGGCTGCCTTGCCAGAGGTTGGCCTTGCTCTAGGCCATCTCTGTGGCCTCACAGCTTGTTCATTAAACAACAGATAAGCTCACCAGAAAAGGGCAGAAATGCTGCTCTTATCTGACTGTTTGGGTGGTGGATAGGGGCTGCTGCATTGCTGAAAGCTGGCAGTTGGAATCACAGAATAGGGAAACATTCCTCTTGGATTATGTGAATGCGTCATTCTTTAATGACCTCAGCCCTAAAAAAAAAAAAAAAAAAAAATACTTAACCTGCTAACCCTGTTCACTTGCCAAAATTTACTGAGCATTTACAGGTTCCAGGCACTCGTGGTAGCCTTCATAGGGGCTACAGATCAACGAGATGTCTTTGCCATGGAGGAATTTATGGTGTGGTAATGATGAAGACATCCCATTGCAGAGGGACTGGTTTGTTATAGCCCTTACAAAATGAAAGTGAGCCGAAAACAAGGCCTCTTGGGATCTCAGCATGATAAAATCTTGGACACCAAGGCTCAGGAATGACTCTGGATCTTACCACAAGAAAGAGGTTTAGTGGCCTCTCTGGCTGGTGGCATCAGGGATGCCCTAAGCAGCCCCACTTGGGGGCCTGTCATTGTTTCTAGTGTCACAGGGTCACATCATTCCATGTGCCACAGAGACCATAAGCCTGAGGAACGACAGCAAGCAGCACTGGTACATAACTCTGAAACTTTCACTTTAATCCATACCTCAGTGTCCTGAGGTAGAATTCACTTGTCAGCCAGGGCTCACGGAGGCTTGGGAAGTGAATGAGGTCACATGGCTGGCTGGTTAGCCACAAGCTGAGACTTGAACTCAGGCCCCTGGCCCCAAATCCTGCTCCTGTGACACTGTCACTTCTGCATTTTCCCTCAGGTTAAAAGCCAAAATTGGACTGAAAAATTCTTCTGTCTTATCTGTTTCACAATGAGACAACACGTTAGGTCTTGCAAAATTGACCTGAAAGTGAAGGGGTGGGAGCTCTTCCTGAAAGTATTCAGAAGTGACCTCTGAAAATAGTTCACTATTCACTTGATCCAGAAAACCCCACAAAATCATACAAATCAAGAGGTTCAAATCTTCATGTTCACTTTAAGAACACTTGCGAAAATTCCCAGGACATCAAGGGTATACATATCCAAAAAGCCAAGTATCTGAAGGATGTTACTCTACAGAAGCAATGTATACCATTCTGTCATTACAATGGTGGAGTTGGTAGGTGTGCCCAGGCCAAATAGTGGGGCTGGACACAGGGTTGGCGGAAAAAGAGTACTGAATTTTTGCTGCACGTGCTTAAAAATGCAGAGAGCAATGCTGACTTAACGGGTTAGATGTTGATTCTCTGGTAATTGAGCACATCCAGCTGATCAAAGCTCCCAAGATTCAGCATAGAACTTACAGAGCATAGGTGGGTTAATCCACCCATGAGCTCTCTCTGCCACACTGAGATGATTGTTACTGAAAAAGAGCAGATTGTCCCTAAACCAGAAGAGGAGTTGCACAGAAGAAAAAGATATCCCAGAAAATACTAAAGAAACAAAAACTTATAGCCCAGGAGTAAATTCAACATAAAATACCAAAATAAAAAAAGTGAAGGGGTGGGAAATCCCTTAGAGAAATGACTTGCTACAGGAATGATACCTAGCCTTGCCCTTTCTGCTTCCTCGACAAGACAGGCTCAGGGTGGGTGTCATGCAGCCCCTACACAACAGCATCTGGGGGTCCCCTGGTAGAACTCTGGTCCCACAATCTTCTGCACCCACACCCCTTGACTCATGTCCTCAAAGACTTTAAGTGATCGAGGTCTAGAAGACTTTTCATTGATGATTTGTTTTATACTTTAAAGCAAACTCTCATTGGAGAGGATATCAAATACCATCAGAAGACAATGGATTAGGTATCTGAGGGACAAGAAGACACCCTCAAAGGGGCAAAAATGAAAGCTTTTATAGGCCAGCCAGGCCTGCTGGTGGCTGGCCAGTAAGCTATTGCAAAGAAAAGTTCAAACATGCATTGGAGTTGTGAGACCTCAAAGATGAGTACAAAAGTCCCAGCCCTGCCTGATGCCCAAGACCTCTGGGTCTGCATGCTCATGTGAAATGTGGCTTGGACATTTACCTGTGAGGGTAACCTGCCTTTTATGCACTGTCAATAGTCTTTCCTATGTGGTTGGAATGCTAGTGGCTGAGGTCATCTAGTGGGGCCTAGAAGAGAAGTCCACGCCAACCACACGTTTATCCCTCCAGGTTTCCTTTTTTGATTCCTATATGTTGCCTGCTTCAGAATAAGAAAATTCCAATGACTCAGTTGAACACTTTCCAGGAAGAATGCCTAGAACCTCCAGTGTCAGTACCCCAGTGCCAGGGCATGGAAACCAGATCGCAGAATGTGCACAAGGGTAAACTTTTCCCACTTTTAAGTGACCACTGAAACTGATCTTACTTGCCTGGACCTCATGTAGTTGGTGCATTTTTCAAGAAAGAGAACTATACTATTAGAACAGTGGTTTTCAACCTTCTGGCCCTTTAAATACAGTTCCTCATGTTGTGACCCAACCATAAAATTATGTTCGTTGCTACTTCATAACTGTAATGTTGCTACTGTTATGAATCGTAATGTAAATATCTGATATGCAGGATGGTCTTAGGCGGTCAGTGAAAGGGTCGTTCAACCGCCAAAGGGGTCACGACCCACAGGTTGAGAACTGCTGTATTAGAAGATCTCAAAGTGTTTTCAACTTCTGGTAACCCATGTTTCCTTGGTGTAGCAGTTCATGGGCAGCTCTGCCTGTCATCATAAGAGTCCTGGTACATAACACCTTCCTTGGAACTTATGCCTCTCGTTCCTTAGTCAGGGTCCTTAGTAAATGTTTAATGAAACTCTCCAGAACTCTGAGTTATAGAGTGACTTAACAGTTGGGGGGAAAAAAAAGAATATCCCACATCAAACAGAAAGGAGGGGTATTTATATCAGGTAAAAGAAGGCTCAGGGAAGGAAGATACAGACCTTTCCCAGGAGACCTGTGGGCAGAACCAGCTAAGCTGGGGGGATATGAGAAGAACTCCCAGGTAGGATGTCTGTGGGTGAGTGAGGAGTCAGAGTCTGGGTACAGAGAGCCAAGAAATAAGGCTTGATGAGGATGAATTTTGAAGCCTGTAATCGACTGGAAGCACAGAGAGTTTTTAGCAAAGGATTGATGTGATAAAAAGAAAACTGAGTTGAAAAACTATCTGGTGGTGGTGTACAGAATGAACTGAAAGGGAAGGGGTCTGAGAGGAAAGGGGTCAGGGAGTTACAATAGAAAGTGAAATCTGGACAAGGCAGAAACAATGAAAACTCAGGCAACAGGTTTGTAGCAACCATGTACCAAGGTCTGGATGCTGTTCTAGGAGTAGGATACGGGCTTGAAGGAGACAGACATGTATCCCGTGCTTTGAGGAACTCACCTTTTAGGAGAGGAAACAGAAAGACATTACTTTTTAAGAATTAATGCCCCACTTATATGTAAGGGATTTGAGGAAACATAAAAATACATTTAATTCCAAAGGATAAATATAAATGATTTTATTATCCTGAAAACATCTCTTTGGATAAAACAGTATGGATGGCTAATCTTATAAAGTCACTCAGAGTTAGCTTATGGCCTGGCACCAAAGCCTGGCTAAGCAAAGGCATTTCAGATCGGACACAACTAGGTCTAAGTACAGTTCCTTGAGTCATATCAATTGATTCAGATACTAAGTAAAGGCTGTGAATGGGCTGGGGTCTAGATTGGACCCACAGAGTGATGTTTTGTTTGGCATCATGCCTGATACTTTGAGAAGAGGGCTATGCTCTATAATGTGCTACAAGTCTGTTCACCTCACTTGTGTCACCTGTGTAGCCCTTGAGGGTATCAGCTCTTGGGACTTCTCAGAGTGGAGGGTCCACCAAGAATCCCCAATAGATTTTTTAAATAGATTTTTATTGATTTCAGAGAGGAAAGGAGAAGGAGAGAGAGATATAGAAACATCAATGATGAGAATCATTGATTGGCTGCCCCCTGCACACCCCAACTGGGGATGGAGACCGCAACCCTGGTACATATCCTGACTGGGAATCAAACCCAAGACCTCCTGGTTCATAGGTTAATGCTCAACCACTGAGCTATGCCAGTTGGGCCCCAACAGATTTTCACAGAGGCTTTTAAAAACAGTTGGATTAGCCAAAACCAGTTTGGCTCAGTGGATAGAGCGTCGGCCTGCGGACTG
>NW_006285258.1:1935785-1939418 GCF_000327345.1 Myotis davidii
AAAGATCAACTTAAAAAATCTTAGCCTGTCAGGTCCTTAAACCGTACTTTCTGAGTCGTCTTGATGAACTTTTTAGGAAGATGAGAAACTGAGCTTCTTAGCCCCACTAAAAGTTTAGACATCAAGGCAATCCTCACCTCACACGATAATGTGAGATTGTAAAAGCGACCATGCAAGCTGAAACTGCGCCAAAGCTATCTTCAAAACCAAGAGAGAAAAATCACTGCTGTGACCCTCCACATTTTTGCTGAAACATTAAAAACTCTTACTGTAGGCTTTAAATGTATAGGAAAATGAAAAAAAGTAAAACTAATATTTAATACACTGTAATTTAAAACATTAGAAACACTACAATTGTTAAAGAGTTTTCTTTCTTTATTTAAAAAGCACACATATCAAGAGTATTTGAAAAGGTCATGCCTTCTTTGTATAACTTAGGGTACCAAGGGAGCATACCTTGGTGAACACCTCGGTGAACTGCCATACTCCTTTATAAATTTGCATCAGCTTCCAATATTTTATCCCTTGTGTTTTCAATGCTGTGAAATATCTGAGAGTTCCTTCAATGTGAAGTTTTCTGCCAGCATCACTTCCTCTGTGACATCATCCTCCTTTTTGTCACAATCACTTTCTCCACTTACGCTGTTAACACTGGTGTCAGGTTTCATCAATATGAATAGAAATCTGGAGGGTCCTGCTAGAAAGGCACAGGAGCTTACTCAGAATATCAAATTCCATTCTGGAAATTAAAAACCAAAAAACTCAACCTGTGCAAAGCAGCGCCTACTCATTAACAAAGGAACCAGATAGTTACAGAAACATTGCTAAATTCCAGTCTCAACTTCACACACATACACACACACAAACTTTTCAATACATGTACAGGTATTTTTAGTACCTTGCACTTAACCGTTAATGATTATTTAAAAAGTGGGAAAATAGACTGAATCAAGCAATTGAATGCAGTTGCTAGAAATGGGTCTTTGGTTGGATGATTAAGATCTCATGGATCTTGGGAGAATTTTAAGTATACAGTCTTTAAGAATGTGATAAGAGGTCTGGATTCTTTCCCTCTGAAAAGGGCAGATGAGCAGATACAGCATTTTATGCAGCATTTCAGGGAGTTCATAGAGCCCCTGAAATCCAATTAGAAGCCCTGGCTAAGAATCTAGCACCTTATTACTAGATAAAACCCAGCCAAAATCTGTTTCAGAGCCATTACAAGTCCTGGAAACTTCAGGCACTTTCTAAAGGAAGGTAAACCTTCAGTCACCAGGCCCTGGGGAACTGCATTGAATGGTTGCTCTTTCCTCCCCCTACAAACCTATTCAATCTAGGTATCTTCAACAAATCAGCATCTCTGAAACTCTCTCTTGAGAGTATAGGTATTAGGAAACCTTATTGTAAAGACAGACTCAACATTATGTTGTTGAAAAACAGAACCAGCAAATCAAACTGAAAATCGTCTTACGCAGGAGGTTAGCTGCTGTGAGGAGCAAGGTTGCTGAGTGGCACCTGAGCCTATTGCTGGTGGCATTCTCCTCTGTCTGTCCTTTCTATTCTTCCTCCTTCCCATTCCTGTTCTTCCTCCTCTCCTTTATTCTCCCTCTCCCACTCTTCTTTCCTATTACCTTGGACATTGGCCCCACAGGCATTGGATTAGAGAGTTGAAGCTAATTTTTGGCAAGAATCTAGAAAGCAGATGTGAATGACTTCAATTGACCCCTAAGAATATGCGTTGATCATAAACCAAGCAGATGGTAGGGTTAAGGTCCATTATAAAAATTAGGATATGGACCCAGGAGTCCATAGGAGTAAAGGAAGTTCAGGAAAGTTCCTTGAGTCAAAGACAATACATTTTTATGGAATATCCTTAGAACTCTGGGACTGGGCATGGTTAGACTGGGATGAGGGATGTGGGTAGGAAAGTTAAGGGGTAAGTGAAAACAAGATTTTGAAGTTGAATGACTATGAAACCCATGTAAAAAGGTTGAAGTGAGACGAGTTTAGGAGGGAGTTGATGAATTTGGTATTAGACATAAGTGTGGAATCATGGTGAGACATCTAAGTGGTGATGTTCACTAGGCATTTGGGGCTTTGGATATGGAACTAAAGAGAGAGGACAGGGCCAAGAAAGAAACAGCAGTAAGAACTGGAGTCAGAAAAAGTAATGAGTTCTCAGAGTGTGAAGCAAAGCACTTAGTCTGGGGTCCACAGGGTACAGAGGAATAAGAAGGAACAATGGGAAAAAAGGAAAAGCCTATCACAGTAAGTGTAAACAAAAGGATTCAAGAAGGAGGAATGGCGAAAGGGGTCCAATGGCACAGGGTGAGATCAAGAACAACAAAGATGAAGGTAAAAAGGAGGGGACTGGGCAGTAGGAAGGTCATATGTAACCTCTGAGTGACTGGTATTATGAGTGTAGTTGAAGCAAATGCCAGGAGTTTTAAAAAGAGGAAATGGTTGGAAAGGAAATGGAAACAGTTGACCCCCTCCTTAAAGCCCTTCAGTGCTTCTTCATTTCTCTTAGGACAAATTCTAATGTCTTTAATGTGCCTACAAAGGCTTTGCACAGGTGTTCCCTATCACTATCTCCATCCCCAGTAAACCCCACTCCCCCACTCTCTGAGCCCTGGGTCACCAGCCTTCTTTCTGTTCTTTGCTGATCATTCTTTCTGCTTAGAATCATACTCATTCTCCCCCACTCTTATCCCTCCAGGCCCTCAGCCCCACTCAGCAGCCCCTCCCTGGGACAGGATACTCTCTAGCCTTGGAAACTGTTCAATAAGAATCTCTACCTCCGCCTCCAAGACCTGGTCAGCCCTGGGTGGCTGCGGTCATCTGTCTCTCTCCTAACAGCAGCCCCAGGAGGCAACCCTCCGTGGATACCCAAATCAGAAGATGCAGCAGGTGGCAGAGTCTCATTTCTCTGGGAGTGGGGACATAAAGAAGGACAAACCAGGTGTGCTGGAGAGAATGAGAGGGAAGGCAGGCTTGACATCCAAAGTGGTCAGGTCATCTCCCTGCTGGACAGGTGGCCCCCATTCTGCAGGGTAGGATTTAGAAGTGTCTGGACAGGTTAGGCAGCACTTACCTGTCTTGTAAGTGCTTGTAAGTGCTTACATGTCTTGCGTGCCAGAAATACTCTCCCCTCACCTCCATGCATATGTATATATATAACTTATACACACACACACAAGCATTTATTTCCAGGGTGGTCTCTGCTCTCTACTTGCTGGGGCACCCCACAATGATCCTGGCACCAAGTAGGGGCTCTGGCCACCAAATGAACCAGACCTGTGCTGCTGTGCTGCATGGAGCACCTTCACCTAATGCCTCACCAACGTCAGGGCAAGGAAATGCTAGTGCTATACCCAGAGTCCCCAGTCTGAGTGGGCCAAAGGCCCTTAGGGAGATAGCAGATCCTGTATGTCCTGGTGACCTTGGAATCAGGACACACCATGGACCCACAGTGCCAAGAGGGGCTCCTAGGCAGCACTTCTGCAAGGTTGGAGCCTGCCTCCCTACTCTGCAGAGGGTCAGGGCTATATCAGGGCACCTGGGAGCCCCTCTTGGCACTGTGGGTCCATGGTGTGTCCTGATTCCAAGGTCACCAGGACATACAGTATCTGC
>NW_006285258.1:1939485-1940401 GCF_000327345.1 Myotis davidii
ATAAGCAACCTCTATGAAGTTCTGGTACCACCATTCAAAGGCCTCTGTCTGTGTGGCCTATCAGAATGTCCTACCAAACAGGAAAACCAATACACAAGGAGAAGACAATCTTTTTCTGGGGTCTATAAAGCTTATTCCTTTAAAGGGAGTCATTCTGAATAGCCTAGGAATGAACATAAATGATTAAAAAGTCCCTGAATATAGAAACCGAATGAATCCCATAATAGGCAACAAAATGGCATGATTAAAAGCATGGACTCTGGCCCCGCCAGTGTGACTCAGTGATTGAGCGTCTACCTATGAACCAGGAGGTTGATTCCGGTCAGGGCATATGCCAGGGTTATTGGGCTCAATCCTCAGTGAGGGCATGCAGGAAGCAGCTGATCAATGATTCTCATCATTGATGTTTCTATCTCTCCCTCTCCATTCCTGAAATTATATAATTTTTTTTTCTTAAAAAAAGAGAGCGAGCATAGGCTCTAGAGACAGACCATATGAACACTAATCTCAGTTCTGCCACAAACAAGTTGGGTGTCCTAGGACTATGCCTCAGTTTCATCACCTGTAAAATGGAGACCCGCACACTTAGCTCTTATGACTGTAGTGAGGATGAATGGCTTAATATTTGTAAAGTGCCTGACATAGCAAAATGCTTTGTTAGCATTATAAAAAAAAAAAATTCTCATCCTGCCCTGGTTGAGTAGCTAAATTGGTTAGAGCACAGTCCTGATACACCAAGGTTATGGGTTCGATCTCTGGTCAGGGCACATACAAGAAGCAACCAGTGAATGCATCAATGGGTGGAACAATGGATCGATATCGCTCCATCTCTCTAAAAATCAATATGTAAAAAATTTTTAAATCTCAGACTATGAGCTTGGTTTATATACCTGTTGTCTTGCTGCATATATCTGTT
>NW_006285258.1:1942795-1972012 GCF_000327345.1 Myotis davidii
TTTTGGGTTAATATACCAACCATATAATGTTTCTGATTTAAATTAATGGAAACAGGATCCCAGGCAGCACTTTTTATTATCTTGTAGAATCAGAACTACCCTACTATTGATGTTTTTTCTATACTATTTCTTTTCGTTTTCAACTCTTTAACAACTCTTTCCTATTACCTTGGACATTGGCCCCACAGGCATTGCTTAAATCAGCCGGTGATGCAAAAGGTTTTAAGCCTCACTTGTCCTTAGTGAGTCAACTTGAATTCAATATACAATCTAATGGGGGGCTCTGAGAATGCCTCACTGATGACCAAGAAACACATTCTTGCTAGAGAAGCTTATTCTTTAGGGAAAGCAATTTTGAGCAAGGAAGGGTGTTGGGGATTGCTTTTTTTGTAAAAAAAAAGTGATTTGGCTACAAGGGAAAAGATTGCCTATACAAAATCTGCTGATGAAGTCACAGAATGACTCCACCTCTGGAATAAGCTTCATTTTCTTGTATTTTGGTAAGAAATCTGGCTCTCAATTGGGAATTCAGTCACTCTATCCACTCAAGGGCAAAATGATAAGGTTCTATCAGACCAAGCGTCTAAATGAACCTGAGACTATCAAGGTCAGAAATGCTGCATGTCAAGCCAAAAGATCTCTCTTGGGCTTGCTTGTTTTGACTTGTACCCACAGGTCAAATTTGTCTTGTCTAAGTGTCCAATCGCGTTATAAAACAAAGTGCAGCTCTCTGCACTACAGCATCTTCTCAAGGGACAGGAGTCCTAGCTATACCTCTTGGGGGATTCTCTAATTTTTCGGCCCCTTTGATTTCCACAGGACTTTAACGTGCCTCCCTTGAGATCGAGGAACACAGGATGATTCTGGAAATGCTGAACCCGGTGCATTATAACATTACCAGTGTAGTAGTGCCTGAAGCCGTTCCTGTTGCCACCATGCCCATCCTGCTGCTCACTGGCTTTCTCCTTTTGGTCTGGAATTATGAGGACACATCCTCAATCCCAGGTAAGTTATCATTTAGTTTTGTATCTATAAGATTATTTACTTGGGCTTTTGGTCCACGAGGATAAAGAAAATTTTATAAAAGACACAGAGCAAACCTGGGGAGATGGCTGAAATCCACAGCAACATTGGCAAATGAAGAGTCGGGTGAAAATTTTTATATCAATTATCTGTACATTTTAAATGAAAGCATTTTAAAATATATTAGATAATACCTTCTACTCTGTGGTTATCTCTGGTAAGGCAGACTTGGCACAAAGGTAAAAATTCAGGGGTTTTTGTTGTTGTTTATTTGTTGAATTCAAATTCATACCAATTTTGCTCTGAAGGTGGAAAAGTCTCTGGAATGCCTTCTGGACTTCTTTCCTTCTCCTTCCCACTCTGCCTCATCCAGGCCTTCTCCATGCCATCCCTTAACCCACCTCTCATTTTCTTTTGTTCTTAAGGGGAGTGGGTGATAATGGCACCACCATAAGGACTGGATGGGGCTGGGCAGTTGGAAGAATGGGGACCACTACAATTCTCTTTGAACGTCAAACCCTGATAGATTTTTCAACAAGATCTGTGGGTCAATCAAAAGTAGAGTATAATATAAATAACCAGGTAAATTCAATAGACACCCCCACCACTCCATCACCATCAGATTAATTCAGAATGAATCAGAAGTATCAGACTAGTTCTTTAGTTTTCAGTGAAAATTCCTTGTGGCAGGCATCTGCCCCAATTCCATAAGCTCTATAGTAAGACTGTATTTCAGGAGCATAGTCATTACACACTTCCAAGCATGGGGGTGCCTCCACACAGAGTAATTTAGAGCCAGAGTATGGGGCTGGTGCAAAGTGCCCTGTGTCTGGATTCTTTAAGAATTTCCAGAGAACTGCCTGTCTCTCTGTCTAATTCAGCCTAATACTCCAGGTTACTTCAATGCCCAATTTAACAGAACATTTAATTTTGTTCTCTACTCCCTGACGGGGTCTGAGGGAAGATTCTTCCATGGTTTTTAACTTGAAATCCTTTCTCACTGAACTTCTTCCCCAGTGGGCTCCCAGGTCAGATTCCAGGCGGGTGCATTTTAAACTAGCCCCCCCCGCCCCCCCACACACAGATATTTATGCTGCAGGTAGTGGTAGAACTCCCTCAGCCCCATGAGTGAAGAGGTCAGTCTAGGGCAGTGATGGCGAACCTTTTGAGCTCGGCGTGTCAGCATTTTGAAAAACCCTAACTTAACTCTGGTGCCGTGTCACATATAGAAATTTTTTGATAGTTGCAACCATAGTAAAACAAAGACATATTTTTTATATTTATTTTATATATTTAAATGCCATTTAGCAAAGAAAAATCAACCAAAAAAATGAGTCGCGTGTCACCTGATACACGTGTTATAGGTTCGCCATCACTGGTCTAGGGGGCAAGCATGAGAAGTGGCATCCCTGGCGCTATGGGTCAGGAGCCTCAGTGGCCGCCCATTCTGCCCCCTGCTGTGGGCGGGGGACACCACGCTGCCATACACTGACAGGTCACATAATGCTGTGGCTCTCAGCCACACGTGAAGTGGGGGCCCCATGCTGATATTTGGAAAAAAATTTCCCCAACTGATTTTTCCTGAGCAGCCAGGATTGAGAGCCACAGATATAAGCCCACCTTCATTTGACAGAAGGGGACACTGAGCCCCAGAGAGGCGATCTGTTTTGACAAGAATGAGAAACCATGAAGTTCAACCTCCCCATTTTACAGGTGAGAGGAAAATGGCCTGTCAGATGCCCAGCTGCATGGAAAGTGAAAGCACAGGTGTGGTGGGGCAACCGGAAGTCCCGCTTCCCACGTGGCTGCTCATTTTGCCAGCCAGGGAGCTTCTAGGTCCAGGCTTTCCCTTTGCAAATGTGAGGTCTGCTCAGACTCTGAGATCCCATGTTCCTTGTTAGGAAAGGAAAAGTGAGGAAATTGGCCTTGCTGGGGTAGTTCCAACCAATACTTCTAAACTCCTTTGGCCAGTTCCCTCTTATCACTGGTCTCTGGGTTCTCAATTTTACAGGTTTGGGGAAGCTCAGGGTCAGCGAAAGCCAAAGAGGCTTAAGAAGGTGCAATGATTCAAAGCCCTTAAGTTTAAGTTATAGTTTACAACAAAGCAACTTCATACCTATTTTCTCTTGTGATCCTCATAGCACTCTGGCGGGGTGGGTGTATTTCTGCCTATTTTGCAGGTAAAGAACCTGAAACTAAAAGAGGGTAGATATTGCATGGCTACTAAATGATGAAACTTGGACTCAAATCTAAGCTTCTTCGACCACACGTACTGAGTGTCCCTGCTAGATCAGGCTCTGGGAGGTGAGGGAGACGGGGGGGGGGTGTATAGAGATGATGCACAGGCAGGTGACTCCGTGCCAGGGAGAGCTATGAGAATCTGGGTGAGGACTTAGGAGCTCTAGAAGCTTCAGTTCTGGGGAAATGCCACGAGTTCGCTGATCTCTGTGCAGGATTCACAGTTCCCGGCACAACTACTGCCCATAAAGTGAGAGTAATGCCTCACACAGTTGTGCATGTTTTGCTTTATAACTACTTCACTAACAGAATGGACTTAAAGGAGAAGATTTGGAAAACTAATACATACTTTATAAATTCCTAAAATCTTGCCTAAAAGCCTTTGTCTAACTTTTCATCACCACTGGTAAATTCAAGCTACCAAGTTGGTTGGAGCATCTTCCCAGTCAGGGCATATACAAGAATCAACCAATGAATGCATAAATACATGGAACAATAAATCAGTGTTTTTCTCTCTCTCTCCTTTCATCTTTCTCTAAAATCAATAAACAAATTAAATGATTTTTAAAAATTCTGCCTATGTCTGCATAAGCAAGGATGAAAGTGGCTGAGTAAAACCACACTGAAGGACTAAAACTCTGGTCTAAAAACTGATCAGACTCACTGCCCACTTAAAGTTTTAGGTTTATTTTGCCTAATGAGATTTAGCTTAAGATTCTTTTCTTAAACTGAGTCCTTTTTGAAGGAAAAGGGATGAATATTATTTGTTTAGACATTACCTTTGCAGACCAGGTTTTTCTTAGTTTAAAAGGTTACACCATAAAATTTTTTCCAAAGTTTATACCAAAACTACAACCTAAATCTGACCTACCCATTAGGTCAACTAGGGGGATTTAAATCAAAAGTTTTCAGACAAAATGAGGTAGTCAAACAGATCTGTCAGCTTGTCACTTTCCCTTGTAACTGACAGACTGATTAACTTGTATTTGAAACTCACTGACACCATTTAACATGGCAAGAAAACAGTAGACACATGCCCTTGTTCATTCTGCATGAAATGATTGAGACCAAATGGAACTTGTATGGTGTGGACAATGAATTCCTCTTTACTCATGAAGGGGTAAAGAAATTCTAGCTAAGCTTACTGGTTTGTTTGTTTTTTAATTTTTAGTGATTCACAGATATACATCAGGAGATATAAAAAAAAACACTTAGGTATAAAAGAACAATAACAGCAATAGAAAAGCAGTCTCTCTTTTTGGCGTAACTAGAATGCTGACTGTGACTTGATGGTTTTCCTAGGTCCTGGCTATTGTATGGGACTTGGGCCCCTCATCTCCCACTTCAGGTTCCTGTGGATGGGGATTGGCAGTGCCTGCAACTACTACAACAAGATGTATGGAGAGTTCATGAGAGTCTGGGTATGTGGAGAGGAAACACTCATTATCAGCAAGTAAGTCTATTAATAATCAGAGACCCATTTTTAAAGTCAAAGCTGGGCTTTTTCCTACTCAAAAAACAAACTTACTTATTTTGATATCTTGCTATCTTTGCTCCTGAGGCTACGTTTTTACTAGTTCAGTGAAAGTGAGATATTTCTAGGTAAAAAATCTAACATTGCAAACCAGTGGAACAAACAATGAATGGGCTTTGCCTAAAGCCAGCACTACATAGATAAAGAACTCTGGGAAGCTGGGAAAGTATTCACAATCTCTCTAATCAGTGAATGTGGAGAATACAGATGGTCTGTTTTCAACAAAACATACTTTAGAGAGCGGCATTATCTTTTCTGCTTTCCTAAGCATGCCTGAGACAAAAATCTGACAGGACCAGTTTGCTAGGGTGTTTGTAATAACAGGCCAGTGGGCATCGCTAGAAGGGTAACAGTACATAAGAAGCCATCCATCTGATGCTATCCTATTTATGACTGCATGCCGGTGTCCCAGCTGAGTGATCTTATTAAATAAAGCAGGAACACTATTGCCTATCAGAAGAAATGATGCCCCCCACTGTCATATTTTCTAGATAACTTCAGCAGACTGAATTTACTCCAGGGTTAATCAAATATGCATTGATTGTATAGATTAGCTTTGTGAAATACCAGTTTTCATATTTAGTAAGTAGAGGCCCGGTGCACGAATTCATTCATACACGGGTGGGGTCCCTTGGGGTGGGCTGTGAGGCTGGGGGCTGGAGCTGGGGCCCAGCTCACGCCCCCAGCTTCACAGCCCCACAGACCTGCCTGGCACCTCACCTTGGCCTGGCACCGCCCCCTCACCTGCTCCACCATCCCACCTGCTGGGTGATTGATTGGGCCAGGGTCCGGGCCCAGCTCCCTCAGCACCTGGGAGCTAGACGGCAGCCCCGCCCCTCGTTAGCTCGCTGTCTTCGGGACGATTGGTGGGGCAATCGAGCACCCACTCACTCCTGCCGTGGCCTGGTGCTACCCACTCACCTGCTCCACCATCCAGCAGCGGTCCCGCTCTTGTCAGGGGCCATCGGGGCTGGCAGCGCCTCCACTGCAGGGCCGCATCACTGACATTGCCATGTTCCATGCTGCCCCCTGGTGGTCAGTTCATGTCATAGCCAGTTGTCAAACTCCCAGGTGAACTCTAGGCTTTTATTATATAGGATCATAGAAAATGGAGAATGTCAGAAAGAGCATATTTGACTAGACTTCAGATATCTTTACTAGATTGTTAGCAGCTTTGCCAACATTGTCTCATTAATGAATTTTTATATTTACAACACTTAATGGGGCTTTACCCACAAACTAAGGCTGTCCAGGGTCTTTTACTGATTAGAATGATTTGTTTAGATACATAGACTATCACCCAAAAGTAAAGTGAAGCATTTCTGGAAACTACACTGATTATTTTTCAGGCCAATATTACATATATCATTTCATAAAATACCATATTACCCTCAAAGCCCAATTCTCTGAACCAAATACCTGAAAGAAGGAAATAAGGGAGAAAAATGTCTTAATCCTTCTAAATATTGCTAACTATTTTAATGTTATTTTTGACCAATCTAACACCTCACTTTTTGCCTCGGTTTTTTCTGTTTCTTCAGTTTGGTGATGTTGCACTTTTAAGGCAGACCATGCTTACACAACTGATGTAAAGAGCTTCAGATGGAAATGTCACTTCATTTGGTTCACTGTGAAACACTCTAATGTAGTGGCTCTCCCAGAGTGGTCCCTCAGCCAGCAGTATCAACATACCTGGGAACTTATTAGAAATGCACATTCTTGGGCCCCAAACTGACCTGCCTGGGGTGGGCTCACTTACATGTTTTTAGAAGCTCACCAGGTGGCTAGGGGCAGTCAGGTTTGAGAAGCACCCTCAGGGCTAGGCCATGATTACTCTTGGATTTCATTTCTCTTGAGCTATTGAACTGGTCAGCCAAATGTGAGTGAATTTGGTATGTTCTCATTTTAAAAATCAATATTTTACTCACTTTTGCAACTGACTGCAGTCTCCAAATGTCCTGGGACTGATGACATTTGGATGTGGGAATTGGACATCCCCAGCACAGCAAGCTGCCCCCGCCCCCACCCCCAGGTCAGCATCTGCCTTCCTTGTCACCTATTTCCCCCTGCAGACAGGTGCAGTGACCCACAGGATATTCATCCAAAAGGCTATCTGCCCACAGCTCAGGATCTGGAGCAGTGGTTCTCACCTATGCTGCACATTGAAGTCATTCAAAGAGCTTTGAAAACCCCAATGCTCAGGCATCAGCAGTGTTTAGAGCTCTCCGGGTGATTCCAAAGTGCTGAGGAGCTTGAGGGGGGAGAGGAGACAAGAAGTTTCCAGGGTAGGAGTCCTTTCCCTGGGGCTGGGGGAACTGGAGTTGGAATGGTTTTGTCTTATTGTGTTACACTTAGGTCTAGCTCAGGTGGTGGTCGTGTTAGACTAGAATTGGAGTGAAGAATGACGCATGGAGAAAGGAGCAGGAGACCAGAATAGAAATCACTATTAGATCCTGGATGCTTACATCACTAGATAAATTCCCTGGAAGCCAAAGCCACTTCCTGAAGTGGGACCCTCACTGCAGTGAGGGGTGGGTGGCATCCAGCCACTCTGCTGTCCTAATTAGGAAAGTCACCTTAGCGACCTGACCAAGTCAGGCGCTGATTCACGCTGGAGACGTGGACACTACCCATCCTGCCCTTTCCCCCAGCTCTTCCAGTTCTTTCTTTGTCCTGTCCTCACAGGCTTTTCACTGGTTGGAGTCTTCGTGTTCTTTTTAATTGCCTCTGAGCCACTCAATTTTGTTAAGAGCCTACGCCCCCCCCGACAGGAATAGGACATGTTTGTCCCTATTTCCTTTCCCTGCCTGTTCTTCAGGTCCCTTCCAGGACTACCTGTACCTCTTGAAAAGACCCCACTGGACCTCAGAAAGCTTTTTATTTTTATATAGTTTGCCAGATCTCTTTTCTTTTGAAAAGTTTGAGATCTGTAGTGATTATAACTGTGTAGAGATTATGACTCAACTTTTCTAACCAGTTTAGTTCTGAAGTGGTGAGGGTGCAGAACTTCGGGGCAAGAACCAGGAGTGGGGGTGGGGATAGGGGCTGGGCAGGCATGAGTGTTGCTGGGATGTGGCCTGAGCAACTCCAGGCTTTGGGGGAAGGTCCATCTAATCATCTGTACATAAAGTATGCACAATTCCCTAATCAGATATGTGCTAAATCAATGAGGGTCTACAGAAGTTGTGCATGACACTATATGTCATACATAAATTATTTTTTGTCATGAATACTAAAAAATTGTGGAAAGCATTCATAAAGCAGAATTAGCAATGGACATGCTAATTAGGGTCATATTTGCATGTATATTAGCAATTAACATAGCAATTAGGGTTATAGTACATGTTTTAGGAAATTTATTCATTTACTCTTTTTTTTTAAATCCTCACCCAAGGATATGTTTTCTTTTTATTTATTTTAGAGAGAGAGGAAGGTAGAGGGAGAGAGGGAGAGAGAAATATCAATCATTTGCCTCCTGTAATGGCCCCAAACAACTGGGGATCGAACCTGCAACCTAGGTATGTGCCCTGACCTTTTGGTATACGGGGCAACACTCCAACCAACCAAGCCATACCAGCCAGGTCATATTCATTTATTCTTTAAACATATATTTATTGAGAATTTACTATTCTCAATACTAAACACTGGATGATCCTAAGTTATCATAATCATTATTGGTTCTCCATTTATTTATTAAATAAATATTTACTGAGAACTTACTAGGTTCCCTGGATATCATAAACAAATCAGCCAAAGATCCCTACTGTCACAGAGAAATATGTTGGTCTATTGTTAATATACTAACAATAAAGAAGTAAAATGTATAGTATATGAGTAGGGTGACCAACCATCTCAGTTTTCCTAGAACTTGGGGTTTCCTAGGATGTGGGATTTTTAATGCTGAAACTGGGACAATCTCAGGCAAACTAGGATGGTTGCTCACAAAGTTAACAGGTAGATATATGCTATACAGAAGATTAAAATAGGGTAGGGGAATGCGGAGGGTCTGTTGTAAGGTTGGGAGCACAGTTGTAAATAAGTGGTCAAGGCAGACCTCATTGAGAAATAGCATTTAATTAAAGACCTAAAGAAAGCGAGCGGAAAAGCCATGCAAAAATCTAGAGGAAAAACATTCCAGAGAGAAGGAACAGCAAATGCAAAGGCACTGAGGTAAGAGTCTGTCTGAAACATGTAAAGAATAAGAAGGATAACAATATGGCTAGTGGAAGAATAGTGGAGATGGGGTTAGAGAGGGAATAGGATAACCAAATCTTTTTGGGCCTTGCAGGCCATTGTAACAACTCTGGCCTGTACCCTGAGTGAGATGTAGAACCATTAAGGAGTTTAAGCAGAAGACATATCTGACTTATTCATGTTTCAGCAGAATCATTCATTCTGTTAGGAAAAGATGATGAGGGGACAAGGGATGGGTACAAAGAGAGAAATTAGTCGAAAAATGATGGTGGCTGGTCCAGGTGAGAGCAGTAAGGTAATAAGATGATGAAATAAAATTCTGGATATACTTTGAAGGCAAAGCCAATAGGTGCTAACAGATCGGATATTCGGTGTGAGAGTCAAGGTGACGCCACAGTTCATGCCTGAACACCTGCAAGGATGAAGGTACTGAGTTATGTGAGATAGGTGGGACAAGTTTGGGATGGGGAGAAATCAGCTTTGATTCCATTTCAGACCTCTGACTTGACAGGTCTTGTAGATGTCTAAGTGGTTTGTTGAGAAGCAAGGTCTAAGCCTTCCAACTGCCAAACAAAACCTCACTGTTACCAATCCAATGCCAACAGGAGTCCCTAGTCTGTGATGCAGTGAAAGGAGTAATTTTATTCAGATAAAGAGTTTGCAAATCACAGAAAGGCGGCCTCCAGTAGAAACTGAAAGTGTGCACCTCCAAAGCAAATATGAGGCTCACATATATAAAGTGCCCACCTTGGACCCTGATTGATCTATTTTATGCAAATGAGAAATCCAAATTTATATCATTTGATTGGTCTAAATAACACTGTCCTGAACGGTTGGATTAGTAGATCTTGATTGGTCTTAGGGAGCTGCTTTCATTGGTTGGGAAAGATACAAATGAGGGCATAAAGACCTAAAGAAAGTGAGGGAGAAAGCCATGCAGCTCTGATTGGACAGGGCAGGTCTCAGTCCATTGGTCAAAATATGATTCTAGTAACTCCTTTATAAGGTTTGGCTCAGTGAGCAGGAACACAATGCAGGGGGTTTGGCAACTCAGTCTGCGGCTTTTCCCTGATATGCAGTGTGCATGTAAACAATGGCTGCTAGACTCTGATTATGAATTTGGGCACAGTTAACCACAAGGAGTCCTTCTTGGAAGATATATTCCTTCCTGGGGGCCACAAGATCCTCCACCATAGTCAGAAACTAGCAAGGGAAGCTAGACAGAGAAAGGGAAACCAGGAGAGGATGGTGGTCTGAACACCAGGTGGCAAATACGTATCAGGGAAGAGGGGATTGCTAACCATAACATGTAAATAGAGATCTGAGTGTTGCATTTAGCAATAGGAAGGTCACAGATAACCTTGACAAGAGCATGGTGGGGACAAGAGAGTGGTTAAGGCAAAAGCCTGACTAGAGTAAAGAATGGGGGAAGAAGAATTAGAGGCAACAGGTAAAATAAATTTTCCAAGCAGTTTGCCATAAAGTAGGAACTTCATCCACAGTAACAGGAGGGAAGGCTGAATATATGGGCACAGATCCTGATGGTTGAAGCTTGCAGAGATTCCAGTTGCTTCTGTTTTCTCAGTAAAATTGGAAATAAAGTCTTTAACTGAGAGTGAGGGAGGAGGAAGTGGAACATTTGAAGAGAGGAAGCAGGATACAACAGTCATCTGGAAGAGTGAGTGAGTGAGTGAGTGAATGGACTAGGGAAATGTAGTAGACTTGCCAGCTGCACTAAGTGGTTAAATGTAACTGAGACCTGTCAGCAGTGTGTGGGTGGGAGTGGGAGGCAGTTTCTAGCACCATTCAACTGCCAGGTGCAAGCACACAGTAAGCCAAGAACTGGGTTTAACCAGGGCTGTGGTTTTACAAGACAACTATGGCAAAGTAAGGAGAGGGTCAAGGGAATTGAGGATGCATGGAAGAGAGTGATTTTAATTATTGATAATAAAATATTTTTCAAACTTTCTATTGAGAACATGTTCAAATGAACAGGAAAATTAAAAGAGCAGTCCTTCCCTGCCCTCCCCATGAAAATTGATCTTTGGAAGAGACCAGGTCAGTTGTCTTGTAGGCTGCCCTACATTCTGAATTTCTCACATTGTTTCACTGTGGTGTCATTCATTTCACATATTTTTCTATCCCCTGCATTTTTTATAAATTGAAAATTAGGTCTAAATGCTTAATTAGATTCAGGGTAAACATTTTTATAATAATAGTTCCTTGGTAGTATAAGCATTTCATACTGCTTCACATCAAGAGACCAGGAAAGGTTGTCCCACTATTAATGATACTAAATTTAATCTAGTATCAGTTTGATCTCTCGTGCAATGACCCCAGTATTTAAGCTGGTTAAGTGAGGATATTAGAAGGGCAATGGACAGTGAAAAGGTGATAGGATTGATGGAGCACAAACTTCAGGCACAGAATAGGTCTAGACAAGGCAAGTATTTCCAAATGTTGGGACCAATTATTCCATTAATTGTCTTCTCCATATTTCTAGTGCTCATTACTCTTGAACCTGGCCATAGACATGTGGGTCCTTTAAACTCAGAACACTTATCACTTACGAACTTACTTCCTGGCTCCTTTCCATTTTGAATAGACAACAGGTTTGCTATCTTTGGAGATATCTTTTTACTTTAGTTATGTTTAAAGAACAATGACTCTAGTTACCAGACAACTAACACTACCCTCTATCCCTCTGAGCTTGGGGACTCCCTCAGTCTCTCCTCAAGATGATAAATCCTCACTCTCCCAAAGTGTCAGTATAACATCTCCCTCAACCGGTGTTGCAGGGCACGAGCTCAGGCGGGGCGAGTTCTCTAATGTGCTATCGAGTGCCAGAGAGCTCTGGGCCTGGTTCTTCGGTCTTCACCAGCCTTCTCTTACTCACTTTCCCAATTTACTCTGGTCAGATAAAGCCAGCCTGCTTTTGATAAAAGACCTAATTGAAATTGCTTGTCTGCCCGCCTGTCATACATGGCTTGCTGTGTGTATCATTTCTATCTTGACAGCTTTGTGCTTTGCCAAGGCTGAGCCTAGGACTTAAAATAACTGAGATGTTGGTGCCCCCTAGCGGACACATTGATTTTAAAAGTTGGGTCTTTATTAACACTTCATTTGGTCTTAGTTTGGGGCTTGTTTTCTTTTCTTTTTTTTAAATAAACATTGTGATAAAGGTGAGCTGTATTTATTTATTCATTCATTTTTAAATATATTTTTATTGATTTCAGAGAGGAAGGGAGGAGAGAGAGAGAGAGAGAGAGAGAGAGAAATATCAATGATGAGAGAATCACTGATAGGCTGCCTCCTGCATGACCCCCAGGGGGCACTGAGCCTGCAACTTGGGCATGTGCCCTTGACTAGAATCAAAGATGGGACCCTTCAGTCCGCAGGCCGATGTTCTATCCACTGAGCAACCCAGCGAGGGCTCTTGTTTTCTTTTTAAAATTGATTAATAATTCCTCAAAATAAGTGGACAAACATACATCAATAGAGAACCACATAAATAACTTATTTTATGTAATAAAAACATAAGTGGACAGGTCAGTGTGGTTAATGTAGTATACAAAAGCTCCAGGAGTCAGAGCAAGAAAAATAGTGTTCGGCTTGTCTTCTAAACACTAAAAACTTTTAGATACAAATTTGTGAATAAAGAATAGACAAAGTACTTCCTATCCGCTTTAATTATAGAATGAGGTCAAGGAAGGTAAGAAAAGCTAGAGTTCTGAAATCTGTTAAAAATTTCAGTCTTCTCTGTAGCATGATTTTTCTGTACAGGACAAGATTTTAGCTGTTTATCAGTCAAATTAATTCCCTGAAATATAAATAGAAGCATCTGGATTTTTTGTTTTGTTCTTGTTTCTAGGAAGAGGGAAACTTGTCCAAGAGTTGGGATCATTTGATGAATATTATCTGGAATCAAGTCAAGAGAACATTTTCCTTAATACAGAGTGTTTTGATTTGAACATATAATTTTTTCACAAGTAATTTATTCACTTAATAATTATGTTTTCATTTCTTGGTACTGCCATTATTTCAGGGCCTTTCTTTTAAAGTTTAAATAGGACTATGGAATCCATCACAAGTGGGAGAATTTCGCTAATTAGCCGAACCCGCTCAGCCAGCACAGAGTTGTTTTGGCCCAATGTCTTCTATGAGAATGTGTTTTTCACAGGCATTAACCAAACAACCTCATTAAGGCAACGTCATTCTTTTAGGAGCCAAGTGTCAACTTTGACAGGGAGGAGCAAGTGTTAAGATGGTCACTCCGGCCTGTGTAAGAACTGGGCTCACAAGAACAAGTTGCATGTTCTATAGCAGCCATACCCCATGTTTGAGAGTTATATGTTCAGGAAACGCTCATAGTAAGGGATTTTGCAGTTGAGAAACAAAATTTCAGTGGAGAAATGAGGAGGAAGAACCAAAGTTGCTTGCAGTAAACACATGAAAACTTGAATAAATATTAAGTTCACACAAAAAATAACAACATTGCCTAAAATGAAGATAACACCAATGATATTTTATGCCTCTTGAATTTGCACAATTGGGCATTGCACAATTACTTTCCATCTTCTATCCTTTGCACACCAAAAAAAAAAAAATCCAGGTTTTCCTCTTTTGTAATAAATACCAAAGAGATGTTTATAAATATACGCTGCTTTCTCACAATAATGTGCATATTTTCTTCCTATTCCTCTGCTCGAATGTGCAGTTCCTTGCCAATGTTAAGATCTATCTCTGAACTCCTTTCTGGTCTCAGAAAGATGGGATAATCTATAATCCTCAAGTGGAAAAAGCTCTGGGGATCTATTTTAACTTACCTAGCAGACCTGTGTGGATTCATTCTCAAGCCCCAAGTCAAGAACTATCTCACTGCAGCTCTGCCTGTGGCAGCTTCCCACCAGCACACACATGGACAACCCTCATACATGGCTTGCCTCCCGCCCTGTTCACACAACTGAAACACAGACTGATGGCAGTTTGCCCCGCCTCAGCTATCCTCACATCTCTCATAGCTGCACTGCAGAAAACCTCTGCTCTTTCTCTACTAACCATTCTGCCCCTTTTTATTTTTACCTGTTTATTTTGTTATTTTTAACCCTCACCCAAGGATACCCCTTCATTGATTTTAGAGAGAGGGGACAGGAGAGAGAGAGAGAAACATCAATTGGTTGCCTCCTGCACATGCTCCAACCAGAGACAGGACCCACAACCTAGGTATGTCCCCTGACCAGGAATAGAACCCAAGACCCTTTTGTGCATGGGAAGATGCTCCAATCAACTGAGCCACACTGGCCAGGGCTCTGCCCCTTTTTAAATTCTCAAACTCCAGTCCCTTTTTCTCATACCTGCAAGAAAAATGGCTATCAATCTGAATATACTTGTGTGGAAATTTTTGAAGTTGCAGAAAATCTATGGAAAGAAGTAAAGCTGCCTATGCTTACATTTTGTTGGAAATCTGCATTTGGCCATGCTGTCCATATATAAATACTGTGACACAGGCCTGGTCATTTAAAGCGCCTATTGTTATGCCTCTCGGAGGAATCTGAATAAGAGTTGGAGCATACTTTGTTAGCAATGAAGCCAGGGGATGCTAAATGAGACCTGGTTTGTGCCCGAGCACTGACTCTGTGGTCCTCTGTGTACTCTGTATTCCTATTGTCTACCCAGCAGCACAGGGGTGGCTGTGGGCCCCTACCTCAGAGACGGCATGTTCTGGATTTAAGTAGAACAAGTCTGGCCTTAGAGGGAGATGGCTGAGCTGTGGCCTCTCTTGCCTCACTCAGCCACAGCCATGCAGCCCTGTGAGTGAGGATTTGGGGGTTTGGCTACCTGCACCTCTCTGGACCTTATTTTGTCTGCCTAGTATCCTCACCGCACTGACTTTTTTCCAGATACTTTTAGATAACCACATTTGATTTCCCCAAGTGGTGTTTGTGCCTGGTCTATGCCTACAACACAATACTGGCATTTATGAAAACAATGGACATACAAACACGTGTCCCGCTTACGATCTTCCCTGTCCTCCGATAAACATCCCATCTGTCTTCACACACCCTCCATCTTACTCACCAGACAGATAACTTATTAACTCATGTCAACTTTGACTTCCAGTCTCCTGACCCACGCTGTTCATGGCCCTGGCCATCCTTAGCCCTCGTCCAGGTGGCCTGTTTCTCTTGGGCCCTACACTAACCTATTTTCCAATCTTGGCCCCTTTCCTCAGAAAATGTAGTGACTCACAGCACTTCTTAATTTTTCTCTTGGTAGAGGAAAAAAGAATTTATTCCCTCTACCCCACAATTCTCAACTTCATAAATTCCCAGCAGACTTTTCCTCCCGCACACAATTCTCCCTCTCCTGTGTTGCTTGCACCCCATTCAATAAACCCACCCTACCCTTTATCCTAAAGAGAATAATTTTCCTGTTATCCTTTATCCTTCTGATGTTAAATTACTTAAATTATTCACTTATCTTCCAAGTGCCATAGGTTAACATCTAAGCAGTTTTTCAAAAAATTGATTTTAGAGAGAGAGAAGTTATAGACATGGACAACAGAGTGGTGATTCTGGGGGGAGGTGGAAGAAGGCTTACAGGGGATAAATGGTGATGGGAAAAAAATTAAATAATTAAAAATACAGCCCTGGCCAGCTTTACTCTGTGATTAGAGAATACACTTGGGTCAGGATGTGTGCAGGAGGCAACCTATCAATGTGTCTCTCAGATGGATGTTTCTCTCTTTCTCTCTCCCTCCTTCCTTTCCACTCTCTAAAAATCAATGGGGAAAAAAATATCCTCAGGTGAGAATGAACCCAAAATTAATTAAATAAATAAAATTTGAAATATATATATAAAAAGACATTTTTCAACTGGAGAGGGATATTCTTATGCTAAGAGAAGTGCTTATTCAATATGAACACTAGAAATCATGCATGGCATGTAGCTCAACATGCACTTGCTAAGAGAGCCACCTGTAGTCAAAATCATCACCAGGGGTTCTCCTGATCCTTGAAAATTAACACCAAGGCTTGCTTTCTCTGCAGGTCCTCAAGCATGTTCCACGTAATGAAGCACAATCACTACATCTCCCGATTCGGCAGCAAACTTGGGCTGCAGTGCATCGGCATGCATGAGAATGGCATCATATTTAACAATAATCCAGCCCTCTGGAAAGTTATTCGACCTTTCTTTACAAAAGGTAATCAGGTGCCTGGCTACCTCCTGCTTTTGTCTGTGAATGTGCCTTTTTAGAACTCATTCTTAAATTCTGCTGCTTCAGTTTTGAAATAAAGATATGAGCTAGCGTGCATTATACATTTACTATATAGTAGGCACTATTCTAAATACTTGATATTTTAATCCCACAGTAACCGTGGGTGGTAAAACACTCTACTCACCTACACTTCACAAATGAGAAAACTGAGGCATAAGGAGGTTAAATAACTTGCCCATGATCCAAACATTCATAAATGGTGGCCCAGGAGACAACCCCAGAGCCTACATTTTTAACCACCACAACTTCCATTCCTCTGGTTAACACACAAAGCGATTTTATGGGCATGAAGAAGAGATAGAGCCCTAAATTTAGGATCATTCAATTAAAAATTGAGTGTGTCTGCCTTATGTTTGATTTAAACACAGCCAACAATGTGTTCACTGCATCACTGGCTGACATCCAGATGTTTTAACAGAAAGCAACTTGTGAATTTAAAACTAGGAAGGAGCCCTAACCGGTTTGGCTCAGCGGATAGAGCATCGGCCTGCGGACTGAAGGGTCCCAGGTTCGATTCCTGTCAAGGGCATGTACCTGGGTTGCCGGCACATCCCCAGTAGGGGGCGCGCAAGAGGCAGCTGAATTGATGTTCTCTCTCTTCGATGTTTCTAACTCTGTATCCCTCTCCCTTCCTCTCTGTAAAAAATCAATAAAATATATTAAAAAATAAAAATTAAAAAATAAAACTAGGACGGACTCTATATGTCACTTCATCAGCCTCTGAGTTTTATAATTGAATTCACAGTCCTATAGAGGTTGTGATTTTTGTCCAACATAGCAAGTCAAGGGTGAGCAGAGAAACAAGATATGATCCTGGCCCTCAAGGAATTTATAATGGGAGAGGGAGTAGAGTACCTTGCCAGACACCCTCCTCAATAATGTGTATAGTTGAGGCATGTGCAGAGTGTACAGAGCACAGACCAACAGGCCATCTAAAGCACACTGAGAGGCCCTGGCCAGTGTGGCTTAAGGACTCTGACTTTAATAGCAAGTCTGAATAATAAAAAACATAAAAAGAAAGATTGCTCTAAAGCTTAAAGATACTTAGAACAAAGAGAGAAAGGGGCGCTTTAAGAGTTAAACTCTCAAGATAGATCATCTACCATCAGAAGCCACTAGCTACTCAGATGGTAAGGAGCAGAGCAGGGGGTGAGATGAGAGCCAGTGCACTCTACCTGTCTTTATTCATTCACTCATCCATTTATGCATTCCTCTATTCAACAAATATGTTTTGAGGGCCACTAAGTACTATGGACCTGAAGTATAGTGTTAATGCCAGGTTGTCAATGCCCTTAAAGAATTCCCAGTCCAGGGGGGAAGACTGTTAAGCAAAGAACCGCTTAGCTATTATGACATTGTTTAAATAAAATAAATCTGGAAATAGTTTGAAAAGATACCAAAATTAAGAGAAAAGCACTCTTAATAACTTATAAGACTAGCATTTTAAACATATAAATTAAATTTAAAAGGAACCACATCAGATGAAATAAAGTAAGAGTTTGACTAATTATGTAGCAATATCCTGCCACCTGTTGAAACATAAAATAATATCACCCTGAACAAATCTAAACCTTCTTTAGAGAAAAATATATACAATAAATATGAAGAAAACACTAATTTTTGATTTATGACCACAGTACTAAATGTTTCACATGCAATCTCACAAATGATTTGCCATAGCATGAAAAGTTTAACTTTGAATCGTTTGTTTAAAATAAGATTTGTTCATCCATTCATTTTTAACAATAAAGATGATCCATTCTTATAGAATACTGGGAGATTAAATAATATGAAAATTTTATATTATTTTATATGTGTAGTTATTGAATTAAAAAGTGTAAGATGATTGAGCTCTAAACATAAAAAGCCAAAATCACCTGATTGTGCGTGTCCTGGAGTTCACAATGGCTCACTCTCTGATCTGCTCCCTTAAGCTTTGTCTGGCCCCGGCCTTGTGCGCATGGTGACAATTTGTGCTGAATCGATCATAAGGCACCTGGACAGTTTGGAGGATGTCAGAAGCGAGTCAGGCACTGTTGACGTGCTGACCCTCATGCGGTGCATCATGCTGGACACCTCTAACATGCTCTTCCTGGGGATCCCCTTGGACGGTACTGAAATCTTCATTCTCATGACTTGACATTCTGCCCTTTACTTAACAAGGGGATGAGAGGCCTGGCAGCCTCAAGTAAACCATGCTGTTTTCTACATGTTCTTCTTTCAACATCTCTAAGGTTTCCTAAGATATTTTTTCCCAGTGTGTCTGCCTTGTTCACCTATAAGATATAAATTTCTGTAAAGCAGGGCCATCTATTTCTTTTGTATCTCTCATCATTGCTCTAGGAAACAGAATTCTACCCACGGTCAAAACTCACAAATGTAATCAGTTCATTTGGTCCTCCAACCAAACAAACTGATATATTTAACCATTTTCAACCATTCTTTTGGGGCACAATACACACACTCACACACACACACCTAAATATACATACACACCCCTCCCTCAAAGCTGCTAAGCATGAAAATTTTGATCTGTATGATGATGATGGCATTGTTTGCAGCTGCAGGAAATAAGTACAATAGCTATAATTAATTACTTTAGTATCTACCATGTACCAAGCAGTGTAAAAAGCTGCTTTACATACAGTCTGTCATTTAGCATTTTTAACAACCCTAGCAAGATGTCTCACTCAGGAAGCCATTTTCCTTACTACTATAAAAAACAAACATTAAAACACATACAAGCAACTCTACCACCACCTAAAACAGTGGTTCTCAACCTTCTGGCCCTTTAAATACAGTTCCTCATGCTGTGACCCAATCATAAAATTATGTTCGTTGCTACTTCATAACTGTAATGTTGCTACTGTTATGAAACGTGATGTAAATATCCGATATGCAGGATGGTCTTAGGCAACCCCTGTGAAAGAGTTGTTCGACCGCCAAAGGGGTTGCGACCCACAGGTTGAGAACCACTGACCTAAAAGCAAACATTAATTACTGGGCTTAATTCCATTCTGCTGTTATCCAGCTTGATGTAATTCTCCCTGAATTAATTTTTGCAGTGTTTATTGATTCATCTTTTCATACAACAGATATTTAATCATTGCCTATTTCATGTCAGGCACTAGGTTCTGGGTATAGAACAGTGAACAAAACAAAGTCCTTGGCTTCAGGGAGTTTACATTTCAGTGGATATACGGACAGTAAACAAGTAATTATCTATATATACTTATTATAATATATAACAAGCAATATAGCAAGCAATATTATTTTGCCTATAATATATTAAGCAATAATAAGTGCTCCGAAGTAAAAAACAAAGCAAAGTGAAGGGATAGTAAGTGAAGGGACAGGTCAGTGGAAGTGGACATGGTTCTCAGGGAGAGAGTGGTCAGGAAAGGCCTCTGCAGAGAAGACAGCTGAACATAAGCCTAAGTGAAGTGAAGCCACAAGCCACATACAGACCTGAGGGAAACATTACCGTCACGAGAACAAGGCATAACTTAACACTTGCCCATACCAGCTCTAACACCTGCTGCCTCATTTATCACATAGGGACTATAGACAAACCCTAAGCCCTCCCTCTCTCTTCTCCAGCTCTCCTTACCTCATCTCCCTGCTCTTCAATTACTCCTCACAAGAGCCACAGGAGCCCCCATTCACTCTAAGGAATTTTAGTCACACTTTGCCTGATCCCCTCAGACAGGGGCTCCAATCCCAGCTTGCCTGTTTTATACACATCTTTCCTCAGGTTTGGAAGGAACATATTTTACAGGTCCCTGCTCCTTGGTTCCCTGCTAGCCTAGATTCTTAGGAAGGATCATGTAAGGGAACTACTGTATAAATGTCTGTTAACTTATGGATACGGACTGTGATGCTAAAAACCTGTATAACTTATGCAGAGTTATTTTATTTCCCTTCTCCTTCCCTGGTCCTTGATAAACTCTCTTTATCTCAGGGACCCAATGAAGAGGAAAGAACATTGTCCTGGGGTCCGACAGAACTGGGCTCCAGCCCAAGGGCAGGCTGCCACACTGGCTGTGTGGTACTAAGCAGACTTCTCAATCTCTATGAACTGCAGTTTGTTCATCTGCCAAAGGATGACACTATCGCTCCCCTAGAAAGATTGTAAGGATCCAGCGAAGTCCCTTTTGCAAAGCATCTTGCACAGTGGCTCGCATTTAGCTGTTGAAAATCAATGTTTATTTCCTTCCCATTTGTATCATTTGGAAAAAGCCGGGTTTTCTCTTCCCTAATTTTCAATTTACTTAAAAAACATTTATTAAGAGCTGACTATGCACAAGGCTCAAGACAAGCACTGAAGACACTAAGATGATTTCTACATTCTAAACCGAACATAGATATGAAAGCTATGTGAGGAATGCTATGAAAAAGTCTGAATAAGGCACAATGAGATGAGAATACAATGAAAAGCTATTAATTAGGTACATAATCCAAGTAGATTATTCACCTAATGGCTCTGCTTAAGGAACACCAAATGAAGTTTAAATGTGGCTGTTGGCTGCCTAACAGGAGAGTGGTGTGGCTTTTTGCCCTCCCGCATGCCAGAACTGAAACCACAACAGCCATAATTACCAGTGTCTCTTTTATTCTTCACTGTCCAGAAAAACAGGAGAGACATGGATCATGTCAGAGAGGGGCATGTGAGATTTGAGACTCTATTTAATACTAAGTTTAAAACTGGCAAATCTCTGGTCAACTTGGCCAACTAAAATGCCAAGCAGAATAAATTAGTGTGTTGCCTTGTCTAGTGTCAATAACATGACTAGAACGCCCACTGAAGGTGGAACCTTGCCCAGCTTAGAACCCCAGACTGGTGGGAGAATCTACAGGGGTCTTTTCTGCACATAATACTCTCCTTGGGCTCATTTTTGCTCAATTCCTCTATTCTTTTTTGTTTGTTTTTCCAGAAAACGCCATCGTAATTAAAATCCAGGGTTATTTTGAGGCATGGCAAGCTCTCCTTCTCAAACCAGACATCTTCTTTAAGATTTCTTGGCTATACAAAAAATATGAAAAGTCTGTGTAAGTAACACAAGTTTGGAAAATTTGTCTGTGAGATTGAATTGTTTTTTCATTGTGTCTTTGTTATTGTTTCCCTCTTCAGCAAGTTTTCTGGCCATCAAGAGCCTACAAGAAAGATGATGATTAAGCTGCTGATGTAACACTTTCTACATCAATTTGGCTGATGTGGCTACCAATGGTCGACAAACTGCGGCTCGCGAGCCACATGCAACTCTTTGGCCCCTTGAGTGTGGCTCTTCCTAAGCCTTAGGAGTGCCCTAATTAAGTTAATAACAATGTATCTACCTATATAGTTTAAGTTTAAAAAATCTGGCTCTCAAAAGAAATTTCAATCGTTGTACTGTTGATATTTGGCTCTGCTGACTAATGAGTTTGCAGACCACTGGTGCTAGACCAAAGAGAAAAGGAAGCCTTGGGCCAGGGTGACTTCTCAGCAAGGGGGCCAAGTGGGTGGTCTGAGAGCTCCATATCTGGAACTAAAACACTGCAGTGTATTTTGAGTTGAACAGAAGAGCTGGATGAGCCTGTTATTATTATCATCAGTCAAAATTCTCTTTGCATGTTTAGAAAAAATGGAAACATGAGATCCTCTTATAGTTGTGTTAACTTAATTCAACTTGTAGGAATTGACAGTAATCTCAAAATAATTTTTTCATAGTGAACTCTAATAAAATGTGTGGGGTTTTTATTTTTTTTAATTATATATCTTGTGTTTTTGAGGGATCCTAAAACCATCATTAAATGGCTTTGCTTTGATCTTAGACTAGTCTAGCAAAAAACTGGACAAATGCCAATTGCCTTAATCAATGGGTGGTTTGTTTTTAGTGTAAGTAGCCAGCCATTAAACACTGCCACCTCTAATCACCAGTGGAAAGCATGTGGGATTTAAAGGCAGACAGACGTGATTTGTAAGCTGTACCTATCACTTAGTAACTAAACGGCTTTGGGAAGTTATTTAAAGTAAAACAGAACCTGCCTTCCAGAATGGAGATATAAATTCATGAGATCCTATACACAGGGCAATTACACAGAGCTTGGACCATAGTAGGCACTAAATATGTTAGTTTTCCCCTTCCCCATGTTCATCTTAAATTCCCCATCTCTAAAAGTTCCCAAACTTGAAAACCCAACTTTATCTCGTTCGTGTATTTTTAAGTTCAATAGTATTAGTCTCCAGAAAGGAAACCAACTTGATGTTGCTGTACATATTCTTATATGGTAAATGAGTATCAGTTTTGGAGACGACATTCTTTATACATGTCATTTCATTTCATTTCATTTCTGCCACTGCTCATTGTGACTTGAATCAATAAGATAAAGGATTCATTCACTTCTCTGGTGTAAGGTTTGGTGGTAGTTCTTGGTTTGACTTGGAGGCCCACAGAAACTCATTGATGAGACTATATAACAGTTTCTCTTATGTTTCTGTAGAAACAGCTTAGCTATATATAACATTTGTCAGTGGTTAGTGCACTAGTTCATATCTCCTATGACGTAGAGCAGTAAAGACCTAGAGAAATCCTCTAATTTCCTCCCTTCCATGGCCTTGCAATAAATCCAGTATCTGTATTAAGGTATGAATGACATATTAGTTTCAGGTGTACAACATAGGGATTCGATATTTATATATATTGCAAAATGATCACCACAATAAATCCAGTTAATATCCATCACCATGTATAATTTTAAAAATTTTTTCTTGTGATGAGAACTTCTAGGATCCATTCTCTTGACAACTTTCATATATGCAATACAGTGTTCTTTATTATTTATAGTCACCATCTTCTACATTATGTACCCCCGGGATTTACGTATTTTATAACTAGAAGTTTGTACATTTTGACCACCTTCACCTGTTTGGCCTGTCCCCCCAGACCCAACCCCCACCTCTCGCAACCACCAGTCTGTTCTCTGTATCTATGAGCTCAAGTTTGTGGAGTTGTTTTTAAGATTCCACATATAAGTGAGATCATACAGCATTTGTCTTTCTCTATCATGTGAACACCTTAAAATATATAATTATGGAGAAGATTCTAGAATATCTACTTCCATCCTTATTTATTCAACTTTATATTTTTGCTTCTTTTAATTCCCAATATTCCAGCAATATTGTTTTCTACTTTTTATTTTGGCAAGTTTAAGACTTTTCAGTCACAGAACACTTTAACAGGTGTTTGTATTACATTTACTGTAATACAGAATACGGTTCTCTGAGATTGGGGAAAACACCCATGACCATATATACTTAAAGACAAAGCCAAGAATAACAGAATTTAGATCTCAAGGTGGCCTCATTGTTCATCTAGTATAATCCCTTTACTTTAAAGAGAGGTAAGGCTCAGAGACTTACAGTAGGTTTTATAGAAAGAAAACAACCTGGACTAGAACCTCACCCTTGTCTAAGGAGCTCTTCCCTCCGCCACACTGTCAAAATGCCTATCCATATTTATGCAGCCATTCATTCATTCAATCATTATTTATTAGTATTTATTAGTATTTATTATGTGGCAGACACTGCCAGGTATGAGAATAAGTATTAAAATTAATGAACAGTCACTTGAGTTTACTGTGTACAACAGAAATCTCAAACTCAATAGTCTTGCAGGCCAGGCAAATAGAAGTGGGCAGGGTGAATACAGGATAACAGAAAATGGAGGTGCCCGTGGCAAACTGCAAAGTGCCTGTCTGCACTAGAGACAGTCACTGGTTTTGGTTTGGGGTTTTTCATTAATACACTGTGCTGGCCAAATAAAAAATCAGAAAACATGACTGGAGTTAGCTTTTGGTACCAGTTTTTAATGCTTAACTAAAGGTTGCAGCCTTGATTTTCCTATCTGTGCCTAGAAACTCTGGTTCCTTAACATGAAGTATAATTTATCCGTAATTTAAGGATATTTGTGAAGAATTACGTATAAATTCAGTTATTCATAAGCACTGATGGTTTCAATTACAGCAGATAATTTTATTTAAATAAATGGCAAATTAATCAATTTTTTCTACATGTCTTAACTGAGTACAGATAGATTATATTTTGACTTTTTTTTCCAGCAAGGATTTGAAAGATGCCATAGAAATTCTGATAGAAGAAAAAAGACACAGGATTTCCACAGCAGACAAACTGGAAGACTGTATAGATTTTGCCACTGAGTTGATTTTTGCTGAGGTACTGACCTGAACTAACCATAATTCCAACACAACACATGTGTATGACTGTTTGTGTGTCAATGTGTGAAGATTTCCTCTTGTGATCATGTTGCAGAGTTTGGCTTCTAAGTATTTTGCCCCAGCTCTTCTATAATGTCCAACTCAAATGGCCCACTCATTAGACATTCTGGTGAGACTAACCTTTCAGACTGAAGCTAATGTGCCTGCAAAATACAAAATATGAAAATGGAAGAGTCCAAAGACACTAAATACATAGAAAATTTCTTATTAATAGTTCAGCTTTCGGTTGAAGATCATGAAAAATGTTCACAGTCAATTACTAACATGTAATTTGTATGATTTCACTTTGGTGAGGTTGCTGACCCTTGAGTGGCATCTCCCTTCCTATTGTGAAATTTTTATTCACTTTTCCAATTTTCCTCCCCTCTTTCAATTATTCAGAAGCGTGGTGACCTGACAAGAGAGAATGTGAACCAGTGCATACTGGAGATGCTGATCGCAGCCCCAGACACCATGTCTGTCTCTGTGTTCTTCATGCTATTCCTCATTTCAAAGCACCCTAGTATTGAAGAAGCAATAATGAAGGAAATCCAGAGTGTTGTCGGTAAGAATTCGTCAAATAAAAAGGAATTAGAAAACAATTCCTTCTGAATACCAGCTTATGTCCTAAAAATCTGTCAGACAAAATCTTTGTAATAATCCACCCACAGAACAATAAAGCAAGTCATTTTGTCTCACTTTCATGATGCCAGATAGGTTAAAAATATTGTTCTTTCTGTGTTTTATTTTATTACATGCTCACTGAAAAAAATCAAATGATAGAGAGATGTATAAAGTAGAAAGTGACATCCTCTAGTGCAGCGGTTCTCAACTTGTGGGTCGCGACCCCTTTGGGCAGTGAATGGAGAACCTATGACACACGTGTCAGAGGTGACACGCGAACTCATTTTTTTGGTTGATTTTTCTTTTGTTAAATGGCATTTAAATATATAAAATAAATATCAAAACTATAAGTCTTTGTTTTACTATGGTTGAAAATATCAAAAAATTTCTATATGTGACAAGGCACCAGAGTTAAATTAGGGTTTTTCAAAATGTTGACACACCGAGCACAATGAAAATACATCCTGCATAGCAGATATTTACATTATGATTCATAACAGTAGCAAAATTATAGTTATGAAGTAGCAATGAAAATAATTTTATGGTTGGGGGTCACCACAACATGAGGAACTGTATTAAAGGATCGCGGCATTAGGAAGGTTGAGAACCACTGCTCTAGTTCCTTCCACTCTCCTCTCCAGCCTCATTCCCATTCCCCAGGGGAAACCACTGTGTTTTCTTTTTCTTACGTGCACATACACACATCTCTATGGTCATATTTGTATTTTTAAAATTTTATCAAGCACAATTTTTTGCTTACCTTATCAGTGACAAAGGCTCTTGTGGGTTCAATCAGGGAAATAGCTATCATTCATAGCAGTGTTTCTGGGTTTCAAGCAGTCCATTCACAAACAAATTTCCAGTTGGTGGTAGAGGAGGAGGAGAGACAGGGAGTGATGGACTTTCCTCTCTCCCAGTCCATTGGTGCTGGCCTGTCCTCCCTTAAGCCATTCCTCCTCTTCTGTAAGGGCTCTTGAGCCTCTGCTCAAGCAATTTTTACTACCTCTTCCCTTCTCTGCCCCAGCCTCAGCATCATTCTGCCCACTGCTCCTGCCATCACCATCCTTCCATAGAAACGCTGTCAGATACAGAAGTCAGAATTGCTTTCTGAGAGAAAACAGAATTCCTTACTTGGAATGTCTTTCATATGCCTAATCTTTTTAGGAACATATTCTAACATATGTGGCAAGATATCAATAATGACGTAGACTTTTCTCTCTTGACCTTGCCCAATCCCTGTGAAACAAGTTATTTGGTTGTGGAAAGATACTATTTTTTTAAAAAAATATTCATTGCTGCTTGAAATAGTTGACAAGATTTAAATATGTGAGGGAAGTGGTCTGCAAATGCATGGCTGTAGGTAGGAAATTGCCTGGCAAGTTAGATAACAAGAAGCCAGAATAGCACCCAGGTTCCAAATCCCAGAATGCCCCCGTTAGGTTACAGGTATTATGCCAGGTGCAGAGCACAGTGGTGAACAAGCCAGTGTCATCCCTGTACTCATGGGACTCACGGACTGGTGGGAGAAGACTTCAACAAGCAAGCTCAGTGGAGTGAAGAGAGAGAATCATAGGAGCTGTTCAGGGAATAAGTGGGAGGAGGTGGGAGAATTACTCTTGAGAACACGGCCTTTCATACAATTTCGTTGAGAAGTGAAAAGTGTTTGTGCCCCATGATGTCCCTCTGACACTTCAACAGACCTCTGAAAAGCACATGTGTCCGTCTTGCCTCTAGGTAATTCCTTCCTAGGATACACCTTTGCTTACCTTCTCCATCGTGTTCCCTTCTACCTCCTCATCCAGGATGAACACACTCCATAGACCCATTAGAGTGTACAAGGAGCAGTATGTGAGGGTCCAGGCTGTTAGAGTTCTCTGACCAAATGAAACCTTTCCTGCATGGCATAGTTGTACAGGAGAGAGGGATAACTCAGAACCCTGGTCTAATTTGGATTCTGCAAAAAGTGGTAGCCCATTTGAGGACACTCTGAAGCTTTGCCAATGCTTGGAGTAATTCAAGCTTCTCTGACTAGGGTCAGGCCAGTCTGAGACCACGGGTGTGTCCTTCAATCCCCAGCACACGTAGGGCTGATGTGAGGTACCCATTTTGTTGTGGTGGGAGGGGGATTCTTGCCACTCTATCAACAGGTTGTTCCTAATAAGATGGGGAGGCGGGACCATCAGTGATGTGTCCTGGGCAGATGACTGCACAGGTAACCGGAGGAGAAAATTGAAACTGACTAAAATCACTGTCTTGCTTTGACTACAGAAGAGTAAATTTCCCCAAGAATTTAGAGTAGGGAGCAAAACTCAAAGACGATAGAGGCCAGGCAGATAAATGTTTGGAGCAAATTGGGTAGGTCTACATGAGACTATAGAGGGATTGCCTCTCTAAAGGCTCATCAGCCATTCAACTTTAGCCCATTGTTGCCATATGGGGAGGTGAGTCCAGTGTTACCTGGATTTTTAGAAAAATCCAGCTTTTCCATGAAATCCCCCAGCTTTTAAGATAATTGGCTTCAAATCTGAATTTTTATAAAATATTCTATAGGCCAAATATAACATATTTGGCCCAGATTGCTTGCTTGCATTAGAATTATAAATATGAATTTTTTTCCAAACAAGAGCAAACTGTTCAGTGAAAACTATGAAAGTTTTAATTCCCATCTCCTGTTGAAACTAACATTACCTCTTTGTCCTTTTTATCTGCTCCCATAGGTGATAGAGACATACGAATTGATGACATTCAGAAATTGAAAGTGGTAGAAAACTTTATTTATGAAAGCATGCGGTACCAGCCTGTTGTGGACTTGGTCATGCGTAAAGCCTTACAGGATGACATCATTGATGGCTACCCAGTGAAAAAGGGGACTAATATTATCCTGAATATTGGAAGAATGCATAGACTTGAGTTTTTCCCCAAGCCTAATGAATTTACTCTTGAAAACTTTGCAAAAAATGTAAGTGCCCTTCCTTAAAACCAAGTACGCCACTCTTTAAAATGTCAACTGTTAAATCCTCTCTGGTTCTGTGCTTGCATCATGCACAAACAATTTCATTCTGTTTACTTGTTCCCCTCTGTAGCCTCACCAGAAACACACATTTTCCCTAGCTTGGACAATGGCTACCACATTTGTCTGCAAGCCAAGGATGCTGGGTCTCTAGCTCAGGGAAGTATCTATATGGTGGCCACATAATAGGTCAAAATATGAAAAAGTCAAGACCTGAATTTGACTAAAATTAGGCAAATTTTGTTTAACCCAACCAACCTACTTTTCCATTTAAAGTTACCACTTTGTCATCATGTAAATTCAGCTACAGCAGTACCTAAGCCAAAAAAAAGTTCACTTCTGCTTCAGGTGGAAATCAAATGAGACCAAAAGATTTGGTCTTTGTAGTCTGCCTTTGGGTCACCAAATGGACCCCACAAGCACTAGTTCTCATTCTAAACAGGACTCGGTAACTAGAAGAGCTTCAGCTTTTTCTTTTTCTGTCACTGGAGTATACTGGAGATCTGCTTCCTTCCTGTCAAATTTCAGGCAATGATTTTTTTAACCCATATTATCCAGATAGTTCCCTTAGTGCCTTCTTTTCCATTTGCATATGGTATAGAAAAATGATAATCCAGTTCTCTAATTTTTTCCTGTTTCTGTATGAGAGACCCATGCCATGTTGACAATTGATCAACAAAACTTATTGGGCACTGGCTGGTGTGGCTCAGTTGGTTAGCATGTCATCCTATGCACCAAAGGGTCACAGGTTCAATTCCCAGGCAGGGCACATACCCAGAATATGGGTTCCATCCCCAGTTCAGGCATGTGCAGGAGGTAGCTGATCGATGTTTCTCACATCACTGCTTCTCTCTCTCCTTTTTCCTTCTTCTCTCTCTAATATCAATTAAAAAAATTATCCTTGGGTGAGGATTAAGAAAAAAAAGACTTAGTGGGAATCTACTATATGTCAGGCACTATGTAAGTCCAAATGTGGACAAGACATAAAATGTGATACCCATTACTTTTTTGCATAACTAAAAATATTTAGATGCTTGGCACTACTGGGTCAGAAATCTGCAT
>NW_006285258.1:1972074-1975450 GCF_000327345.1 Myotis davidii
ATTCACAAAAGTAGTCTTTGCCTTGGTGATTTGCAGAGTAGTAAAGTTGTGGCCATCTCAGAGAGCTACTTGAGTAACAGTGGCTTTAATAAAATGATCTGCATTGCTTTACCCAGCACGTTTATATGAAAATCAAAACTGGGTACTGACCAAGGCTGGGTGTGTAGCACAGGGGGTGAATCAAACTGGACGGACAAAGGAGCTTAAAATGGGTTACAGTCATTCATCTCAGTGAAGGAGCAGTATGGCTCAGACCCCAAACCAGAGCATTCTGATTGGCCAGAATTTTCAGGGTAAATCAAACAGTAACTACATGATTCTAGCCTTTAAAACCCTGGCTAATTGTCTGATCATTTTCATAGGTTCCTTACAGGTATTTTCAGCCATTTGGTTTTGGGCCCCGTAGCTGTGCAGGGAAATACATCGCCATGGTGATGATGAAAGTCATACTGGTTACACTTCTGAGACGATTCCACGTGCAGACACCGCAAGGTCGAGTATGTGTTGATGAGATGCAGGTAAAAAATGACTTGGCTGTGCACCCAGATGAGACTAGCAACTTCCTGGATATGATTTTTATCCCAAGAAATTCAGACAAGTGCCTCAAATGCTGAAGAAGATTGGTCAGTACCTACTCTGGAGCACTTCTCATCAGTAGTTCACAAGAAAACCATTCATCTTTGCCAGATAGCATCATCCTCATAGTGAACATCCGGTGATCTATGGCATTTTACAGACATACCTCCTATGGGTTGTCAGCAAACCAAGAGACATCAGTCACCTGATCTTGTCCAAACCAGAGAAACAGAGCAAGAGAAAACACAGAGGCCAGAGTTTGCAGGGGAAATGGTCAGTGAAGAAACTGCAGTCTTAAAGGCCCAATTCCATAACACGTGTTGGAAAAGATAGATCATCAGCAAAACTTATAACTGGCTTCCCATGGGATCACCACTGCCCTGCCCCAAGAGCAGCTGAATGCCTGGGGCAGAATCACTCAAGTCGATTAGAAACACCAGGCCAATGTCTGGGTGCCTAGAGCCAAACACACCTACTAGTGTGAATAAGTGTTTGATTTGGTTTCAGTGGGACTGTAGCACTCATAGTCTTTGGAAAAATATAAATTCAGCATTTGACTTTTCTTATGAATTGTATTTAATTAACTCTTATTTATCCACATGTGACTTGTCTATAGCAAAAGTTAAATAGGAGACTATCCTTTCTCAGTCTCTCAATTCATTCTTCAGCCACTTACCTCTTCTATAATAGATGTAGATTCGGGTAATACAAGGTAACTTAGAAATTATTCAAGTGAAATATAATTAGGACCATATATCTGCTGTAGGAACAGAAAGTCACACAATGCATTTCAAATTCAAATGTTTTTTCATGTGTGCATTATTTCTTAGCTCCATTAGTATGGCTAACCGAGAAATAACTTTAAATAATGGCATTCAGTAACTCTTACAGCAATTCCAATGATGTGGGGGAGGAGAAGTCCTCTAAATCTATTTCTAATTCTACAGCCTAGTGGGTCCAAACTTCTATGGAGTCATACTCCCATTGCATTATCTTTCTCCCTCAACATTTACCCCCTCTCTTTCTATGACCCCAAAGCCAAGGGCAAGTAGAGAATGTGATCAGTGTAGAACCCCTGCAACCATTATTTATCCTACCTCAGATTTAATAGTTGCTGTAGAGATTGAACAATTGTCTAGTTTATTGAATCGTTATATGTAGCCATGGATAAAATGTACACCATGGAAGTAGCTCACAAGAGGGAATCAAATAGATGAGTTAATTTTTTAAATACCACTTGTGTTATAGTATGACTGTTTCAACTGAATGTCATTTAAAAGCTGAAAAATTAAACTCATTTACAAAATGTAAATGTTTGCCATTGAGTCAACTGTCACGGAAACATTTGAATATTCTTTTCCTCCTACTGTTTGACAATAGGGCAACAGTTGAGTATAAAATGAGAATGTAAGCTCCTTGAAAGAAGGGGCTTTTTTCTTTCTTTTGTAATCCATCCCATATTTACTGTGAAGATCAGTACTGAATAGATGCTTGCTCATACTCTCAACTGACCCTAGAAACCAAGTAAAGAAGAGGCAGGTATTCTAAGAATTCAAGGATGGGCATTAGTAAAAAAGGAAAATTTGAACTTAAAATATTTGAATCATTTATATGGCCCCAACATATATATAAATATGCCTGTGTGCCTTGATATTTCTGTAGTCAGGTCTAGACAATCAGCTAAATAATTCAGACCTCTGAAAGCAAGGCCAGGATTTTAGAATTAAAGTATCCAAGTTAATCCACTCGGTGATTATTAACACACTGTTTACTTTGCTCTGACTGGAGCAGCATAGTAGAGAAAAACAGACTGGATCAGTGTACCTCACCCATCCAATTCCCTTGGAACATCTATTATATTTTTTTAATATGTTTTTATTGATTTTTAGAGAGAGAGGAAGGGAGAGGGATAGAGAGATAGAAACATCAATGATAATAGAGAATAACTGAATGGTTGCCTCCTGCATGCCCCACCCTGAGGATCGAGCCCACAACCCAGTCATGGGCCCTAACTGGGAATCGAACTGTGACCTCCAGGTTCATAAGTTGACATTCAACCAACTGAGCCATACCAGCTGGGCCATCTATTGTATTTTATATATATCTATGTAGCCAAGGCCTATGTCTATACTGTCAAAGTAAAATGAGAGGTTGATATAGTTGTGTATAGATAACACTGATACAAAAAATACGTTGTCCTCTTACCAATCTGGACCTTAGTAGACTCATTCATTAATATGGATGACAACAACACTGCTCTACAGTCATTTCCAATGCTTTGGTTCTGTTATTATCCTATCTAATAATAGACAAAACATGGTAATTGACCATACCTTCGCTATGCCTCCCATTGGCTAATCAGCGAGATATGCAAATTAACTGCCAACAAAGATGGCGGCGGCAGCCACGGAGCTGGAATGAGCAGGAGGCTTGCTTGCTCCAGTGATGGAGGAAGCCAAGGTTCCCTGCCTGCCATGCCAGCTCTAAGCTACACCCAAAGCAACAAAGTTTCAATTATAGAAGGTAAATAAACCCCAGATACCTGCTTTCAGCCGGCCGTAGCCACTGAGCTGGAGCCTTGGGTTGCCCCTGGCGATGGAGGAAGCCAAGCCCTGGCCGGCTCTGAGCTCCACTCCAGGCTACAAAGTTTTTATAGAAGGTAAATAAATCCCAGAATAAAAGAAAAAAAGGAGAGGCTGGGGGCTTCTGTTCCTTGGGGGACTTGGCCAGCCTGAAAACGGCCCTCAACCCCTCACCCAGACTGGCCAGGCACCCCAGTGGGGAACCCCACCCTGAACGG
>NW_006285258.1:1975517-1976090 GCF_000327345.1 Myotis davidii
CTGGCAAGTGGACATCCCCTGAGGGCTCCCAGGCTGCCAGAGGAATGTCTGATTGCCAGCTTAGGCCCAATCCTCTGGGGAGCGGGCCTAAGCCAGGAGGTTGTCATCCCCCCAGGGGTCCCAGACTGCGAGAGGGCAAGGGCCAGGCTGAGGGACACACCCCCTCCCCCCGTGCACAAATTTTTGTGCACCGGGCCTCTAGTTTTATTCATAAACATAACACTATTTTCTCCTTTGTATCTAAGCCTGAATAACTAAGTTTGATCTCACTTGCAGGTCAAACATACAATTTAGCCACTGAATGGATGATTTGGGCATCCAGTGTGGGTCAACTGGTAGACTCACCCCTCAAACACTAATGTGTCTGCATATAGCCCTAACTTAGTGCTGTAGGGGTGTGATGAGTAAATTTATGGAACACAATTCACTCAGATAGTCACTTTATGCCCTGCTTGAACTTGTGAGCAACTCAATGGATTTGCTGAAGCAAATAATCCTTTTTACTGAGTGGTCTTGGTTTCATTCTTAAAACAACTAAATCCCTAAAAGGTCCATTCCCTGCTGAAATTAACT
>NW_006285258.1:1976121-1976805 GCF_000327345.1 Myotis davidii
CCACACACTTTCTCTGGTATGCTCATCACCTTCCCAGAATGCAGCTTGCTGCTTTTACTACTCAAGAAACAACCAAAAAAGAGAAATGGACTCTCACTTATCAGAAATCCCTGCCCATGGAAATGCAGGAGTGGCTGACACATCTTTGTCAAGTATGAAGAAGAATTATTATAAATCACTAAAGTGCCATGACTGATAGTTGATCATTCACCAAGTACTCACCCTGGACAAGGTTATCTCTTTTAATCCTTGCAACAATCATACAAGATAGAGATTATTCCCCATTTTGCAGGTGATAAAACTGATTCTTAAAGAATAATTTGCCCCCCTCAGCTAGAAATTTGAACCCTCTGACTTATCCCAATGTCTGGTGTGCTATACTAACTAAAAGTGGGATTTGATCCTTTGTAAAACCAAATACAGTATAACTAGAGGCCCAGTGGACAAAAATTTGTGCACTTGGGGGAGGGGGGGTCCCTCAGCCTGGCCTGTACCCTCTCACAGTCTGGGACCCCTCGGGGGATGACCACCTCCTGGCTTAGGCCTGCTCCCCGGGGGATTGGGCCTAAGCTGGCAATCAGACATCCCCCTGGCAGCCCAGACAGCCCTTGGGGGATGTCCACTTGCCAGCGGGGAGCAGACCTAAGCTGCAGTCGGACATCCTTAGCGCTGCTAAGGAGGCGA
>NW_006285258.1:1977010-1987604 GCF_000327345.1 Myotis davidii
CCTGCTGCTGAAGCTCCCAGCCTCTCCTTTTTTTCTTGTTTTTTTTTATTCTGGGATTTATCTACCTTCTATAATTGAAACTTTGTTGCTGTCACTGGAGCTAAGAACCGGCTCCGTGGCCACGGCCGGCTGAAAGCAGGTATCTGGGGTTTGTTTAGCTTCTATAATTGAAATGTTGTTGCTTTCGGAACTTAGAGCAGGCTGTGGTAGGCGGGGAACCTTGGCTTCCTCAATCACTGGAGCAAGCAAGCCTCCTGCTCCCTTCAGCTGCATGGCTGCTGGCCGCCATCTTTGTTGGCGGTTAATTTGCGTATCTTGCTGATTAGCCAATGGGAAGTGTAGCAAAGGTTCGGTCAATTACCCTTTTGTCTTTTATTAGATAGGATGATAAATTACTATATTTTAATTGGTATAGATATTAAAATTGGGGTGGGGGTAGAAAATCAGGTATTGAGAAAACTGGAGAATGTTTGCTCCTATTTTAGCCCTGACTAGCCATTCCACCATGGGATAAGTCCAAAAACAACGACTTGGGACTTTTGCCTTGTCTCTTTAATCACCAGTCCAGGGTAGTCAAACCAGTTATATTGATTTGGCTATATTAAGGAGTCAAGGTCAATTGATCAATGTTTCTCTAGCCATCCATATTTTTTTCATCTCAGTATCTGACACACAACATGAACTCAATACATTTTGGTGTATGAGTAATGGAAGAATCTTTGAACCAATAAGAGAAGCAAATTCTATTAAAGTCACAATAATAATTGGTGTCACATGTATACATTCTCAAATGTGGTCTTTGCAATCTACCAATCTACTAAATACCACCAAACCAGCCTATTAGCAATGAATAAACTGGCTATGCATTTAAAACAAGAAAAGCAGAGCCAGCAGTGGGTTCCTACTCATTAGGGGGTTGGACTAGATGTACCTTAGAACTCCGTCTGCAACTTGAGATTCCTCTACAACCAAGTGGTAAGGATTTTAACATTTTCTAATAGAAGCCAAAAAGTTGGTCCTGTGGAACACATAACATCAAAGAGGTTATCTCCCAACCTCTCTTAGTTTAGTAATCAGTCATAATCATAAACTCACAAATATATGGTATTTTTGTGCTTAATGATCATATTTGATATCCACCGGTTACCAGGAGACATCAACTATTTGCAAGTCTAAATTCATCTATAATAATAAAAGTGTAATATGCTAATTAGACCGGAGGATCTTTTGGACAAAGCCAGGGCTGTGAGGGAAGCCCAGATCCCAGATGCCTGCCAGCAGCCTGAGGGAATACTGTTCCTGGGTGCCGGAGGAAAGCTGGTGCCGGCAGGTAGGGGAAGGAAGGCCTACTCTTGCACGAATTTTGTGCATCAGGCTTCTAGTTTCCAAATAAATGGGAAAAAGCACATTTTACCTTATTTCAATGCAATTATTCCTGGTTCTCCTTCTTAGGTTTCATTCTAGTCTCTTTCTGTAGCCTGTATTCCTACTTCTTTTATACCTTTTGTGGAGTCTTCTTGGTAGCCCCTTCCTTACATAGTGCCCCTCCGTTTGGCTCAGATGCAGTGCTCAGGGAACCCCTGCACAGTCTCCTGGCCCCAGGCTTGCTCCTCTCCCAGAAAATCTGATCTGGGTTTGCTGTTTGTCCTTCCCTTTCTTCTTCCTCTGCAGATCTACCTTTCATACTTTCCATATTTCCCATTTTCTTGCTAGACCTCTTTTGTCTCCTTCCTTATTCTCTTACAATTCCCAGTCACCTTCCCGAATTGCTCTGAGCAAAGGTCACTGGTTCAGAGGTTTCATGGGCCTTTTTATTCAGGGCTGGTGAAGCTGAAGTGCTCACTCCCTTTTTTTACCACCACAGGCTCTTACCTAGATGAGGTGTGGCACTTACTCCCTGAATCAGTTTCCTCAAACTGCCATAATAAACTGGGAGACTTCAAGTATGAGAAATATATTACCTCATGGTTCTAAAAACCAGAGTCTGATATCAAGGCAATGGCAGTGCTGCTCTCTCTTGGTGCCTCTAAGAGGAGAATCTTTCCTCTTCAGCTTCTTCTAGGTCTCCTTGGCTTGTGGCCACATCACTCTGACCTCCGCCTCTGTGATCATGATGCCTCCTCTTGTCTGTCTCAAATATGTCTCTGCCTTTCTTTCATAAGAACATTTATCATTTGATGGGGGCCCATCCAGGTAATCTAGGATTCCATTAGTTATACCTACAAAAATCCTTTTTCCAAATAAAGTCATATTCATGTGTTCCAGGGACTTAGATGTGGGCGTATCTTTGGGGGACCATCCTTCAACTCACTACACTCTCCCCACCCCAGGACATGACTGGCAGTTCTAATTTTCCAGAGCAATGTTTACAAAACTTGGATGTACATCTGAGTCACCTGGGCTTTGTGACACTTGGGAACCTGATTCAATAGGTCTGTGTGATATTCTCCATTTCTAACCAGCTCCCAAGTCACACTGATAATGAAGTAGGTGGTCCAAGGTGAGCAGAGTTTGCAGCAGTGTGGTTCACAGAGCAGCAGCAGCAGCAGATGGAACCCCATTAGGCCCCACTCTTGGGCCCCACTCACACCTGCTGAGTCTGAACCTGTACTGCAATAAAATTCCCAAGTGCTTTGTCTGCATGTTAAAGTTCAAGTAGCTCTGATGAAACAATGAAATTAGGTGTGTGTGTTTTTTCCTACTATATACCCAAAACCCTTCCACCGAATTCTGCACCTGCCCCGTGGAGTCGTTAGCCCTGTTAGGGCAGGTTTTCAGTGCATGGTGGGAATTTCCCTGGGCCCCTGAAGGGAAGCCCCTAGAAATTAACCCTTCTTTCTTGCACTCGGTTCTACTGCACAGCCACATCCTAAGTGTCAAGCCAGGCAGCCACTTCTCCCAAGAACGAGAATACCAACAGAGCAGTTGTGATACACACAAAAGCTACCACTACAAAACAACCACTAAAAAAACTTTCCAGGAATCCTGGTCATTCTTCCTGCTATAGGGATCAATTAAATGTGCTTTTCCCACTCTTCTGATGCTCACATCAAACCCTTTACTTTCAGGGAGTCAAACTATTAAATGTGTCCCTTCATGCATCTCAAAGAATGTATAAAAGGAGGTTCCTACAACAAATGTCTATTAGGCATCTGTCGTCACTAGTTATATGGCTTCTTCACTCAGAAAGAGACCCTCCCACGAGCCTGCTGCCTCCACAGGAGGTACACAATCAGTGAAGTTGAACTTAGTCAACCTAGAATAAAATCCTGCCTCCGTTAGTTAGCAACTGTGCATCCCAGGGCAAGTTGTTTAATATCCCAGGGCCTAGTTTTACCCATTTGTAAAAGTGGGTAGAACATATGATAAGATGGACCTTGAGTATTAGACAGAATTGTGCATGTAAGGGTCAGCACAGTGGCTGCAGTGATGTGGTCAAAGGAGAACATGAAACAAGATTGATGAGGTAGGCAGATGCTATGAACTAGATTGTATGCCCCCCCCCAAGTCCATACGTTGAAGTCCCAACTCCCAATGTTACCATCAATAGAGACAGGATATTTGCAGAAGTAATTAAAGTTAAATGAGATTCTAAGATTGTGACTATAACACAACAGGATGACTGTTCTTATAAGAGACACTAGAGACGTGTTTCCCCTACATGAGGACACAGTGAGAAGGCAGCTTCTGCAAGTCAAGAAGACAGTCTTCACCAAGAACCAAACTGGCCAGACCTTGATCTGGGGCTTCCAGCCTCCAGAACTGTAACAAAATTAATTTTGCTTGTTTAAGCCACTCAGTCTATAGTATTTTGTTATGGCAGACTGAGCTGACTAAGCAGACCATGCTGGACCATGAGGGCCACAGTAAGAAGCTAGATTTGAAGCAGAGGTATGATGGTCCTGGCTCATTTCAGCTCACGAAAGTCAACTGTTGAGTTTTCAGGAATTTTGTGAGCTGTAAACATCAAGTTGGTGCTTTGCAATTGCCTTAGTGGGAATACTTACTCCATGGAAATTTGACAGATGCTATATATCAAGGCTCTTCTCCCTCCTCCCAGATGCTCCCTCCCTTCCAAGAGAGCCTATTGTTAAACATTTACCAGCCCATTAATGAGGTATGTGCAGTGTAAGTGGAACATGAAGTCACCAGAGGGTTTAAGCAAGAGGGTGACATGACCTAATTTATATTTTCAAGTAATCATTCTGGCTGTTGTATGGAGAATGGCTCCCAGAGGAATGAGAATAGAAGCTGGGGAATCTAATAAGAAACTTGAACCCAGATCTCTTAACATCAAGTGCTCATTTTATGGTCACTACTGAGGCCTGTATTTTGTATTCTCTTCCCGAGGTAGAAACTCTGTCCTTTTAATCTGCTCCCAGGGCTGGATTTCCTAAACCTTCCATCAGCAACCAGCTCTCCTCCTCACTCAAAATTACCATCAGTATCAGGCTTCACTGTCTAGACCCCCAAATGAATCAGAGCCAGCCTCAAAGACCCTCAGAGTTGAAGGACCTATATAGACCTATGGCTCAGCCCCTGCCTTAGCCTCCTCTGCTCACTGTGGAAACTGAGGCCTGGAGAGGTTTAATGCTTGCCCATGGCCAAGCAAGTAAAAGGGTTGGGGAAGCACATAGATGGAGTCAGTGTCCATTGTTTCTACCACATGGAAAGGCTGGGCAATAGTGAACACAGAAAGACCCATCTTGCTGTTTTTACTTAGGTTAAGATACTTTGTTCTAAGTATAATTAAATTATGATTATAATTAAATTATAATTAAAATGCTCAGCCTTTATGAGCATAATTCCCAATAAAACCACTTGGGTTAGAAGCATCTAACAATAGCAGATCAAGAAACAGTTCTTATGGAACAACCTGATCTTTTGTGTGTGTGTGTGTGTGTGTGTGTGTGTGTGTGTTCATTAGGTTTATGACACACATGCTTCAGGCCAACCCGATGTTACAGACTTGCTTTCTCCACACTTTGGCCCAAAGTATTTTTATAAGATTTATTTGACACAAAATTAATTTGTTTTAAATTCACAGGTTTCACATTTTTTTTAAATATACTTTATTGAATTTTTACAGAGAAGAAGGGAGAAGGATAGAGAGTTAGAAACATTGATGAGAGAGAAACATTCATCAGCTGCCTCTTGCACATCCCCTACTGGGGAAGTGTCCGCAACCAAGGTACATGCCCTTGACTGGAATTGAACCTGGGACCCTTGAGTCCGCAGGCTGACGCTCTATCCACCAAGCCAAACCGGTTAGGGCAAGGTTTCACATTTTTTGTTTTTAAAAATATTAACCAACTGGCTTGACTGACTTTTCACATAATTTTTTTTTACTTTTTTTATTGCTTAAAGTATTATTTATAATGGTCTTTATTATCCATAAATGAGTGAGATCATGTGATCTTTACTCAGACTCAGAAAGATGTACTCTTAACGCTGATACATTCTCAGAGCTTCTAGTTACTTATGATCTAAATATAGATAACTTAAAAGTACCTATAAAGGCAATCAAAGAAGCTTCTTCTCTTAATCACAAAAAGAAGTTAATCAACTGCCATTTTCAAAAGATCTTGCAATTATAGATTATGAAAATAAAAGTGGCGTAAGTTCATGAGGATGAAGCAATTGCATATTATCTCAGGTTTTCAGAAGAAATTCTTTATAGGATTTTTATTGTTTCCATAGATATATGGAATATTATTGTTGGAGAGGACACAATCCACCATCAACAAACTGTGAAGTCTTAGAGGTTAGGAACTCTGCCTAAAGCCACACAGCTCATGGGCAGCAAGACAAGCGAGAGGCTGTTTCCTGCTTCTTCCGCATGCTTCCTGAGCTCTCAAGAAGGCTTGGGCTACACTCTGCCCAGCACGGAGGGTTGCTCACTGCCTCTGCAGTGGTGCTATACCCAGGGATGGGGTCTAAATTTCAGTTCAGCTCTTGAGGCTGCCTCCCAGGGCAGGGGCCTCCCTGCCCTCTGCTCCTGGCCTGACATTGGCCCTCCCTTCCTGAAGCATAAATAAAGCAAGACTGAAATGGCAAAGGATGTTTTTCCTGTTGATGAATGCAGCCAACTACTTCAACACATCATTCCACCAAGGTCTGGATGTGCGCCAGCCTCATCTACTTGGCCCATATTCAAGTTGCTTTTCTTTTTCCCATGAACTGTGGTTCTATTACCGGGGAAACTGGAGGGAATAAATTGGCACATGAAGTTTTCAAGTCATTCTTGCATTTCTAAGGGACTGGCATTAAGCTTATGATAATGGCAGTCATGAGATGCACAGATCAGGAGGCATAAGAAAACCATATTTTTTTCCTCTTTTTCCCTTTTTAAAAAATGTGTATTGCTGGAAAATACACATGAAACAAAATTTACCATCTTAATCATCTTTAAGTGTACAGTTCAGTAGATTAAGTATATTCACATTGTTGTGCAACCATCACCAACATCCATCTCTAGAATTCCTTTCATCTTGCAAAACTGAAATTCTATATCTATTTAACAATAACTTTCCATTTTATCCACCCCATAGTCCCTGACAACCATCATTCTACCTTGTGTCTCTATGATTTTGACTACTCTAGGTACCTCATATAAGTGAAATAAAATCAAACAGTATTTATCCTTTTGTGACCAGCTTATTTCACTTAGTATAATGTCCTCAGTGTTTATCTACATTGTAGCATGTTCCTTCCTTTTTTAAAGCTGAATAATATTCCATAGTATGTATATATCACATTTTGTTTATTTATTAATCTGTTCGTGGGCATTCGGGTTGCTTCCATCTTTTGGCTATTGTGATTAATACTGCTATGGACATGGGTGCATACATATATTTTCAAGTTCCTATTTTCAATTTTTTTTATATATACCCAAAAGAGGAATAGCTAGATCATATGGTAGTTCTATTTTTAATTTTTTGAGCACCAATCACACTATTTTCTTTTTTAAAATATATTTTTATTGATTTCAGTGCGAGGGAGAGAGAGAGATAAAAACATCAATGATGAGAGAAAATCAGTGATTGGCTGCCTCCTGCACACCCCCTACTGGGGATGTGCCCTTGAGCAGAATCGAACCTAGGACCCTTCAGTCTGCAGGCCAACATTCTATCCACTAAGCCAAACCAGCTAGGGCAACCATACTATTTTCCATAGTAGCTGTACCATTCTACATTTCCACCAACAGTGTACAAGGGTTCCAATTTCTCCACATCCTCCATAACACTTATTTTCTAGTTTTATTTCACAGTATTCGTCCTAATGGGTGTGAAGTGGTTGAAAACCCACTTTTAATCCATAGTCTTCTATTGGATTCTGACTCTGCTTTGAAACTGGCCTTCTATGGAAAGGAGTCAAGCAGGGAATACACTCAATGCTGGGATCTGGTCTGTGTAGTTCAAGTAAAACAAACACAAAGGTCAGATTTTTCTTCAATAGCAAGGCATTTGCCTATAAGTTTGAACATTTGCCTCAGGGCAGTAGGTGAGGAATGACCACAGTCATGTCATAGATGCACAGAGTCATCACTTAGAAATTTTAAGGCAACGTAACATGACCACATGTTTTGACCACATGATCAGAGGACTTGTCTCACTAGAGGGTAGAGACTGATTTGGGCATTTTTATTTCATTTTCTAGTATTTTAATTTTTAAAGCCACTGGCTTTTTTTATTATTGATTTTATACAGAGAGGAAGGGAGTAGAATAGAGAATTAGACACATCAATGAGAGAAATATCGATCAGCTGCCTCCTGCATACTCCCTACTGGGGATGTGCCCACAACCAAGGTACATGCCCTTGACCGGAATCGAACCTGGGACCCTTCACTTCTTAGCCGATGTTCTATCCACTGAGCCAAACTGGTCAGGGCTCTAGTATTTTAATTTTATTAAATTTTCTTAACTATTAGTTCATGATGGGTTGAAAATTAAGAAAAATAATTTGTCCTTCACCACAGAAGCCTCTATCTGGGGCTGAATAAATGTGTATAATGTGTGCGCTCCAAAGTAAATAACAAAAATTCTTTGGTAACTCTTAGTTCCCCAGATAACACCAAGGTTAACCATGAGGTCATGTTAACAGCAATAGCTATGTCTGCCTGGGTCTAGCTCCCACCCCTGCTGGCACAGGAAGCCCAGCCCCCACAACATTTCTCTTGGGGATTTCTGGGCTCCTCAGATCTCCACCGCTGGACCTCAACAACTTTATGTGCCTCTCCAGATCTCCTTGGCACCAGGTTGCCCAGGACCTCGGCATTTGCTCAATGGAAAGCACAAACAGTTGTCATGCCCTTATTTCTTGACACCTCTGGCCATCTCTGCTTCTCCTGATTAAGGCCTGGAGTTAGCTCGTTCTGCCACAGCTGGAGGCTCAGCAGCTCTGCACCCAGGTCCCATCCATAGGCCTCTGGCTCAGCTCATCGCTCCTGATCCCTTGTATTTAGGGTACAGGGTCTGGTTTCCCTAGCAGCTGCTGGAGGGGATGAGCAACCCAATCCAGAAGTGCAGGGGTGGGACAGCAGACTGGAGGAGCTGGCAGGTAAGTTCCTCTACCCCTGCCCCCCCAACCCCCTGCCAAGTTCTAACACATGATGGTTCTGCACATTGTAAAAAGTTTTCCCCTCAGATCTTGTTTTAATTCTTCACTCTACCTTTGTAATGGGTATTACCACCCCCATCTAGTAGATGAGGAAACAGAGGGTCGGGGAAGATGAGAGTCATCCAAAGCCTGACTCTAACTATGCCACACACAGGTCCAGGCCGTCAGTGCAGGACGACACCGGCCCGGCTTAGACCAGCATCTGCACCAGGAGGCCTGAGCAAGAGACATCTAGGCATATGTAATAAATCCAAATGCAGACTGTTCCAGAAGGAGAGGAGATACTCTCATCAGGTGCTCTCATGGAAGAGTGGGTGGGCCTGTCTTCACTGGGACCACTTCCCTCTCCGACTAATTACTAGTGTCTGGGACTCTCAGGCCTGGCGCATTTCTGACGGGGCAAGCTGTGGATCTGCTATAGATGACCTGGTCCTGGGTCCCAGCTCAGCCATGTGTTGGCTATGTGACTGTGGACTTTGTAGCTCTTCTTGGCCTCAATTCCCATGAACAAATGTGGGTGGTAGAAATGCCTTCCTTATAGAATGTCTGGTAAATGATCACATTGGGCAAAGGTTTGATATTACATTAAACTCACTCTTTAGTTCCCATCCCACCCCCCCAAATCCCTATAACTATTGTTTTCTGCTCCTTCTCTCTTTCTATATCCTGAGTGTGGTCTTGCTAATGGGTGGGAGGCAAGCTGGCCCAAATACCAAGAAGTGCAGCCTAGCTTGCCTTCCGAACTACAAGATTCCTGTCCTTGGTTAGTTTGGGCCTAAAGATGCCTTACAAAGGCCAAGCTTGGGGTCAGGAGAAATGGGCAATACCTGGGACACAGCAAGGTATCTGACCACAGTGGGACACAGGTCAGCAAGCCAGAAATGGGTGTTGGGGAGGAGATTTAGAGTGAGAAGGTAACCTGAAGGAGACCTGACTTGGGAGAATCTTCAAAGGACTTAGAGGTGGAGGTTTAGGACTGAAGGGCCATTAGAGAGTCCTACAGTCCAATGCTTTGTTTTGAAAATGAGGATAACTGCCACTCTGGTAGGTGGCCCTGTGGAGACCAGACCCCAGGTCTCCTGATTCTTGTTCTAGTGCTTTTAAAAACTGCACTTCAGCTCCTCCATGCTGCCTCCACCCTATGTCGAGTAACCACACAAACTAGATCTTCCAAAACAGCAACCAATTTTAAACAGTCTATCCTAAGGCATTCCTATTTATCAGGGCACATGTCCCAGTCTGGGGTTTGGGAATATTAACATCCCCCTAAACCGGCAGAAGGGCCAAGGAATGGGCCTCCACCTCACCCTCATTGAAGATGTTCTTGCAACAACCCGGGAGAAAGCCCTGCTATCCTCATATCAGCCAGCAGAGGGAAGACCTAGGAAAGGGTTGTCAGGTTTGCAGTCAGCAGCTCCTAGCAGAGGGGAGGGCAGCCCGCCTCTCAGCAAATTGGGCTGTCAGCCAGAGACCAGCAGTGAAAAGCCAGTATGATTGGTTTTACTGTCTAGTAAAATGAAGTCTCATAAATGCTCATTTGCTCTATCATTCTGGCTGGCTCCAGACAAGGCACTTGAGTTTAAATCATCACCAGGTGATAGAGGAGCTGTGACATGGGAGAAGTTATTCCCTACATTTGGTTTCTACATTTGAAAATGAAGGGAAACATAGTGCCTGCCTGTTAGGATTGTTAAGTGGCACAGATTAGAATTTGCTTGCCTAGTAGAATCAACATCATCAAAATGTCCATACTACCCAAAGCAATCTATAGATTCAATGCAATCCCCATTAAATTACCAACGGCATATTTCACAGATCTAGAGCGAACGTTCCAAAAATTCATCTGAAATTTAAAAAAAACCTCGAATAGCTGCAGCAATCCTGAGAAAGAACAAAGTTAGTGGGATCTCAATACCAGATATCAAACTGTATTACAAAGCCACTGTTCTTAAAACAGCTTGGTACTGGCACAAG
>NW_006285258.1:1988831-2012373 GCF_000327345.1 Myotis davidii
TATGGACAACAGGGGGATGGGAGCATGGGGGGTAGGGAGGATGGGGGTTAATGAGGGGATAAGGACACATTTGTAATACCTTAACTAATAAAGAATTTTTTAAAAAAAGAATTTGCTTGCCACATAGTAAGTGCTCGGTGTACATTAGCCAGCAGCTAATAGTGATTCTGCTTCATTAACTTATCCCTTAAATAAATATTTATTGAGCACCTACTCTGCATAAGGCCCTAAGCCAAGTGTTTGGGAGATAAAATAATGAAAGACACTTCTCCAAAAATATCACAATGAACATATTTCATGGTTTATCTATTTTATCTTTTAGCTATTATCTTAAGAGTAACTCTCTAAATCTCTTTGATCTCTTTTATTGTCCTTGTTATGAGGAAGCTCAGCACCAAATCGGAAGGCCAGTCTTAGCTACTGTTTTGTCACTCGTGGCTAGCAGATATGCATTCTTGTTTTTTGTTGGTTCTTATATTAGATTTATATTCATAGTTTACTAAGTTACTGCATAAATCTTTGCCCCGGCCTGCTCTGTCCAGAAGTGTGGGGCTTGCTTGGTCAGAGACTGGAGCACTTTGGGCGAAGGAAGGTGCCAGCCTCCAGGATATCGGACCTGAGAGAAAGAAGGATGAAGCAGACACAGCAATAGTCAAAACACCTCTGAGGAAGACAGCATTGGGAACAAAGGGAAAGGCAAGTAAAAATAAAGACACTCGGCCTGCGGACTGAAGGGTCCCAGGTTCGATTCCAGTCAAGGGCATGTACCTTGGTTGCGGGCACATCCCCAGTAGGGAGTGTACAGGAGGCAGCTGATCGGTATTTCTCTCTCATCAATGTTTCTAACTCTCTATCCCTCTCCCTTCCTCTATGTAAAAAATCAATAAATATATTTTTTAAAAGAAAAAAAAAAATAAAGACACTGCCCATGGGGCACCTTCAGTGTGGACGAGAAGGAAAAGGAGGGAAGGCAGTGCAGGTGTGTGCTGAAACGCTGAGGTTAGGACAGAAATTGCTTGGTATCCATGTCAGGGGTGAAGGGGAGGGAAGACAGCCAGCATTAGGTTTCCTAAGAAGAGCAGGAAGCAGAAGTCACTGCCCTACCCCCACCCAGTGCCCAGAAGGGAGAAGTTCCCCTGTGATTGTCAACAGGCCTTGGGTCCCAGATGTTCACAGCACCTCCCACCCTCCCATCTGTCCATCCCTGCCTCCCATGAACCAGGAGGTGCCTACAGAGCTAGTCACCACACAGGTTAAAAATACAAGGCTGCCATTGGTCTTGCTCAGAACACACTGAAAAGGCCCACAGATTGGCTGCCATGCTTGACCTGAAGGAACAAAAGAAAAATTGCTGACTGTGGCGAAGGAGAAGGACCCATCTGTTAAAAAAAAAATGTCTTGGCCAAGCAACTCACAATATTTCTTTTAGAAACTAAGCAAACCCCACAAAATATGGACCTCTGTGGGCCAAACGCTACGCGCTGGAATCATACATTGGAAACTGCCAAAATGTCTGTCAGTTACAGAACGGATAGATTGTGTTTTCATACGGTGATGAGAATGAACAAACTACAACAACATACAACTATATGGATGAGTCTCACAAGCAGATGTTGACTAAAAGAAGCCTGACACCAAAGAACGCGGGCTACATCGGTGCCTTTCCGTAAGGATCAGACACAGGGGGCCACGGTGGTGGAAGTCAGGACGGCGGTCAGCCCTGGGGGCAGCGGCCGGGAGGGAACAGCGTGGTTCTGTCATGCTTTTCTCGACCTGTTGCGTACATGCATATACGTAATCACGATTTCAATAAAAAGTAAGACCCAACAACACAAGCACTTCCGGGGCCTGGACGCGGCGGGTCCCAAGGACAGCAGAGGCCACGCGGCACCCCACACGGCGCCACAGGGAGGCAACTGGCCGGGCTGTTCCAAGATGGCGGTGCAGGCTCGGACCGGGCTCGGAGCAGAACTCAGCCCCAAACTCAAATTGGGCTCGCACCCGGACTCAGACCGCGTTCGGAGCAGAACTCAGACCCGGACTCAGACCGGGTTCAGAGAACTCTGACCCGGGCTCAGACTGGGTTCGGAGCAGAACTCTGACCCAAACTCGGACCCGAACTCAAACCCGAACTCAGACCAGGCTCGGACCTGAACTCAAACCGGACTCAGACGGGGTTCGGAGCAGAACTTAGACCGGGACCCAGAGCAAACTCAAATATACTCGTAACGTCAGAGCAGTTAGTCCTGCGAGGCCACTGAGGGCCCAACGAACAGCTTCTGACAACGAACAAGAAGAAGAGCCCGAATGGGGAACCGGGGAGCTGGGAGCCAGAGAGCGACGGGCCCACGAGCCAGAGAGCGCCAGTGTTTGGTCCCCCCCGACACCTGTGGTCATTTCCTACCTGCACGGTCACCAGGAGGGCTCCCAGCTATGCTGCCGAAGTCTTCCCTCAGAACACGGGGAGCAAATGGCGCAGGGGGAAGCGCGGGCCGCAGGCGGAAGCCAGCCAACGCCCCAGGGCTCGCAGCGCATGCGCAGACCCAAGCGGCTCGGCTCCTGTGTTACAAACTAGAGAGGAGCTGTGTGGAGAAGGCTGGGAGCCACCGGAAGAGGACAGGTTCAGGTCCGTGACCTTGAGGTTTCCTAAGGGAGGTCCAGTCTTTGCTCTCCTGAAATCGGCCCTGCCCTGACCGGTTTGGCTCAGTGGATGGAGCGTCGGCCTGTGACCTCAAGGGTCCCAGGTTCGATTCCGGTCAGGGGTATGTGCCTTGGTTGCGGGCACATGGGGCGGGGGGGGAATTCAGGAGGCGGCTGATCAATGTTTCTTTCTCATCGATGTTTCTAACTCTCTATCCCTCTCCCTTCCTTTCTGTAAAAAATCAATTAAATATATTTTTTTTAAAAAAGAAAGAAAAAAAAGAAATCAGCCCTAGGAGGCCAGGTGGCCCATGAGGGTGTAAGACCAGGGCCCCAGGTTTGGCCCTGTGTTCTGCTGCCTTGTCAGGGTTGGCGAGGACAGGAAAAGGCTGGTTGGGATTTCGAAGGTGTGGCCTACCTGAAAGCAATCCACGGCGAGCAGGCAGGGATTCTGGCAAAGCCAGGGCGATAGGCATCCTATCCTCTCCGGCTGCTGGGTGGCTTGGGGGCCTGCAAAACAGACAAAATTTGCTTTAACCAGGGGGCGTAACCCCTGGATTCTGAAGGATTGGGGTTTACATCCTTTCTCTGTTCATTTCCTAGATTTGCAAACCTGACAACTAATTTAAATTTCCCAAGTTTCATTTCTTCCTCTTTAAAATGTTGGTAATACCACAGTATCTACCATCCTGGCGGGGAGAGGGATGTGAAAATTAAGATGATATATGTCCAACTCTTAGCCCCATCTCTCCCCTTTGCATGTACTAAAATGCAGCTGTTTTCAATGTTACTGTCAGTGGGAGACTGCAGCTCCTGGTGGAGGATGCAGTGAGTAAATGCTGCGGCTCTTGAGTGTTTTGATCACTACTTCTTACTATTATTTTCCCTTGACATAAAAGAGACATTGTAAGACTCACTAGGTCAGTGGTTCTCAACCTTCTGGCCCTTTAAATACAGTTCCTCATGTTGTGACCCAACCATAAAATTATTTTCGTTGCTTCTCATAACTGTAATGTTGCTACTGTTATGAATCGTAATGTAAATATCTGATATGCAGGATGGTCTTAGATGACCCCTGTGAAAGGGTCGTTTGACCACCAAAGGGGTCGCGACCCACAGGATGAGAACCGCTGCACTAGGTGAATATGGCCCAATCTAAAAAAGAAGTCAAGATTTTGTTAATTTATCAAAGCAAGAAGTAAATACAATTCCTAACCATATGAACAAAAGGATTTTTCCTTTGGGGGAAAGATAATTCATTTAAAGAGAAAAAGTAGCTAGGAAGTATACTGGCTGGCATTTATTGAACATTTGCTCTATGCCAGGCATAGTTCCTAGGGCTTAGCATTGTCACTAATCATAACAACCTCATGAGGTGGGAAATGTCTCTCCTTTCTGATTGGGAAGCCAAGTGGAGTTGGGATTTAAACCTGGGCTAAGACCATCAACCCCGCTGTATGCAGTGTTCCCTGAGAGGCCCGATCCCCGATCCTAGGTGTGAGGATGTGTATCTAGAATGGTGGATCTGCAGTGCTGGCAGGACCTCCAGATAGCATTGTCAAGGACTGATGCATAGAGAGGTCATTTACTTTCCACTCAACAAATATTAATTAAGGAACTATAATGTGTCTGGCACTGTTCTGGGCTAATAAAACAGGCAAAAGTCCCCACTCTCACTGAGCTGAAATTCCAGTGGGGGGCAGCTAGATATAACTTAACAAATAAGTAAAATGTATAGTATGTTAGGGATAAATATGTAGAGGATAAGGAAAAGGATTTTGAGAGCCGAGGGTGAGTACAAATTTATGTAGGGTGCTCAGGGAAGGCCTTGTTCAGGGGGCTTTTGTGTAAAACCTGGAGTCAGGTAAGATAGTAGGTGATGCAGCTACATGGGGGAAGAACACTCTGAATGGATGGAAGAGCACTGCAAAAGGCCCTGCAGTGAGAGGGCAGTTGACCTGAGGAGGCCACTGTGGCTACACCAGAGTGGACAAGAACAAGCACATAAGAGACAAAGCTGGAGAGTGGCAGGAGGTGCAGATCAAGTAGGGCCTCTTAGGAGGGAGATGGGGAAGGTTCTTAGCAAACCAATTACATGACTTGATTTGTGTTTAAAAAGAACTCTGGCTGCTCCATGGGCAATGAAATGTTGTGGGGCGGTGAGAAGCAGGGAGATCACTTAAAGTGCCAATTGCAGTAATTTAGATAAGACATGATGGTAGGTTGGAACAGAGTGGTAATTGGACATGATGAGAAGTGGTTTGATTCTGGACGTATTTTGAGGGTAAAACCGGTGGGATCTGGGAGTCATCAGAAACCTTTGAGAACATCTTTTAAGGACTATTCCAAGTATAGGCCCCGAGCCTAATAACCTTTCTTGGAAAGCCCTCTCTTGATGTCTCCAGAATAATAGAACCCATCACCGTGGAATGAAGCCTCAGCCACATGTCGGGGCACTGTGCCACTTTTCCCTCTGTCCTGTGGTTCTGGGCCCCCTCTCTACAATGTGGGGCGCAGCAGGGAATGAGCACTGCAAGCTTCTCTATTTCCCCTCAATATTTCCCTCAGGATGGAGGCAAATGCCACCAGGAACAATGCTCCAGTTCCTAATGTTTCATTGAGAAACACCCCCAAAACTTAGTGGCATAAAACAATACTATGCTCTTGGATTCCGCAGGTCAATAACTCAGACAGGGCAACATGAGGATGGGTTGTCTGTGTCTGGGTATCAGCTGGGAAAACTCAATGGCTGGGGGAGCTGGAATCATCTGGAGGTGTTCTCACTCACATTCTGGCGTTTAGGACTGGTTGTTGGCTGGGACCTCCACTGGCAGTTGGCCAGCACATCTGCACAGAGCCTCTGCCTATGGTGTGTCTGTGGGCCACACTGTGGCTTACAGTGGTGTGTATGTTCATGCACAAGACCTGGACCTGCAGCAGCCACCTTGTAAGGAAGGGAGATTCTGAAAACAAGGTCAGAACACAAGATGGCAAAGTTGAGAAATGAATAGAAGCACGGAATTAATCTGGAGTAGTCTACCTCCAACTTCCTGTTCAGTGAAATAAAATACATTTTCTGTGTGGTTTAAACCAGGTTAAACTGAGGTTTTCTGTTAATGCTGTTAAAGGTGGTAACTGATAAAAATCTCATATTCAGCCACTTCTCTGGTGGGCGGCACACTCCTGGGAAGGGAATAAGGTCAGAGTCACCACCAGGAACAACTAAAATCCTGCTGCCAGCAAACAGCTGCTGCCTCAAGAGCCGCAGCTAGGTCCAGGGTCCAGAGCTCTGCATGAGCCTCTGAGCCAAAATACTTGGCACCTTCATCTGTAAAGGCAAGGAATCCATTCCTTGTAATCATGAAGAATGTATGCCCAGGTAACTTGGTGGCAAACAAAAAAAAAACAAAAAATACCCTCTGGAGGGGATGGATGAAATGGTGAAGGGATTTAGAAGTACAAATTATTTATAGCATAGTCATGGGGTATAAAGTACATCATAGGGAATATAGTCAATAATATTCCAATAACTAAGTATGACATCAGATGGGTATGAGATTTTTCAGGATGATCACTTAGTACGTTTTATAACATCTAATCCCTGAAACTAATATAATATTGCATGTCAACTGTAATTGAAAAATTAAAAAATTGTTTCTAAAAATAAAGAAAGAAAGAAGAGAGAGAAGGGAAGGGAAGGGGAGGGAGGGGGAAAGAAAAGACCCTAAAGGGGAGAAAACCCTTCAGAGGTGGCTCTATCGCTGGCTCCAACCCCAACCCCGAAGAAGCTGCCTTCCTTTAGCCTGCGAGTGATGAGAGCAGATGCCATCCGCCCCAACACATCCCTAGGACCTTCCAGTGCACGCCAGCCAACTTCAGACTGCCAGTCTGTTGGCCTGTGCCTGGGGTTTTCCCCCAGAACTGTGCAAAGTCTCTCAGCTCATATGCAAGGAAGTTTCAGAAGTGCCAGGAATGAACACCCCCAGGAACAGCGCTCAACAGGTGCTCCTGGCATTAGTGTCAATGCCCAGCTCTCTCGCCCTCGGGGGAAACAGTATGAGGAGGATGTCTAACTGCTTGCCCGAGCTCCCCACAGGACCAAGCTGTTTGCCAGCTGTGATGGCCGGTGTAATAACCCATCCTTGTTGACTGCTTTCCTTCCCTGTGTCGCTTTCCTACTGGTGAACGTGGCCCCTCCCAAATCAATTTCCTGTGCTCAGATCTCTACTTCTGGGGGAGCCCAAACTAGGGCAGTGATCCTAGGGGTGTGGTTAGGGGGATGTGGGAAAGGAGGTGAACACGGAAATCCCTGAGGGATGCAGTAACGATCTAGCCACTATTGGGAAGCGCTGGAGGCATGAAACAGAAGCTTCTGACAAAGGCCAACTGGGAGATGAGCCTCTTAAGTTTTCAAGGCCCACTGGTTGCTCATGAGTGCCCAGCTGGTGAGGACACCATTAATGTGGCTCTGATTGGATTCCAATCCCAGCAGCACCCTTGGGTGGCATTTCCTATGGACCATCCACTCATCCACTCAGCCCTCTCTCCCTGCAGCTGAGGGAACTCTCAGCAGTGATCAGCATCAAGAATGGATCCTCTTTTGTTCTTATCCATTCAATGTGTTTATTTTCAAGATTGCATTTGTGGAAAGCATTTAAACAGCGCCATTTAGAAGAAAACAAAAGTCACCAGATGGAAAAATAGAATAAAAAACATGCACACACAAAAAGTTCCCCAAGCAATCTAGGCAGGGCAGCAGGAGTTATTGTCGTCCTGCTGTTGTGGAATAATGCAGCTGTGTTGGAAAAGCGATCAGCTTTTGATAGCCTAGAATTTTCAAGAGAGAACTGAACACAGGTCAACAGAATTCTGTGCTGCAATTCACTTCTGAAGGAAGTTTGACAAACCTACCTTCTTCCTTCTAGTAAGGACAGAAGAAGTTTTTAGGCTTACCATATATATTGAATTATAAGGGACACACAACTTCTTGGAATAATGCCATCCAGTGAGCCCATATCTTACTGGGACAAGCCTTATTCTCAAGAGCCCAAGAAACAATCGTAGCCACAGGCTGGCTTCAAAGCCAGACGGATATGAAAGCAAGAGAGATGGCAGCTGCTTCCGAGGCTGAGACCAAGACCACCTCCTGCCCCTTCAGGAAATCAAGAGAACCAAACTGCCTCCCCGTCTCCTCTAGCCCAACACCAAACAAACACAATTTTTGCCTACACTAGGGGTTTAAAAACTTCAGCAATATTCCTAGGGTGGCAGAAAGGCCAACTTTCACCCACAAGTAAGCCCTGGTCATTGCTTCTTCCTTGTTTTCATTCTCCCAATGACCAACCAGGGAGAAGAAAGGTGGAGGTGTGAAAGGGGGCTAGAGTCAGGACTGGTATTCTGAGTCTTGTGAGGAGAAGTCTTAAAATAAATTTTCTCTGGACTGATCCTGACTGCAGCCCTCACAGACAGCCACACTGGCTAGGATGTGCCTGGGGCATTTCTCCATCTTCCCAGAAGAGGGAATCTGGTCACAGATGGCAGCAGCGGGATATTATGCAGCATGGCAGCCCTGGCAGCAGGAGGGGAATATTGGCCGTGTAGTCAGGCAGTCTCTACCCTGCCACTTATCAACTGTGTGACACTCAGTAATTTACTTAACGTCTCTGGCCCTCGCTTTCTCTCTCTGTAAGAAGTAGCTCTGACCTCAGATACTCAACTTGAGGATTTGAAGAATATAAAACACTAGTGCCTAACACATCATAAGCCAGTGGTTCTCAACCTTGGTTGGGATGAGGCCCAGAAATCAGGATTTTAAAAAGATTTCCAGGTGATTCTAATGTGCAGCCAAGGTTGAGAACCACTGTCAAAAGCTCTCTATAAATGGCAGTGCCTATTACTGCTGTGGGAGTATGGCTGTGGTTTCTAACACTGTGAGCAAGTATAAGCTAATAACAGCTGTTTCCACATTTGCCATTTTTAGGGGCTGTTAACATGATTGTAACAGTTGGTATTTGTGCAGTGATGACTATTAGAGAAACCACCTGGAATTTCACATTAAGAAACCAGTTACAAGGAATGACAAAATGGTGGCGGTATAGATGGATGTGTCCCGTGCCTGTCCTGGAGCAGATTAAGGCAGTGGTCGGCAAACTCATTAGTCTACAGAGCCAAATATCAATAGTACTTCTTCAAAATAGACTCACCCAGGCTGAAAACCGACTTCTGCGCATGGGCCACGAAGTTTCAATAGCACTGTACACATGCCTGCACATGCTATTTTGTGGAAGAGCCACACTCAAGGGGCCAAAGAGCCACATGTGGCTCACAAGCTGCAGTTTTCTGACCACGGATAGAGAATCTGCTTCTAAGAGTTGAATCAATTGATGGAAGGGGCTGGGGGCTCAATTCTTTGCCACATGGGTTTTTCATAGAGCTTTTTGAATATCCTCATGACATAAGCAGTTGACTTCCTCCAGAGTGAGTGATCCAAGAGAAAGCAAGGCAGAATCCATCATATCTTTTATGACCTAGCCTCAAATGTCACACACCATCATTTCCTCAATAGCCTGTTGGTTACCCAGGCATGCTTGATTAACTCATTGGCCATTGGTGATTGAGCTCCATCCTTAACACTCCCACTCCTCCCCAGAGTTTGGGGCGGGACTGAAAATTCCAATCTCTAATCACTTCAACCTTCTCTCTCCTCAGAGAGCCTTGTCCTCTGTAAAATCTTTCTTGTGACTTTGTTGTTAATGAAACTGTGTGTGCTGTTGCTCCAAGACTTGGAGTTCTGTCTGTTGGAGCCTTTTTTTTTTTTTTTTTTTTTTTTGCCTCTGGCTCCTGATCCTCGTCAGGCTGAATGAGCTGCTTCCCTGGGAAGCCCTCGCAATGGCATACAGACCTCCTAGTAACTTTCCACTAGTAAGCCTCCCAGATCCAAACCATCTACCCGGTGCCTAACATGCCATTCCTTCCTTAATGTGACTGGTTTCTTTAGGCCAGTCCCTTTGGACTCTCAGGGACTATTTAGGTGTTTTTTTAATCCTTTGTACCATTCAGGGTGGAATCTGGGTGTGGCTGTATTAGTTGCCTGGATACTGGAGGGCGGGGCTATCTATCTCTTCAGGACAAAATAGCTGCCCAGGTCCCAGGCTCAGGCATGACTCAGCACCAAACTCACTGCCACTTCTCCTGGACCCCCCTCGCTCCTCAGATTCAACAATTCCACGCCTTCTCCCACACTCCAGCCATGGGTAAGCGTCTGTATCCGAAAGGTCCTACGCACCAGGCTCAATGAAGAAAGGCACAAGCCACAGAGGCCGGAGAGGCTGCATCTCTATGTGCTCCCCTCCTGCCAGCACTCTTCAGCCTTTACTGACTGTGGACCCAGATCTAGAATCCCCTGCCGACCAGTAGTTCTGCGTACCTTCTTTCCACTGTGCCTGTCCCAAGGGCCGTGGCTCAAGTCGGTGCTGTGTGGATTCCCTCTGATCTGCAGGGCTCAAAAGTCTGGCAGATTATCCTTCCCAGAGCCTTGATTTTACCTTTCTCCAGGAGGCCTCTGCCTTTCCCGGCAGCAAACCGTCTCCAGTCTGGCAGTATCCTTCCCAGAGCCTTGATTTTACCTTTCTCCAGGAGGCCTCTGCCTTTCCCGGCAGCAAACCGTCTCCCAGCTGAATCTCCTTTGCCAATTCGGGCTGGATGTTACTCATTTCAGCTGCTCGCCCACCTAGCTCATGAAGCCTTCAGATGATTGAAGCCCCATTACTCCTGCAACTGAGAAATTACAACATCTTGACTGTAATCTCAATGGATACCTCAAGAAAGCTCTAAGTCGGGTAAGCTGCTCCTGAATTTTGACCCACGTAAACAGTGAGATAATAAATCTTTGTCATTGTTTTAAGACCCTAAATTTGTTCTACAACAATAGATAACTAACACTTAGACATATTCAATTTCTAAATGATGCAGAGCCTAAGGGGTCGACTTGGCATGACCTCAGTGACACTGGATGATCATACTCTCCAGGTTGTCAGACTCCCATCCTCAGAGGCACAGCTTCCCTCCTCTTCTTGCCACCTCTTGCTGGATTTATGTGAAACACTCAGCACCCTTCCTATGGATTAGATACTGATGCTTGCTGTAATCAAAGAAGCAAGTCTCCTTCGCTCCACTTGAGGATTGATCTCTGCCAGCTCTTTCTTCTCCCAATGTGCCCAGGTACAATTCCACACCACCTTACACTAAGGTATTCCCAGTCCCACCAACTATTACATAGGGGCCTACCAGTATTCTGGGCCATGGAAAGTGGGCTGCTGGGAGTGGTATGCGCTCCATAAACAAGCTTTTATTTATGTGATGGTTAACTCTACATGTCCACTTGACTGTGTCACAGGATGCCAAGATATCTGGTTAACCGTGACTTCTGGTGTGTCTGTGAGGTGTTTTCAGAAGAGATTAGCATTTGAATTGGTGGACTAGGTAAAGCAGATTGCCCCTTGTGAGCTGAGACAAGGAGTCCCTTAACCAAATGCCTCTCGTGGGCTATCCTCACTGGCCTCACTCATGGACAACTACACTTGTTCATTAAAACTGACATCTTTAGGACTCCTGCAACTGAGAAATTGAGCTCGAAAAGATTAAACTCCTCAAGTCTCTTCCTACTGTTTCTATTGCAGTTGTCCTCCCAGAGCCGGGGGTTTGGATAGAAGTAGATGTGGGGGGGTGAGCACATGATGGGATGAAGGAGATCAATTAGCATTTTGAACATAAATTGTATGAAAAGGTTCTCCAGAGAAATAGAACCAATAGGATGAGACTTATTATAAGGAATTGGTTCATACAATTATGGACTGAGAAGTCCCTTGATCTGCCATCTGCAACATGGATAGAAATTCCACTCTAAGTCCAAAGGCCTTGGAACCAGGAGCACAAATGGTGTACATCCCAGTCCAATGGCAGGAGGAGATTTCTATCTTGGCTCAAGCTGTCAGATAGAAGAGAAATTCCACCCTTCCTCCACCTTGTTGTCCTATTTGGGCCCTCAACAGGTTGGATGATGCCCACCTACATTGGCGGGGGCAATCTGCTTTACCTAGTCCACCAATTCAAATGCTAATCTCTTCTGAAAACACCCTCACAGACACACCAGAAGTCACGGTTAACCAGATATCTTGGCATCCTGTGACACAGTCAAGTGGACACATAGAATTAACCATCACGGGTATTAAGGCTTGTTAATGGAGCACATGCCACTCTCTGCCTCACACACAATGCCTTGGAGACAAGGACCTCTATACACACACTGCTGTTTTCTTCCCTTTTCAGTGCTTCTCTGCTGAATGACCTTTTCTCATCTTTATCTAGCTAAGTCCTGTTCGTACTTTAAGACTCAGTCTAAGCAACTCTCAAGGAGCAACTCTGGACGCTTCCATAATACCCCATGCTCTTGCCCACTATATGTTGCTCCCATGATGTTCAGTCTTACATCACTGAATCTATATGTATCCATCTCCAGAGTATCTAGCACTCTGAGTGCTTCCCAATTCCTATCTAAATTCTAGAACAGTGCCTAGCAAATAGTAGGTGCTCGATAAATGTGTGTTGGGTGAAAAAATGCTTGAATAAATGAATGAGTACATAATATGCACTGCACAGTGGAAGACTATCATACCCACTTTTAGACCAACCTCCATTTTATTACCTTAAGCTGTGAACAGCATCCTCAGGTGAGATTGGGGACTGCTCCCTAACCCTGTGATTTCCTTCTCTTAAAGCTGATCTCTAAATCACTATACTTAGGAGCAGGAATTCCACATCACTGAATTTTTCTAACTCAAATAAGTCTAGTTGAGTGGTGAGAAATCCAATCTCAGTCATATTTGGGGGTATCAAAGAATAATCTTCAAAATGCTAAAAATGTAATTTTCATGTAAATACATAAGGAGTATGTGTCGAAAGATTTACATAACTCATCAGTGAGGAAAGGCAGGATGAAAAAAACTGGTTAAAGAACAACACCCAAAAAATGATATATAGAGTCAGTGATCAAAGGAAACAGGAATAAAATTAGATACAAAAATTGGTTAATGCCCTACCAAGCAGTAAAACCGTCACTCTTAGGGTTACCTTCTCTACCAAACACAAATATTTACATTTCAACCAGGCAAAAATAATTCATCTCCTTTCAGTTTTCTACAAGCTAACATCTACCATTATAGAGTCTGGGTCTTAACGACCGTAAGGAGTGTGCTTACCAAAGTTACCTTCCCCTGGAGAAAGCAAGCGAATTGTATTCTGGAAATAATTCTACCAATTAAGTTAAAATGAGAGAGCATTATGGTGAAGCTCGGGGATTTATACATTTAAAACAAATGTGAGGATGAGACTAAGCTGGGTTTAGGCACAATGAGTATACTAGTATACAACCGGGGAACATTCCAGGGCAATGTGCCCTGGTGAGCAAAGAACAACAAAGAGATTGTTACAGAGATGCCAGTGCCAATGTGCATGCAAAAAAGAGAAGAAACAAAAGACCTGATGCTTTCAGATGGTGATCTGATGGAAAAACTAACAAATAATTTGGGTAAATTCCCCAAATGTGCCATGATAACATATTAACTAAGGAGTTTGTTGGGAGTTTAGGATGCGTGCCCAGATCTCCCTCTGGGATGCTTTGCTAGAAGGACTGTTTACCTAAGAGAAAACTCTAATTGTGAAATAAAAAGCTTTCTACTCTTCCCTCAACACCATTCCCCCAAACCTAAAAGGCAAGGCCTCCAGCATAGACCCACCGGCTCACGGCTCACGTGTGCCAGGAGCCAGCGGGAGCCCAGAGGTATGTACAAGCCTGCCTCTTAAAGGAGCCTTGCCTGCATGCACTTTCCACATAGAAGTGAGAGATGCAGAAGGGAGCTGAACTGAACTGGCTTAAATGACATTTCCTCACAGTTCTGGAGGTTGGGAGTCCCAGATCAAGGTGCCAGCAGATTCAATTCTTGGTGAAGGCCCTTTTCCTGACTTGCAGGTGGCAGACTTCTCATTGTGTCCGCACATGGTGAGGAGAAGAAGCTCGAATGTCTCTTCCTCTTCTTCAAAGGACATTAATCCCATCATGGTGACCCCACCCTCCTGACCTCATAGAAACCTATCACCTCCCAAAGGCCCCAGCTCCACATGGGCTTCAACGAATGAATCTTGAAGGACACAAACATTCAGTCCAGAACAGCATCAGACCCCAAAGTTTTTAAATTAGGTCCTGTACTATACCCAGAGATTCCCAATGTTAACATTTTGTATCTAATCTAATTTTTAGAATTTTTCTGTTGTTGGATATTTAGGAAGATGCTTTCAATTTTCCTTATTAAAAAACCCAAAACCGCTGCAATGATTATTTCCATCTGATAAATTCCTAAAAGCAGCGCCAGAGCAAAGGGGCATGCATGTCTTAAGGCTCCTGAAACATGTTGCCAAATTACTTCCCAGCGTTGTTGGCCGGTACTTAAGAAAGGCTATCTTGGCAAGTTCACTCACACTGAGTCTTACTGATGCAGCATTGTTTTTATTTATAGAAAACCAGCACCTGTGAATTATAAAGTGTTCAAGTAGTCCAGAAATCTACATACCTCTGCTGCCAACTTTCAAGCCCTTTCCCCCCGAGGGAGGTTAACCATGTTCCACATATTTTCCTTAACCCTCTCTTAGCCTTTCTCTAACCCTGTCTTAGTGCCTCCACTAACACTCTCCAACCCTGTGCCTCAGAGGCCTGTTGAGGATAATGACTCTTATTATATTCCAGACTCAGTCTTCCTCCAGCTGTTTAATGGCTAGACTTTGCTAATCTTCGCTATTCTTAGGCAGTTAAAAATTCTCTTTCTACCACCCATTTTCTTATTTGAACAGGATTTGACATCCCCTAGGTATCAGTCCTGGCTGAGAATCTAGAGAAAAGGAAGGTTAAGATGTGTTAACCCCATTAGATCTCTGACCACTAATGTGATCTGCTAGGTCTCACCCAAGCCAAATGGCTGGGACCGCATGTGAGAAGATGCCTGCTGCAAAGCCAGTCTCCTCTGGCTTCAGCAAAGTCTTTGCCTTTTGAAGTCTTTATCCCAGAAAAGATACTCAATCTCCAGCCTAGACTAGTCCTCCTGGGCCTGGGGTACAGGGCAGAGAGAGGCCCTCTGTTGGTGCCCTATGAGTGCCACATGACTGGAGTAAGGGCTGTGGGTGGGGGTAGGGGTTTTCTAAATAGGCCGGGACAAGAGCTGTCCACCAGAACAGCCACTGGTTCTGCCTGCTAGGGTCCTCACCCTTGACAAATCCACCCTCCTGCACCCTCAGCAGATTATCATGGAGAGGAGAGGAAAACTAGCAACCTGCTAGGTAGGTTGGGTCTATTCATTTTGGATGATACAGTCCTCAATAACCACTCTGGGATCACAGAGATGAATCCGACCCAGATGGTGCCCAGCAAGAACAACCCTATGATAGGGTTCTTTTTAAAGCTCTTCCCCTTTAAATCATAGTTGCCATTGTACAAAGTCATGGTCTGTCAATGTACAGTTTCTGTACATTGTAGCCCTTGCAGAGAGAACCCATCAGGCTATGCAGACTTCCCTGTGATACTTAAACAACCAACTCTATAGGAGGAAGCAAACGAGAAATGAACAGGAAGGGGCCTTGGGCATCTGTTCTGCTCCCTGTCCCAGCCCCTGACCCCTGGCTTCCGTCTCTGGCCCCTAAGCCCCAGGGTCCCCCGATGCTGTGCTGTGGTGCTGTCCCGGGCCTGTCCACAGCAGAATGCTGCCATCCACGATTCCTCTATTCCAGTGGTTCTCAACCTTGGCTGCACATTAGAGTCACCTGGGAATCTTTTTAAAATCCTGATTTCTGGGCCTCGTCCTCCGGAAATTCTGTTTCTTTGTTACTAATGTTGTGGCCTCACCCCATAACAAAGAAACAGAATTTCTGGACGATGAGGCCCAGAAATCAGGATTTTAAAAAGATTCCCTGGTGATTCTAATGTGCAGCCAAGGTTGAGAACCACTGCTCTATTCCTTCCCTCTTCACAGCAAAACCCCAGGCCCGAGACTGCCCCACCCTGTCTTCTAGACTTCTCAGGTTCAAATCCCATTCATTGGCCCTTATTTCCACCTGATCTCTAAGAACATTAACTCCAACTGCCTGAGACTCCCTTCCCCATTTACCAAAGATGTCAGAAAGACTATTGGCTCTATTACACTATTCAGGCTTGACACACTATTCAGACAGGTGAAAGAAAGTCATCAAATCACACTTCCATCTCCCAACTTTCCATAGACTTTGTATGTCTGGCAATGTTTTTTTCTTTTTTATTTATATACTTTTTTATTGACTTCAGAGAGGAAGGGAGAGGGAGAGACAGAAACATCAATGATAAGAGAGAATCATTGATTGGCTGCTTCCTGCACACCCCCTACTGGGGATTGGGCCAAAACCCAGGCATGTGCCCTTGAGGGGAACCGAACCCAGGACCCTTCAGCCCTCAGGTTGAGGCTCTATCCGAGGGGTGGGCAAACTTTTTGACTCGAGGGCCACAATGGGTTCTTAAACTGGACCGGAGGGCCGGAAAAAAAGCATGGATGGAATGTTTGTGTGAACTAATATAAATTCAAAGTAAACATCATTACATAAAAGGGTACGGTCTTTTTTTTTTTTTTTTTTTTTAGTTTTATTCATTTCAAACAGCCGGATCCGGCCCACGGGCCGTAGTTTGCCCACGGCTGCCCTATCCACTTAGCCAAACCAGCTAGGGCTGGCAATGTATTTTCAAGCACTATGTTTTTCAAGGATGAATTGAGATTTGACTACACAATGTAAGATTTCATTGCTAACATACTGATTTTTTTAAATGTTCTCATTTTTATTCTTAATTTGTAGCCAAATTCTCATTTGACAACAATTTCTTCTGTATCTTAACATAACACCCTTAGGCCTCATGCCTACAAGTTTAGACTAATTTGCATCATCAAAAGATACAGTATTTTCACGAGCACCCAAATAGCTATCTTTAGATTTAACCATAAATGTTTCTATTTTATGAAAGTCTGTAATAATTTTTAAAAATGCCATAAGATTCAGCATATAACTAGTTCTCTTTGAAATACTTTCTAGTTTTTTTTCCTTACAAATTATGTTGTATACTGGTGATATAGTTCCAGTCAAAGTTGTTCCATAGTGTGAGAAGCATCTACATGGGACAAGTATATGATCAGACATATAAATATTTAGGGTGAGGCTTTCCCTGGGCAAACAACTTGCAGATTGCAGCCACAGGGTGGTGCCTGAGCTGTCATGCCCCTACCCCTCTTAATTAAGAATGAGGAATGAAAACATTGGAAAAAGGTGTTTGCACTGGATGTAAACCCAGGTGAAGGGCCTAGAAATATAGGTGGAGGCTGCCTTGTAAAGAACTGAAGTTCTCTAACCAGAGAACCAGGGAGAAGGAAGACACTGTTGGTGCTGCCTCCAGGAGCAGAGGGTGGGCTCAGCTCACTTGGACATCCCAACCCAGACCCTGCCTTCCTACAAAGATTCCAGCAGGGCCTCCTTCAGCCCCCATCCTGCAACTGTTTCTGCCAGGAGGGCTGCTCCCACTGATGCTCAGTGAAAGACACGTCCCGCTCTATAGAAAGCCAGTAGAGACATCAGCCCCTTGCTGCTAGTTCTGGGGTTCAGACTAAATATAGACATTTCCCATTCTGGCTGGATCTGGCTCCCTGGGCTGTTCCATGGTGCTCTTCAAATGAAGCAAACAAACAAGTTGTTTTTAGGGCCAAGGTACACATTGGGTTCACTGACAGGCCCTGGCAACTCCTGCTAGAGTCAACATGGGCCATAACACAGATTCATTAGTTATAATTCCTGATCTGCTACCAAGCACAAGGCCTCCATCAAGGTCCCCATTTCTCTACCTGTAAAATCTACGTAATACCATATGGGGATGCAGTGGGCATACTGACTGCATGCACAAAGGAAAGTATTATGAAAACACCAGTACAATGATCAGTCTCGCAATATGTTGGTGCTAGCTTTGAGCAGTTTGTATTACTTCCTAAAAATAGAAAAGGCTGCTAAGAAAAATTTATGAGAATTCATCTTTCCACTTGTAAAATTTTCATAAAAACTCTGGAAGTGTTAGCATGTAAACAATGCCAGATACTCATTTTCTTTATAAATATCCATAATTGAAATCAGCTCTACCAAACAGAACAAACACAACTAAATTATATGCACGTGACTAATTACTACATTTTTGTCTCATTAACAAAAGCTTATGTAAATCTGAATTAGGAATGTAAAGAGCATCCTTGAACTTTTTGATCCATTTCTTCAAGCTTAATTGTGAAAATCTTAACCACACAATTACTCCTACTCCATCAACTAAATCCAACTCAAGAGAGAAAGTGGAGAATGAGCCAAAACTCAACCCTTGGGGATGCCCATGCTTAAAAAGTAGAAGAAGAGTGCTAAGACACTGGCAATCCAAGAAAGATAAATTAAAACTACTAGGATGGCTAAAATTAAAGGTACTGTAAACACCAAATGTTGATGAGAATGAGAAGCAACTGGAACTCTCATACATTGCTGACAGGAATGTAAAATCATACAATTTTGGAAAGGTTAGTTTCTTAAACAGTTTAACTTGTATTTATTGCACTATGTGCGTAGGTGTTTATCCAAGAGAAATAAAAATGTGTATCCACTAAAATACTTGTACAAGAATATCCACAACAGTTTTATTCAGAATGGTCAAAACAGAACACAACCCAAGTTTTCATCCCCAGGCAAAGTGGTATATTTATCAGATGGAATACTATTCAGCAACAAATAGAAACAAACTACTGACACATGATGGATGAATTTCATAGACATTATGCTGAGTGAAAGAAGCCAGCCAAAAAAAAAAATAAAAGAGTAGTCGTTGTGTAAATTTATTTTTATGAATTTCTGCCAAAAAAACCCTCAAAAACTATCTATAGTCAAAAAATAGAAAAGTGATTGGGTTCTAGGAGGATTAACTAAGTAGGGATATGAGAGAACTTCCTGGGGTGATGGAAATATTCTATGCTTTAATAGAAGTGTGTGTGTGTGTGTGTGTGTGTGTGTGTGCGCACGCGCGCATTGTCAAATTACTGCAAATTGTACACTTATGATTTGTACATTTCACTCTGTAGATTTTTACCTTAAAATATAACTGGACTCTAGTTTGTAGGCTTGCTTTTCTCAGTGGCATGAGATAGCAATTCTGAAACTACTTCCTACATATCCTAAGCTTGAGCAAATGAGTAAATATAGTAAGAAGAATTGGGAGCCAGGTTTCTTACTGTCAGAGAAGAGTTACAAATATGGAAAAGGGGGAAGATTAGAATGCTCCCTGATGTTGTAGATTGGAATTGGAAGTGTCAGTATGAGCTTTTCAATAGGTAGATACATGGATAAATATAGCTTTAGCCCTGTCCACGAGAGCTCCTAGGAGTAATGACAACCCTATGGCAATAAGCACATCTAGCATTTAGATCTTGGTTTCTAAATATCATTTGCCACTAAAATAAACCAGAGTTCCCTGGAGAAAAGTCTTATATTCCAGGATTGGGGTATGAAAAGCACAAGGTGAACCTGGAACATAGTGGTGCACCAGAAACTAAAGAGATAATCAATAGTTGGGAGAATACCGAAGACCCAGGATTAGCTTGAAGGAACTTCTACCGGCAAAATATGGGACACTTTGAGTAACAATGACAATAATGCATTATATTCACTGAATAAAATAGGAATCTATGAGATCATACTCTTATACACATACATGCATACATACATATATATATAAGTAGGGGGAAAGATAAAGCTCTTCCTAATGAAAAAAATACTAACTAATAAACATAGAAGGAATGATTGAATTAGAAATTCCTTGGTGGAGAATAATATTAGTTTAATGAGGGTGAAAGTTTCAAAATGTGCATCCACTAAAATACCTTAAAGGAACAGAATATTTACATAGCCTCAAAGTTTTCCCCCACAAATTACTTATTACTAACAAAAGGGAAAATGGTAACTTTATGGTGGAGAAATTTAGCAGACACCATCTGTCCCAGTTACTATGGCTATATAACAAATTACCCTTTGATTCAATGCCATTAAACAGTTATTTATTACGCTTATGGATCCTGGAGGGAACATCAGGGGCAGCTTGTCCCTGTTCCATGATGTTGGGGATCTCGGTTGGAACATCTGAAAGCTAGTAACTGGAATCACCTGAAGCCTCCTTTACTCACCTGCCTGCAGTTGATGTCTATTGCTGGGAGCCTCAGGTCCTCTCCACGAGGCTAGTTGAGCTTCCTTACATTACAGGGTTGTGGCTGCCTGGACTTAGCACTGTAACGTTACTACTTCTCACTTTGTAATTAATATGTAGCTTAGAGGGGGATAGTTTGAGACTATGAAAATATTCTAAATCTTAATCATGCTTTTGTCCACTAATTTTAGCACCTACTAATGATTTTTGCCTGCCACAAGTATTATTGTGGTATTGTTGCAAACTATTTTAAAATGCTAATTTTACTATCAGAATCGACATTTCTTCAAGAAGTCCAGACTTCAGAGTAATTCTTGAAAAGTATAGAACCCATTTGTTTGGCTCACAAGCTTTCATATTTGAAAAAGTTCCTTGTTCTTTTATTTTGATTATCTTTGTTAATCCAATAGGTTTAAAAACAAAAAATAGCTCATTGTAATTGCATTTTCTACTACTATAGGCTGGAATTGAGCATCTTGCCATGTTTGAATCCTTTGTATTCCTCTTTAGATAATTGTTTGTTCTGATAATTTTTCCATTTCATATTTACTTGCAGGAGTATTTTTAATATACAAAGAAATAATTATGGAATAAGGAAATATATTATGGAAGATGGTGCTTTATAAGTTACACAGGTTGCAAACATTTCTCCCAGTTTTGTGTTTGCCCTTTTTCTTTCAATTTTGCTTGAGTATCCTTTATTATACATAATTTTTTCATTGCTTCTATGCAGAATTTATTAATATGTGTGTGTGTGTGTGGTTTCTTAAAGAAGCCTTTCCCTTCTTGTATTATTAGTTAAAACTCTCATATTTTCACATACTACTTCTATGATTTTATTTTTTTATGTTTGTATATTTGGTCCACCTAGAACTTAATTTGGTGTAACAAGTGAATTATAAATCCAACTTTTTATATAATAATCTAGTGTCTCAACACCATTAATGAATAATTTACCTTTTCCCTACTGAAGGATATTTTATCACATACAAAATTCCCCTATGCATTTGGTTTAATTTTTTAGTCTATATTATTGACCTAGTTATATATTTTTACCATGCTGTTCAAATTAGTGTAGATTTATAGTGTTTTCTGTCTGGTATGACGATTATCTCTTCATTACCCTTTTTATTCCACAATTTCTCTCTTCAAGAATGTGTTTGTTTTTCATGTGACCTTAGATTCCATTTATATACTTTAAAATATGATTTTATCAGGAAAGTCACATATTTCTGGACTAAATTAGGGACATTTGACATCTGTATGATACTGACTCTCCCAAGTATGGATGCTCAGTATGGCAGACCTTTCTGTTGTTTAAGGCTTCTTTTTGCATCTTCCCTTTTTATTAAAATAGCATTTAAATGTGTTTTCATATAAACCTCTTTGTATGCTTAACTTTATTGGTATGGATTTCATCTGTTTTGTCCCAATTGCAAATGGATTCTTTTCTCCCATTATATCTTCTGATTGCTGCTTACATATAGTTAAATGTTTTATACGTAGTTAAATAGTTCCTAAGTTCTCTAAGCTTATACCATTTAATGGGAGGAAGAGGATTTTATTTTTTTCTGTATCAATCGCTGACCCCCCAATAGTAGGAAGTGAATCTAGGGCCACATACCAAAGGCAACTTCCGGCAGTTCTCTCTCTCTCCCTCCCTCTCCCTCTCCCTCACCCTCTCCCTCTCCCTCTCTTGGTCCTGTGACCCCTCCTTCTGAAGTCAGGCGGGGTGCTCTCCCTCTCCCTCTCTCTTTCCCACTCCCTCTTCCTCTTTATCTCTCTCATAAAATAGAACATTCAGAATGCTAACTTTGGGACAGTATATAGTATAAATTTCCAATTAGTAAATCTTTTAAAGAAAAAACTTCTTCAGCTAGTCTCAACTATAGAAGTTCCAAATGATGCAAAGTGAAAAGAGAGTGAGAAAGGAGAGACTGAGGGGTGAAATGTGAAAGATTTTGCAATGCTGGTAACATCCATTTAGTGTGTGAGCTTTTCAGTTACCACACTGCCCTTAAAAGAAACAAAAGAAAAAGTTTTAAAATGACTAGCATAATTCCAAGAACTGTTAATAGTCTGACTCAGAGGTTGAAAATGCACACGCAGAAGGGGGCCAGGCAGGTGTAAGAAATCAGTGATAAAACAGGCAACAACCTACCTGGTGCCCCACCCATTAAGGGCAGCTGCCGCTCAGCTGCTTCCATGTGGCAATTAAGATCCATGTTTCTGAGTTTTCCAACTCTTTAAAAGGAGACAGAAATCCAGATTTAACCTATAGAAGTTCCCAGTTTTTAAATCCTGGCTCAAATTCTTAAAAACAAAACAACCAGAAACACTATGCAGGCCAGATGAAACCCAGGCCCTCGGGCCGACCAGTGTGAGCATCTCCCTGCTCTGACCCTCACGCCGGCACCTCCACGCTGCGTGGCAGGCCGGCCTGCACTGTACTTGCACCGTGGAGGCACGCAGCACAGGCCACCTCGGACCCCGCTGGACTCGGAGCCTCACCACCCCACGATGATGGGGTGATGAATAGCCTGCTTTGCACCAGAAACAGACGTGGAACATTCGCTTCTCAATTTTAACGTTATTTCATCTCGGCGATGACCAGCTCCAGGAACCAGCCAATTTCATAACAGCCTCCTCTCAGTGATGCCCAGATGTGACACCTTATCCTGGGTGAACTGTGGCAACTGCGATGGCTTCTAACACGAGAGCGGCCAGGTCCATGTTCTAGACCCCAAAGGAGGGTGGAGCGCCCTGCACACTAGTAGATGTCATCTTTGTGGAAAGAATCCTCCAAAGCCAGCATGTTTTTAAAAATAGACTAAACGGTTTCTCTTCCAGAGCAGCATCTTTGTAAAAGAGATCTGTAGATTGACAAACAGGCATAGTGATTTACAATTTTTGGAGTAGCTCCTGGCCTCTTCCTATCCAATCTTAAAACAACCCCTGTGGAGAATAGATGAAAAAAAAAAAACACAAACAAACAAACAAAAAAAAAACAACCCCTGTGGAAAGTGTATGATGCCTTCGTTTTACCGGTGAGAAAGCTAAGGTCAAGAGAGCCATGGCTTGCCTGAGCTCCACAAAATAAGTGCTTTTCTGTTCAGGAAGCTAAAAAAGCCTTCCCTGTCCATCTTCCAAAGGCTGCGCAAGTAACTGAAGAGGGAAGAGCCAAACAGTGCAGCTTGTTTGTATCAAACCTCAGGGACAGGCAGAAACAAACTCCAACAAAACAATAAGACAGAAGCTGAGGCCAACCGACAGAACTCTGAGTTAGGAGTTCCAATGGAAGAGTCAAGTAGGATAGTGCCTGGTTGGAGCAAAATGGTCATTGCATTTATTTTGAATTGTTTTTTCCATATATTTAAAGTTCCAATTATTTTATATCATAAAGTTTTGTGTTGTGTTTTAAAAGAGGAATCTTTTTTATAGAGCTGGATGTATTATCTTCAGGCTAATTCTATTTTATTTTTATTTTTTTATTGTTTAAAGTATTACAGATAATAGTACAAATATCCCCTTCCCGCCTCCCCCCACTGACCTTCCCCCACATGCCCT
>NW_006285258.1:2012817-2014342 GCF_000327345.1 Myotis davidii
TCCATTGGTTATGCTTATATGCATTTTTAAAAAGCACTGGCTCTACAATGTCGCCACCTAGTGGACATTTCTAAATAAGAAACAGCAGAGAAGGCTCGCATTGGTGTCTGGAGCCCGAATGACATACCTAGACAGCCACTGAGAGGCCACAGAGTGTTAGCAGTCCAAACCACAATCGAGTGACATTTCTGATTAGAAACACATGTCAGTTAAAAGATCTGGAAAAACTGCTTCTAGTATTTGAAGTGAAGCATCACAAACTGAACAGGAGCGCTCCCCTGATCTGGGTGTCATCCTCCTCTTCGGGGCACCAATATTATTGCCACATTTTCTCTTAACCACAGAGCTATTTGTTGGCTTAATATTCATATACAGTATATGGGCCATTTGAACTGACCATTCTCTATGCCCGAACCTGACTTACTTGATTCTTCCAGCCTCCAAACCTGACTTCAACGGTGACACGCTGCCCTCCTTGTTCTCCAGCTCCTACAGCCTGTCACCCAAGCCTCTCGTTTCTGCTTTCAAAATATATTTTAAACGAATCCTCTCAATCTACTGCCGCATCCCAATGCTTGTCTTTGTCCTCAAATTCTGGATTCATTCATTTATTCAACCTATTTTGACTGGGCACAGGTAGAGATGAGGACACAGGTAGAGAAACTGGGCAGCTCAGGTCAAGAAGGATGAGTAGCTTCCCTGCTGAGCTTCCTGGCATGAACTCTTCCCAGGCCTCCTCTTCAGCCTGACTTCCCTCCTTCATTCCTGACTCAGGAGCCTTCAAAGTCCCCTCTTTCATTCATTTAGCTCATCCATAGAGTCTGTATTGCTCTGTGCTCCAAGATACAGAGGGGTGAGATCTAATTCAGGCCCTAAAGACATTATCAAGAGGAAAACAGACCAGCACACCCATCAGTACCAATTGAGCTGCTTGAGGCAGGGATCATGGGTGCTCTGGGGTCCAGGAAGGCATGACAATTCTGCTGGGCAGTGGGGAGAGGTGGCCGGGGAATATTCCTGAGAGAAAGTGATATTCACACTGGACCCTGAAAGATGAGTAGGAGTTTATCAGTGGGAGGTGGGGGAGGGGAGGGGGAGGGCACTGCAGGTGGAAGGGCGGTGGTCCTTTTGCAGGGAGGGAGAGGAGATGCATGACTGGTGTGACAATGACCCAGATTCCGTAGTATCACTGGATGTGGTGGCCATATGTTCACCCCGTCATATGGATTTGTCACCCCTGAGTCTTCCCGAGGCTGTAAGAATAGTAAGGTTTTAAGTGAATGAAATCTCAGGCAGCCACTTCTGATTCTCATTTCACATGCTGCTGCACTGATATGGCTGGGGCTGTACGCGCCCAGCAGCCATTGTGAGTCGGGCGCTGGGAGCAAGGCCCACATTCACAGGTCACAGTGCAGAGTGAACCGTGGGCGTGGTAGGACTGAGGCGCCGACTGCCCACGCTGCAAGAGTGTCTGGCGAGTTTTCCTCTAGGTCTTGCTCCCAGATGAAGAAAGCTGCCTCATCCA
>NW_006285258.1:2014511-2019163 GCF_000327345.1 Myotis davidii
TACAGGGCAAGCCAGGGCCTGTGGCTCCACACAGAACAAGTCTGAGGGGCCATTCCAGCTCCAGGGCCTCGGATGGGATTGGCTGAGACCTGTCACATCTGCATCGCAGTTCAGCTCCCTCTTCCCCATCCTGCCTCCTTCAGCCCACCACAAATGGTGATCCCAAGAGCACAGTCCCTTAAAGCTCCCTGCACACGGATCTCTACTTGAGAGTCTACTTCTAGGGAACCTGATGAGCAGCAGGGAGCTTAGGGAGCCTGGATCAGACAGACCTCATGGCACTAACATAGTTTAAGGAAGACAGTGTCCGTCAGGGCAGCCATGGTAGCCCCAAGGAGGAAGCCACCGGCAGTGCTCGCCCAGCCTTGCCAGGGCCTCGCAAGCTTCGTTCCAGTGGGAGGACTCTTCCCTCCTGGGGAGCTGCATGCGTGAGGCTGCTGGAATCTGGGGCCATTGAATGAGACCCACCTTCTGTAACTCCTCTCTCCCCTTGATCATGCTCAACGAGAGACATTTTCCCATTTGCCTCTCTTTGTACCTCATTTCAGAGAGAGGGTGCGCGAATGGGCAGTCCATCTGTCAGTTACGGCTATTTTTTAATCAGCACATTGACATTCAGGCTTGGAGTCAGTCTCTTGCAAACTCTGTCAGCCTGAGTGGGCTCTTGGCCGCTGAGTCAGTGAGAAAGACATATGTCCACGCCCACAAACCTTGGATGATGGCCAGTTCACCATGGCAACGCCCTTCTGGGGCCCTCTTGGTGGACAGTCCACTGCTTCTTATGACAGCTCAGCCTTGACTTCCAAACAGCTATAGACTTAACTTAGAGGCAACCACGCAAAGGAAACTAAAGGAACTGAGAGCGCCCCCCCCCCCCCCCCCCAGTGACGCATGACCAAGGCCCTATTGTGAGGGGACAATGTCCATATACTTAAAAGCAAGAGTTTCCATAAATAATCCCTTTGGAATACAGGAGATGGTTTTGGTAGTAGCTGTTTTCTGACTTCACTTTAAAACTTCAACAGTGAAGTAGCTGATATAAGTAAACAACTAATGAAATCACATCTCTCGAGCCGGCTGGGTGTCCATGGGGAGCATCCACTCAGCTCCCAGGCCCCGAGAGCAGGAGGCCAGGCTGTGACTTTCCAGATTCCATCCTTGAAAACTGGAACTTTAGGAACGTACCCTCATCTCTCCCCCACCTTTATATCCTCCCTAATCCCCCTCCTCAAGCCTCACTCTGAAGCGTGGGTCCCCAGGGTCTACCACAGAGCAATGTGTGTGGCTTCTGATCGCTGGTCAGCTGAGGTGACTTCCTCCAGGAGGGGTGCAGGGTCCGCTGGAGCTGGTGGCATTGCTTTAGAGGCGCCGCCGGCAAGGCCTCCTCAGCATCGCAGGGCTGGAAGAGAGCCCCAGCTGCCTCCCCAGCCCTCTCTTGCTCCCAAGGAACAGGAGGCTCAGGGGAGTGGCGTGAACAGAGCCCAGATCTGACTCCTTCCTCTGCTTTCGCCTGCTCACCGGTCAATCACCTATTTAATCAACAAATTCTCGCAAAGCCCTACCGTGGGCACGCACAGAGCGGGTTCACTGAAAGGAGCAGGACGGTGAGGGGCTGGGTGGGTGGAGCCAGACAGACCCACATGGACGTGATGGCAGCCCCAGAGAAGCACCCGTGTCTGCAGGAGGCCTCAGCTCCACGCTGACAGACAGGAGAAAGCGGCCAGGGGCAAGCATCCCCACCTCACAGCGTGGCCAAGGGCTGGCACTCACTCCTCATCCCTAAGGGCAGAGCACTGGCACTGCCAGCCAGGACCAGTTACACAACCTGCAGGACCCGGATCTCAAAAAACAATATGAATTTCAAGACAGTAAGAGCAGAGCATTCAACCAAGCGCGGGCCCGTCTAAGTACAGGACACGAGACTGCACAGGCCATGTGCCCATGAAGCCGGCCCCGCTGCTGCTCACCTTTGCCACTTCGTTCACAGAGCCAGGGAACGCCGGACCGCCTCCGCCTAACCAGACCCCTCCCGAGCAGACGGGAAGCCGGGGCCAAGCAAGATGACGTGGTCAGGGGCTGCCAGGTCTCCTTAGAAAACAGCAATGCCCTGCTTTTGCCAGCCAGAATTGTCACGTAGATTTGTGTATCTGCTGTCTGCTTGTTCACTTCCTACTGTAAAGCTGGCCGTGTATAAGATAAAAAGAAAAAATATGCCTCCCTTAAACATAAAACAAGGCCCCAAACGCCTGAAGGCAGAGCCCGTTACCTCCCCAGCTCTCCAGCCATCATGGCCGGTTCCTCTTTGTAGGAAAGCAGCCCAGGTCCCTCCTAGAAGCCCCTCTGGCATCCAGTTGCTCATGCATGGCACATGGCATATGGCACTCCGGGGTGTGAACGGCATCTTTTCAGGGTCTCCCAACCACCCCTGAGGAGGGCCAGAGGGTGAAGAGCCACAAAGCAGGTCACGTCACCGCTGGGAGAGCCTTGCAGGTAAGCAGAGCTACCCTCCCACTTCACAGATGAGAGGGGTCCAGGGGAGGGATGGGTAGAGGTGGGAAGAAAACCAAGGTCTCCTGAGAGCTCCCAAATCCCAGTACCAGCTCAGAAACTATATGTCACCATATTCCTGGTAGTACTTCCTTCTCCACACCGTGGGGAGGTGGGCAGAGAGGAACGAAAAGGTGTCATGGAAGGAGCCCTGAGCTAAACAGACCCGCCAGCTCTGCTGCTTCCCAGCTGTGCAAACTCTGCCGTCAGGGGAACCTCTGAGCCTCCGTTTCCCATCTAAACAATGTGATAGTAATGTCCAAGCCTGCAGCTGACCCCACACACCACCAGGAGGAAGCCTGTGAAGGCCCCTAAGGCAGGGATGAGTGGGGAGGATCCAAAGAGGCAATTGGCCATCACTGTCTCCGAAGCTGCTCCCTCCTGGCCTCTGACACCTGGCAGGCTCCCCCTGGGTCTGGCCAAAGCCTCCCGCGCCCTGTCCTCTCTGCTCACCGTGCCTTTCAATGACAGGGCACCGCTGTCGGTGGTTCCCAAGCACAGGGCTCCCCTTAGGAGTCAGCCAGGATCCCGCCCTGGGCCACGTCCCACTGGCTGCTTCCGGGAGCCTTTCCCCAGAACGCCCACCGTCCTGCTTCTCACCCAGCCATCCCGGCCCTGCCTCACTCCCACTTAGCCCTGACACACAGATGATAGTTCTTTCTAATGATGGCCGAGGGCATTGTGTTCGGAAGGTATACAGGGTGTGGCAAAAGTAGGGTTACAGTTGTCTGGATGGAAAAGAATACAATAGCCCTGGCCGCTTTGGCTCAGTAGATAGATTGTTGGCCTGCGGACTGAAGGCTCCCAGGTTTGATTCCAGTCAAGGGCATGTACCTCAATTGCAGGTTTGTGAGGGCACGTGCAAGAGGCAGTCAATGAGTACTTGGATGGATTGTCTCTCTCATCTGTGTTTCTCTCTCTCTCTCTCTCTCTCTCTCTCTCTCTCTCTCTTTCTCTCTCTTCCCCTCCCTTCCACTCTCTCTAAAAATCAATGGAAAAATGTCCTTGGGTGAGGATTAACCCCCCCCCAAAAAAAATGAAAGAAAAGAATACAATAATTAATACATGAATACAAGAATAAACTCTGTTTTGCATACTGCAAGCCTACTTTTGCCCCACCCTGTATACGCACACAGATACCTAATGCTGAGCACTTATGACCTGTTGCCCGTTAGGGGACCGGGGGATGTTCCTTCTTCTGTGACAGCCGAATGGCAGGGGTCTGGGTTTGGCATGGGTCAGAGTGGCAGAGGTCAGTGCAGAATGTAAGACATACCTGCCTTCTAATTCTGATTCTGCCACTTACCTGCTGGGGACCCTGGGCAGGTGACTACACCTCCCTGAGCCTCAGTTTCCTCGCCTATAAAATGCTAGAATAGCAATCTCGCCTACTGAGGCACGAATGAGAGGATATGAGTGAAGAACTCACATGGTTCCTGACACCCAGGAGCCTCGGTGGACATGCGCAGTGGCGCTGCCCTGGGTCATCCCCAGCGCCTCCTGTCCGTCCCTCACTGTCCTGACCTGGCAGAGGGCGGTGCTTCCTCACTGACCCCTCCACTCCTGGCAATCTTCCTGATGGATGCACATCACTCCAGAAATCCGCAGTGTCTCCCCACTGCCCAGGGGGACACCCCTGCTTCTCAGCAAGCCCCGCCATCTCCCTGCAACCCCTCCATGTGCACAACGTACTCTCCTGCCTCACTCCTGCTGACTCCGCTTCAAGGCCTCCTTGTACCTAGAGATTCCTCTCAGCACCTCTCCTTCGGGGAGCTCTCCTGCCCGTCCACGGGAACTTTGAGCACCTCTGTGGTCGCCAGCACTAGCCCCGACCTCCCTCCCACAGCAGGCCTCTCCCTGGGCCTGGGACACAGGCTGTGACCCCGGAGACCGAGCCCCTTGGCCTGGCCATCTCTGTACACTCCCCAGCACCTGATACAGTGCTAGGGGAGTGTTGTTGGATCCATGAAATGGAGTAATTAGGTCACTTTCTAATCATCCCATGTACATCTCAGTCCCAGCATTTTAGGAAAACAGAAGAGGGAGAGGGGCCCAGATGCATACACACTTTCCTGTGCATAGACCAGCGTTTTGGGAGTGACCCG
>NW_006285258.1:2019305-2022194 GCF_000327345.1 Myotis davidii
GCACGGTTCTGTGCATTTCACTATCATCGCAGTTTTTCTGATGACGGCGGGGTCACAGGGAGCGGTCACACTGCACAGCTCACAGCACTTCCCTGGGAAAATCCGCCCTTTCAGACACCACCACTTGCAGACCTGCCCTTTGCTTTCTCATTTCCCCAGGACCCACGGAGCTTCCCACAGAGCTTCCCACAGAGCTTCCTACCGCTTCCTTGTCCTAAGCAACCCCTACTTTCCAGAAGCTCCTGCCTCTGAACCTGTGTGTCCAAACCTTCGCTCCCTCTGCAAGGCCAAGACCTCTGATTACACACACACCTGTTGGAGTCCCAGCAGAGGATGGGAGGGTGCTTAGACCCACACACACAGAGTGAGCCCTGAGTTCTGGAGAGTGGGCACTTCTGGGGAGAGGAAGGGGGGCTTTGCTTTAGCCATCATGTTCTATTTTTCTAAAGTGAGAGACAGGGGATTCTAAAGCCTATAATAGTGTGTGTGTGTGTGTGTGTGTTTCATAATTTAAAAAAATTATTTTAAGAACAAAAGCACGTGGGGACATAAGTACAACATGCCTGTGAACGTAAGCCAGCAGTTGGGTCCTCTCCTCATTCTTAGGGGTGGGGATCAGCCCTCCAGGGGACCTCCCTGCTCTTCCCTGGCCCACCCTGGGCCCCTCCCAACCTTCAGCTTCCAACCTTCAGCTTGTGTGCACTCCCTGCTTCCTGGAGCCCAAACGTCTTTCTTTCCAAGACCTGGCCCAACCAGTCCCCAACTCCTTCCTGACATGCACACCCTTGGCTTCCTCACAGCAGCCCTCAGGTGGTTGGCGCTGCCAAGGCACAGAGCCCCGAGTGAAAATAGCTAACGAAGGCAACACCTACAGAAGGGTGAACATTCCTTCTCCTCTCAGAGGAGGAGTCACCCCTGAGGCTGCCTGCAATACCACATGGGCCAAGATGCTCTGCCACAGGGATTTCACTTGCACTTCCACTTCCGGGTTCTGAATTCTGCCTTGCCGGCCATTAATCCTCACCCAAGGACATGTTTAGAGGGAGGAAGGGGGAGAGAGAGAGAAACATCAGTTGGCCACTCTCCATACACACCCCGACCAGGGATCAAACTGCAACCCAGGTACATGCCCCGACCAGTAACCCTTTGGTGCACAGGAAGATGCCCAACCAACTGAGCCACACTGGCCAGGACTTCATTTCCTTTTGTGGGGCTCATTGTTAGTGTATACAAATGCAGCCACTTTTTGAGTGTTGATTTGTATCCTGCAACTTTGCTGAATTGGTTCATTAGTTCTTACAGTTCTTTTGTGTGGAATCCTCAGGGTTTGCTACATATAAGCTCATGTCATCTGTGAACAGAGGTCAATTTACTTCTTCCTTTCCAACTTGGATACATTTTACTGATTTTTTTCTTGTCTAATTATTCTAGCTGGGACTAGGGGAGGCTTTTTAAGGCTCTGCCTCTGCCCCCTTCCAGGCTGTCTTTCTTCCTTCCCCCAATTTCCGTACACTAACCTTCTTTGGGGTTAATGGACTTGTCCAGGGTCACAGCTTGGTTCAGGTGGACATTAGACCGAGACTTATCTGACCACAGAACTCACGGGCTCTTCCCACCCTCTCTCTCTCTTGAGCTAAGAGAACTATCAATATTAAAATGACATTATTAAATTGAACAGGTATCACCCAGTAACACCCCAACATAGATTACTTTAGAAAAAAAGAGCCCCAAGATTGGGTCAGTATTGATGTGATCAGGATAGAATTGGGGCCAGGAGGGAAAGGGGCCTCTTGGCAGCAAAGAAAAGGCAGTGGAGGCCCCCGGATAAGGGGTAGAGTAGAGGGGAGTAGAGGTCACAGGAGCCTGTGCACACTCTGATTGAGGCAGCTGTTTCCCAGACCCCCTTCCGTGGGGTATCACCAGCATGATTTTACTGTTGCTGTTGTTGTTAATCCTCAACCAAGGATATTTTTCCACTGATTTTTAGAGAGAGTGGAAGGGAGAAGGAAAGACAGAAAGAGAAAAAGCATTGATTGGTTGCCTCTCATATGCACCCCAACCAGGGCCAGGGATCGAATCTGCAACTGAGGTATATGCCCTTGCCTGGAATTGAACCCAGACCCTTCAGTCCACAGGCCTACCCTCCATCCACTGAGCCAAACAAGCTAGGGCTCACCAGCATGATTTTTTTTATATATTCTGGTAACTTAAGCACTATTATTGACTTGGTTTTTCTAAAAATAAATATGTTAAAGGAAACTTTATATCTCTACTTTAAATTCCTACCAGAATCATTGGCCATAAATAGAATGTAATTGTAGAAAATAAATACAATGAAAACAATAGCATGTTGTTAAATTCTAACTAAATGATTGTCTGCCAAAGGATGCCAGCCAGGAGGCCTATTTTCTCTGTTAAAGAGAGAGATTAGCATGAGTTAGGGAAGTATGACAAACATTACCACCAGGCTAAATTTATCCTTGATGCGATTTAAAAGATTAGGAAACAAATTAAAAAGGGAATAACTTTCAAATCCTGTGATTCAAAGTTATTTTATGTTGGCTTGATGGGCCACCTAAAAGTACCTCCCACACCTCCAGTGGGACATGTCCTTTTAAGTAAAGAGCATCAGGTTTTGCTTTTTGTGAAAGGGGCCCAAAGTTCCACCCCAGAGAAGCCATGAGAAATGGGGGTTGTGGCAGAGAAGGGAATCTAGAAAATTTCCAGGAGGTAGTAGCATGATGGGGAGGGAGAGTTAGGGATGCAGTCTGAGAAATGCAAACATCTCCCATCTTGGGATTAGCTTTCCTTGGAGGATCTGTGAGGAAAGCAAGAGCAATTAAAAGTGTGTGTGTGTGTGTGTGTGTGTGTGTGTGTGTGTGTGTTTTA